>NC_056678.1:37278243-37591368 GCF_018350195.1 Panthera tigris
TACTTAAATAAATAATCCAGGAACCTTGAAAAGCCTATGCGTATTTAGCTAAAATAGAGAAGAGATAGGGCATTTGATAGTTAAACTGGACGATTTTCTTCATTTTGTTATATAGGTAGAGATGCTAAAATAGATTAGGAGTGTCATGAGGAGCCTAAAAGGCTGTCTTCCTCGGGTGCCTGTTACAACGTCAGCAACAGACAGTGTCTGACTGTAATCGATGCTCAATTACTGTTTACCCCACGACTGATTTAATGAGTGAAAGAGTCCATGAATAAACAAGTGAACAAAAGCACTAGATCATTGGATAAAATTTATAAGCAGTTGGGTTTTGTCTCAAAATAGGATGACAGTTGTGCTCCCCTCCCAACACCCTGTAATTATTCCTCTCATAGCAGTCCAGAGCCTCTTGCATACATTTGGCTAAGCCCTTTCAGAGCAGAAAGCATTTCTGGTTCATCTCTGTTTTCCTAGCAGCTAGTACATTAGTTAAAAAAAAAGAACCCTTTTTCATGAACAACAGCAAAATCTTTTTTCAACATGTAATTATGTACCAAGTGAAAGAAACTAGTCTGAAAAGGTTACAGTCTGAATGACTTCACCTGTATGACATTCTGGAAAAAGCAAAGCGGTGGAGACTATAAAAAGATCGGTGGCTGCCAGGGGTTAATGGGGAGGGAGGGATGAATAGGAGGAACAGAGAGGATGTTTAGGGCCATGAAATATACTGTATGATACTGTAATGTTTGATACATGTCATTATACATTTGTCCAAAACTGTAGAATGTACAACACCAAGGGTGAACCCTAATGAACTTTTGGTGATAACGATGTGTCAGTGTAGGTTCATGAATTGTAACAAAAGTACCACTCTGGTGGGGGTTAGGGAAAGCTATGCATATGTGGGAGCACAGGGGGCTCTAGAGGAAATCTCTGTAACTTTCTTATAATATTGCTGTGAACCTAACACTACTCTAAAAAAAAATAAAAGTTTTTAAAAAAAGTAATGATATGGTGGTAAATTCCCTGCCACTGGAAGTGTTCTTTGTACAAGTTCAATAACTCTCAGGAAGCTCAGCAGATTTTCATGCGTTTAGTTGGCAGGTTGGACAAAATAAGTGTGTGTGTGTGTGTGTGTGTGTGTGTGTGTGTGTGTGTGTGTGTGTACACATTCTGTTTCAAGTTAAAGATACTTTGAAAAAGAAAACAAATGTCAAAGGAGTACTAGATTGAGTGGGACAAGTTTGTATTCTATGAACTGAAGATAATTTTATAGAGTTCCTATCGAAAATTTCAAAATCTTCATTCCCTGACACTTCATATCCTTTTTCCTTGGTTTATTTTTTTTTTGTTTGCCCTTCCTATCTCACATACTGTATATATATATTTTTTATGTTTACCCTGTTTATTACTTTTCTTCCCTGCCAGAACTTTTCTTTGAGTGTAGAGATTATCATCTGTTGGGTCTGCTACTGTATCTCTAGTACACAGAACAGTGCCTAGCATGAAGGGCTCAATAAATACTGGTTGAATGAATGGATGTCTGCGAGCTTACCGTAGGTATTACCTACTTATGTGAAAACAATCAATAATTGTGTGACTATTGTGTGATTGAAAACTTTTCCGATTTTTTTAATTACAGAAGGCCTTAAGACCGGATATGGGCTATAATACATTAGCCAACTTTCGAATAGAAAAGAAAATTGGTCGCGGGCAATTTAGTGAAGTTTATAGAGCAGCCTGTCTCTTGGATGGAGTACCAGTAGCTTTAAAAAAAGTGCAGGTAAGATGATTTTAATTCTATGTAAATCAATGTAAAATTATACTATGTGAATAATAAATACAGGAAAGTATGTCCTAAATGATTGGATAATGACAGTCTTGAGAATGCTAGAAAGGAATAAAAATTATACTTTAAAAGCTTGAATTGAGTGTAGTACACAGTAGAAATTAATTTTTAATTTTAATATTACTTCTAGGCTTTAAAAATTGAGCTGGTTTTGTTCACCTAGGTTCAGTAATGACTGGAATGATCCTAGAAAAGCTTTTACAACTCTAGATTTTAAGAGGCAGATTTGAGTTATCACCACCTGCTCCTAACCGGACATGTAACTAGATGTCACATCCTTGGCTGTGGCTATAGGCCTCACGATAGGAAAGTAGACTTTACAAAATGTATTGCCTGAAGTTAGTAAGTGGCATTCAGGATTAGGGTGGGGTGTTAAATTAATGTGGAGAACCACAGTGGCAGTAAATGAAAGAAAAACGAAGTGAGCTTGATTTACTGGAAAATTACAAAAAGAATGAAGTAGATGCAAACAGAGGATTGATAACCTGTTTGAAATTTTCCATCTTGTGTTTGTATCATTCTGGAAGCAGTTTTGCTCTTCAGTCCTGACTTTTTGTCTTGTTTCCCTCAGATTCGTTTTTCTTGCTCCAGCACCCCTTACAAGTCCTACCCTAAGTCTAGCGTCCTAGTTCCACTGAAATGTACTTGCCAGAGCCCTAGAAGTTTCACTTGTCCTAACGAGTCTAGAAAGTGTAACTTCACTTGCCCTCTGGTCTAGACAGTACTTGTCTTTCTGCCTTAGAGTATGTTTGACATCATTCAGCTTTGCTTCACATTTTTCACATAAGGTAGTTATTGTTCACACTTGCCCATGGACTTCCCATTTGATTCCACAACCCTGATATATCTTTTCTGTGTAGTGACCTGTGAGACCAAAGTTTCCTCTTATTATTTTTTTGTAACTTTGTAACTTCTTTACATATACATACATATATATATGTGTGTGTGTGTATATACATATATATATATATATATATATATGTATGTATGTATGTATATATAAATATTTATTTTGAGAGAGAGAGAGAGAGAGAGAGAGAGAGAAAGAAAGCATGAGCGGGGGAGGGGCAGAGAGAGAGGGAGACACAGAATCTGAAGCAGGCTCCAGGCTCTGAGCTGTCAGCACAGAGCCTGATGTGGGGCTCGAACCCACGAACCGTGAAATCATGACCTGAGCTGAAGTTGGACACTTAGCTGACTGAGCCACCCAGGCACCTCTTTTTTGCAACTTCTTAAAGGATCAGTATACTTGGCAACAGCTATTATAGAGATGAGCAGTTTTCACTTACATTTTTAAGGAAATGTTAAATGTTTATAGAAGACGTTATGTGGCGCATATTAGATATAAAAAAATAATAGAAATGCCCTTGTATACATCACCTGGCTTAAGAAATACAACATTAGAAAAAATTTTTGATCTAGATTTGCTACTCCCTTCCCTCAGAGGTAACCATATCTGGAATTTTGTGTTTTAACATTCCTTTGCTTTTCTTTATAGTTTTCCCCACGTCTGTATAAATATCTAAATAAATTTATTGTTTGCTTTGCATTTTTTGAACTTTAAATAACTATTGTCACCTGTTGGTGCATGTGACTGTTATGTCATGTTCCATTGCTCTTGTTACATGCTGCTTGCTGTTTGGGTTGTTTATAAGTTGTTTACTATTATAAACAATACTTTGTGGTTTTCTTAAGAGCCTTTCCTGGTACACGCATGCCAGTCTTTCTCTTTTGTGTATGCCTGGGAATGGAAATGACGAGCCACAGGGAATGCATGTGGTTGGTTCTCTAAGTTGATACCGGGTTATTTGCCATAGTGGGATGGGTTGACTTTCACCAGCAGCTTATGAGAGTAGCTTATGAGAGTGTTCTTTCTTTTTATATACCACTTACAGCTTAAGAAAAATAGAATATAGAATGCAGATATTAATGTTCACAAAGCAGATGTCTTTGGAAGGACTATTCCCTTACAAAAGAACTCTGACCCATTTTAAAAATGTATTTATTGAATTTCTACTATGCAACTCTAGGCACTGAGAGAAATAAAAGAGAAGGTAGTCATATTATTCCTGCACTCCAGAGGAAAAAGAGTCTTTGTGGAACAATTACATGTGAACCCTGTGGCATGGATTCCTGATTTAAATAGGAGTCTGCAGAATGGAGGTGTCCATTTGAGCGGTGGGTAGAATCAGAACCTGGGCCAGGCTATCAGTGTGAGAGCAGATTGTGGAGAGCACTGAACAGGAATTTGAAGACTAGGAAAGTAAGGATTCACTACAGATTCTCAAATCGAGGGACGATCTTCAAAATTCATTCTTTTCAAAATAAAATTACAACCTTAACACACAGAATGGACTGGAAAGAAGACAGCTGCTGACATGCCGCAGGCCATGAAGGCCGGAGGATAGATGGAGTGAGAAATCATTTGGAGGTCCCTGGAGGCCTCCTTCTCCACCTTCCCACTGATTCTGAGTGTAGAAAAACAGACAAGGCTCCATTCCACCTCTAACGATTGCGTTTTAAATCACAGGATTTCGTCATAAAAAATACTTAGACAAGGAGGGAAGAAAGGAGGAAAAGAGGGAGAGAGGAGGAAAGAACAAAAGCTCTTCTAGTTCTCTCACAGTGCCATCTGAGTTGTTTCTTGTCTGTATTTTTCTTTTGATTAGGAATTTGAAAGGACGATGTGAGTTAATATGGGCAATCATATTTCCATTCAGTATCAGATGCCCCCTCCACCTGTTCCCATTTTGCACCGTGATAAACCTCAGTCAACAGTCTCCTGCCGTGAGGAGTTAGCATTTGTCCCTTTGGGTTATGTTGTTTGTCTCTGCTTTATCAAGTGTTGATATTGTGGCATCTTCTAGTTTAAACGTAACTTCTTTATAGAACAGAGGTGATGTCGTGAAGATATTCCTCGCTTATTTAATTAGGGAATAGTGTCTTAGCCTCTGTGAGGAGAAATGTATTTGCATTTCAGATATGTTATTGATTTTGGTGATGTATTACACTTGTGCTGAACAGTAAATCCCATGCTCCCTCCTTAAAAAATTCTCTGTAGCTTGAAATGAAAATGTTTAAAATATTGTTAACCAGACTGCCTTCCTTTCTGAAGACTCTTAGGCCCTCCTCAAAAACTTCATAGTCAAATACTGACTTTCCTCATGCATCTTGTTATTTTGAGGTGAGGTTACTTGGCTGAAGAGCTGTATTACTGTTCCCAGCTCTGCTAGAACCCTTCCTGAATACTGTGCTCGCTTTTATAATTCACTTTTCTGCTTATAAATCGTTAAGGAGACACGTTAGAGTTACCATCCAGGCTTCATCAGCTTCATTTTCAAAGCATTTCTTTACTTTGTCCCACATAACCAAGTTTTACTTTTTCAAAATCCTTAAAAAAAAAAATAAATAAATAAAGCAATGTCCTAACCTCTGGTGACTTTCCTACAGGTTTGCCTGTTGTCTGTGTGTGGAAAGAAGAGTATACTGAATGCATGTGACTTTGAAATCAGAGATCTGAGAGCCAACAGTATATGACAACATTTACCAATCTTTTTGAAAATGTACTCATATCCCATCATGATTCATTGGCCAAAATTAAGATGGTGCCTTAACTGATGTGACTTTTTTGCAATTCCATCTGCCGAGATGGCTTCCGTCTCTTGCTGTTTCCTTTCTTTGCCGCTTCCCTCACTATTGCTCATTCACTCAGTCCACCTACTGTTGATATATTGATCACCTAGTGTTCGGTGGACAGGGGGGAAGGCCTTGGGAATTTAAGATAAATAACGGGAGTCATGGGATTCGAATAGAAGTGCAACAGAGACCAATCTGAAGTCACAGGATAGGCACCGGCATGGGAGCAGCCTCCAAGAACATGGGTGAGAGGAGGTTGGGAAAAGTCTTCATAGAGGCTGTGAGCTGGGTCTCAGAACCTCAGTTCTTTGTGTTGGGAGACTATCAAAAGAATTGTTTTGATCTGGTACATGAAATCTCTATATCATGCTTCTTAGTTCATTGATTAGAGCTATGTAATTGGAATTGATTTTTATTTTACTAGTCTTACGATAGTACTGTAGTATGAATTTTGGGTCTTACTGTGTCTCAGTCCTTTGATTTTTTGTTACCCTAATTTTCTAATAGTAGGTGAAACATTTTGATCCTTGGTTTGTTAGTGCTTAAGTTCTCTTTGCTTACTCTTAAGTTTTATGTCCAGATAACGCTGTTTTTCTGTGGGACATCCATTGTCATTGACATTCATTAGAATGAATGGAAAGTACTTTTGTGTGGTACTTACAAAGATAAGGTGATAATATGTTTTGTTCAAATTTACCCTTTTGATCCAAGTGATCTCAAAACAACTTCTTGAAGGGACAAATACTCTTTGATATTTACTGCTGTATTTATATTTGATTATTATTATAAAGCATTCATCAAGAATATCACTTTTTAAAGTATATTGATGAACATAACTTTTTTTTTTTTTAACATATGTCAATTTTAGTTTCTAGGTTCTGTATGTTTTCACGTAATTAGAAGTTGGGATTACTTGCATTTAGAAATTTGTGAACAATGATAACTTCTTCCATAATGCATACTGATTATAATGCATTCATAATCTCTACAACTATATATTCAGTCTCTTTCAGTATTCACTGTGATTACTGAATTTCCTGCAGCTTTTATCAGCTTCGTTATTTAATCTCTTTGGATTTCCTGTGAACCTTCCAATAGTTATTTGAACAAATGAAAATTGGAAAGTATTTGTAAGAATAATCTATATATTTTTTTAAATTGAAGAATAATTTAATAATTGATGTGTTTACTTGTTAAGGAGACACAAGCTTTTATCTTAAAAATGAAAGCTTCTTATTTTTATTTATTTGTACTTGCAAGTGAGAAAAAGGCATATAAGAAAAAGAGCAGATTTTTAGTTTTCTTGAAAGTTTAGAGAATAAGGCATTCTAGTTAACAACATTTTGGAGTTATAATGAATTACCATACGTGGCATAAATAGATTATCAACATTGAAATATTTAAATGAGATAATGGACATCGATGAAATAATTTAGTTCTTTGTCCTTTTTTGATGTTTCACAGTGTTTTTTCTTTAGCATCTTATGGTGTCTCAGGGTTGTTATTGTGCTAACCCAAGTTTTGATTGTATGGGTTTATCTTAAAATTTTTAAATGATAAACTCTTCTACTGGCCAAGCCTAGTGAATATATATAGTTGAAGTAACTTTTTATTTATGCTGTTGAAGACTTTTGATATGCTCATTTAATATTTATCAAGGACTTACTATATGGCAGGCACTGGATTTGACAGTGGGATACAGCTGAGTTCAACATTTTTGTTGAGAGGGGGTGGATAGACAGTAAGGCAAATAATTATAGGTAAGAAGGAAATGACGCATCAGGCTCTGTGCTGACAGCTCAGAGACTGGAGCCTGCTTCCGATTCTGTATCTCCATCTCTCTGCCCCTCCCCCACTTGCACTCTGTCTGTGTTTTTCTCAAAAATAAGCAAACATTAAAAAAAAAATATATATATATATATACATATATATATACATATATATATATACATATATATATATATATATATATATATGTATATATATATATAAGAGTGTGTACTCCCAGAAGACACAAGAGGTGAGTTTTAAGAAGCTGCAGGTGTTGAAGCAACAGATTATTCTACACAGGTGTCAGTATGAAAGTCAAAGGATGCTATTACAGGCAGAGAAGGAAGGCTGTTTGGGGAGAAATGGGGCAACTGGTAAAAAAAAGCCTCAAAGGAAGCAGAGATGAAAAATCCATCCAGCGCACAGGTAGAGTTAAGACCAGATGAATTAGAACAGCTATGCAGTTTGTGAAAGCAAAGCAGACAGCAAAGACTTTGTGTCAAACAGGAGATGGCATTTTCCACCGAGCATGGTGGAAAATACACCAAGTGCATACACCAAGAGGCAGCAGCTTCCGAGTAGTCATTTTTAACTTCCACTGTGGACATTGTAATCGCGTATCTGCTGATCTGTGGTTCTTCCTATACTGTGCTTAAAATGCATTCAAATGGGAAGTGTAAGAGAGTACAACATGTCCAAGAGTAAGGGGAACTCCAAGCAAAACTCCAAGAAATACCCTGAACCCTTCCATGCCATGGGACATGGAACAATGATAACATGTGAATAGAGAAATGAAGTCATACACAGTGGAAATTAACCATGACTGGGAATTAGCAAGACAGAGAGAGATTCTAAAGTGGAGGCATCTGTATTGCTCAAATAGCTGACAAAGGTCCAAGAGAGTTAACAACTGAGATCAGACCTTGAATAAGAGGTCTGAAGAAAATGAAATGATGAATGCATGGTAATCAAGATGAGGTCAAAGAACAACTTTTGTTGGAAACAGGGGATGGAAGAGAAGTGGGAATTTAACTACAGAAGGAGTAAGGTAAGTGCAGGGTAAGCGATGGACCGAGAGGGCTGACTGAGTGCCATGGAGTGAGGCATGGTCTCAAAAGAGTCAACATGGTACCAAGCAATGGACATGAGATCATGACCTGAGCCGAAGTTGGATGCTTAACTGAGCCACCCAGGCACCCCTGGGATTACACACTCTTGATTCTTCTCCCTCTCTGGGTATCCCTTTTCTGTCCCCTTCAATGGCTTTTCTTTTCCTAACTCTTTATGGGGCACAGTTATAATTTTGGATCCTTTGGTTCTTCTATAGCCACATTCTCATTCACAGCTTCCAACATACCTTCGTAGGGTAGCTTCTTAATCTATACAGGCCCTGACTAAGTTTTGCTGAGCTTTAGTCTCAGAATAAATTTAGAATAATTTAGAATAATATTAGAATAAAAGTGAATTTCCTGTGATAATTTTTAGAGTTTTGTTTTGTTTTGTTTTTGTTTTTAATTTTGAGGAAACCTATCAAACAGGGCTTCCTGATGGACTCCTCGAGGTTGGATCACTGCTAGCCTGTTGAGTTAAAAGGCATTTCTTTGGAAACAAAAGTTTTTAATAGTCAAAGAGTAATTAGTGACACTCACAGGTGTCTAGTTCTATACCACCATTTGCCAGGACCTTAAGGAATCCACAAGAAAGAAATTGAGGCCTGTCTTATAATTTGCAGTTCAAACATGTTGATGCATTAAGAGAGAAAGGATGACAGAAGCTAGATCCTAGGCCTTGGTGTTATAAAGAGAGCAAGTTTCTGGCATCAGTGTAGAACTCTTCCTGCACTCACCTTGCTTAATGCTTTGCCCCTCCTCCTCCATCCCAATCTCTCCACCCTTTAAGTGCCTCTGTGTTTAGTCAGGGAAGTGCTGGTGGTAGAGACCTTAATTATTTGGACGTTAACTTGTTCAATGATTGTGGTTTATATCTAGAGAGTTCACAGCCCTCGTGCTGTGGATTGTTTTACTCTCCCACCCCCACCCCCCACTCATCCTCTACCCCTTCAAATAAGAGAGACAGGCTCTGGAAGGGAAAGTCTGAGCTACCCAAGCACCCTGCGATTACACAATCTTGATTCTCCTCCCTCTCCAGGTATCCCTTTTCTGTCCCTTTCAATGGCTTTTCTTTTCCTAACCCTTTATGGGGCACTTTCCACAGTTATAATTTTGGATCCTTCGGTTCTCCTGTAGCCACATTCTCATTCACAGCTTCCAATGTACCTTTGTACACCTTCAAATAAGAGAGACCGGCTCTGGAAGGGAAAGTCTGCCTACCAGTAAACAAGTAAGAGAACCAGAAATGTACAGGCTGATAATAAAAATATTCCTTAAAGCTCCTCTCCCCTCACTCCAACAATGGTTAGGGAATGGTCTGTACAGCCACTGGTCAGTTGGAATAAGGGATGGAAGCATCACTATGGCACCAGGTAAAGAAGGCAAGAACACTGGGATGAAGAAAGGCATAATCCAGGGGTGACTGAAGTTTTGTCATATGGAGTACAGTGACTCAATTTAGGGACAGTTCAGTTCATTTAGTCATGCTCTATAAAGCTGGGGAGGCCTAGGGAATATTTGGGTAAGATTTTTATTTATGTAATATCTATTTAAAGTGAGATATACCAGGTTTTTCAAGCTTCCTTAGTATATAATTTTTAAGTACTTTCATTGCTACATTTTAAGTGTTTTTTTTTTTTTTTTTCCCTAACAAATTGACATATGCCTTTTCAAGGACATTTCTGTTAAGTTACTTGAAGGTCCTCTTTTTCCTCTTAAAGATATCCGGTGTTATCCTTTTCAGTTTCATCAGTCATGAGGAATTTTTGGCAAAATTTGAAGATGACAAAAGAAAACTTTTAAAAATGATTCAGAAAGTACTGAGAATTTATTAGCCAGTACTTGCCTAAACACTGTTAGTAACTTTGCTCTTACCAAGTGTACTAAAAACCCAAAGAAACTTGAGTAGAGCTCAAAAAGATGGCTTCTGGAGCAAAGCTTGTAAATATCCTATGAAAGCTATTTTTACAAACTCTAGATTTTGTTTTTCCTTGTGTGTTGTCTTTTCTTGCTCATGAAATCAGACAGTCTTGAATCTATGTCTGGGAATGATTTGATCTAAATCTCCAGTTTTTATTTTTGTCTTGGCTTGCTGGCTGAGAGAAAAAGAAAGATAAGATACTAATGAATTTCTGATTAAATGTATTTATAAATGTATTTGGTTCAGATTTTAGTTTTGCCTCAAATGTGCCAGCCATGCTTATCTCTCAGTGAATAAGGAAAGACTTTGATATTATTGAAAATTCAGTTAAAAATAAAAGTTAATTTGTAGTACTAAATTAGTTATAATTTGAATTAGAAATTCATGATTTCTGTGGAGCACACTTCCATCTTGCTATGTTGTGTCTATTTGGAGTTTCCTAAAGCACTTGGACACATCTTTTTCTCATCTCATTCACTAGCTTTGCCTTTTAAGTATTTTTCCCATCATAGATACATTGATTATTGGGAGGTTAGATTTATACATGTCTCCAAGTTTATGATTTTCTTCATTTTAATTACTAGTACCAGAATGAACCTTTCTCTTTTTCATTAAAAAAAAAAGTTTTCAGGAATTCCTTTAAAATCTAAGACATTTAACATTTTGTATTTCCCTGCATTTCTTTCAATTATATCAAGTCCATTGTGACTAGGAGGTCCTAAGAATGGCATTAGCATTCATGATTTGGTGAGAATCAGTTATTTCTCTTGCCATTTTGATTTTTAACCATAAATAGTCTCTCTGTGTATATTTCATAACTATACTAATATCAAGTTCAAAATTTTGTTTACATTAATATTTATTATTTAACTTGTTACATAAGTAATATCAATTTTTCTGCCATCATTTGGCAATTTGAGGAATGTGTGCCTTTTTATATGAAATTGCTGAGTGTAGAGATGCTTGGGTGGCTCATTTGGTTAAGTGTCCAACCCTTGATTTCAGCTCAGGTCGTGATCTCATGGTTTGTGGGATCGAGCCCCATGTAGGGCTCTGTGCTGACAGCTTGGAGCCTGCTTAGGATTCTTTCTCTCCCTTCCTCTTTGCCCCTCCCCCACTAGCTTGCTCTCCCTCTCTCTTTCTCGCTCAAAAATAAATTAATTAAAAAGAAGAAATTGCTAAGTATGAAGCAATTTAATGAAGCAAAAGTAATGAACTTTTGATTTTACTTATTTCTATAAGAAATCTTTCTTTTTTTAAAAAAATATATTTTATTATTTTTTAATTTAATTTATTTTTTTTTTCAATTTACATTCAAGTAAGTTATCATATAGTGCAACAATGATTTCAGGAGTAGATTCCTTAATGCCCCTTACCCATTTACCCCATCCCCTCCTTGCCACAACCCTTCCAGTAACCCTCTGTTTGTTCTCCATGTTTAAGAGTCTCTTATGTTTTCTCTCCCTCCCTGTTTTTATATTATTTTTGCTTCCCTTCCCTTATGTTCATCTGTTTTGTATCTTAAAGTCCTCATATGGTGAAGTCATATGTGTTGGTTTTCATGTGTTGGTTGGCCATCTGGATGTCTTCTTCGGAGAAGTGTCTATTCATGTCTTTTGCCCATTTCTTCACTGGATTATTTGTTTTTTGGGTGTCGAGTTTGATAAGTTCTCTATAGATTTTGGATACTAACCCTTTATCTGATATGTGGTTTGCAGATATCTTCTCCCATTCCGTTGGTTGCCTTTTAGTTTTGCTGATTGTTCCCTTCGTGGTGCAGAAGCTTTTTATTTTGATAAGGTCCCAGTGGTTTATTTTTGCTTTTGTTTCCCTTCCTTCTGGTGATGTGTTGAATAAGAAGTTGCTGCAGCCAGGGTCAAAGAGGTTTTTGTCTGCTTTCTCCTCGAGGATTTTGGTGGCTTCCTGTCTTATATTTAGGCCTTTCATCCATTTTGAGTTTATTTTTGTGTATGGTATAAGAAAGTGGTCCAGGTTCATTTTTCTGCATGTCGCTGTCCAGTTTTCCCAGCACCACTTGCTGAAGAGACTGTCTTTATTTCATTGGATATTCTTTCTTGCTTTGTCAAAGATTAGTTAGCCATACGTTTGTGGGTCCATTTCTGGGTTCTCTATTCTGTTCCATTGATCTGAGTGTCTATTCTTGTGCCAGTACCATACTGTCTTGATGATTACAGCTTTGTAATACAGCTTGAAGTCTGTCTATAAGAAACCTTTCTGAAGTATTCTGCTTTCCTGCACATATAATCCCTGCCAGACATACTCCATCCCCTTGAGGGTCTCACATCACTTTGTACAAGTAGTGCTGAGTAGATTGTGTGTTCATTTCCTTTGTTCCAGGTTGCATTCTGCATCTGGCAGTGTGCATCTTTAGGACTGCAAACTTGTTTTCTTGTTTGTATCCACGGTAAAATCTAGTAAGTTGACAACACAGTTTTGTGAATGAAAGAAAGCAAGAATGAGCCAATTTATTTATGTTAATTGTCTTTATGTGTAGTGCAGTTCTTAGCTATTTCACATTAAAACTTGAAAAACATAAATTTGATATTAAAACTTTTCATTAGAAAATAAATAAATAAAAATAAATAAAGTTGAAGACTATGTAGAAATATGAGAAGTATTTTGCTGTAAGTCAGGTGAAAAAGCATATATAATGCATACTGCCTCTGTTTTCACTATCTAAAACACACATACATTTGTACAAGAAATGGAAGAGTGAGCACAAGCTAAAATTCTTTAAGAAAGTGATTTTGCCAATTTTTTGTTTAAAATTTTTATTTATATTTTCCTTAATTTTTTTTACTTAAGGGAAAATTAGAACTACATGCATGTTTGGATGTTAAAAATGATAGTAAGCAAACATTTCCTCTTATAAGTTGTATTTATTCCCCCATATTCTGTATTTTCTTTTATGCCTTAGATATCTGTTATTTCTGGCTAGCAGAATCTTAACAATTTTTTCAAAGTTCAGCTTTAATGTTACCCACTCCTCACATGGTGATTCCTTCTTTAGATTTTTTTTTTAATGTTTTTATTTATTTTTGAGACAGAGAGAGACAGAGCATGAGCAGGGGAGGGGCCGAGAGAGAGGGAGACACAGAATCTGAAGCAGGCTCCAGGCTCCGAGCTGTCAGCACAGAGCCCGACATGGGGCTCAAACTCACTTAGTGTGAGATCATGACCTGAGCTGAAGTCGGACGCTCAACCAACTGAGCCACCCAGGTGCCCTGGAGATTCTTTCTTTAGATTTCTCATACTGCACTTTGCACACACATGTATTTTAGTACTTATTAGTTAGTTGTATATGTATTGGACTTCGCAAGAGTCTAGGCTATTCACGAAAACAGACTCCAGAGCTGGAACGATCTGGATTCAAGTGCTTGTTCTGTCACTTACTAATTTTACAACCATAAGCATATATTTAACCTCTCTGAGTCTCAGTCCTTTTTCTAAATTGAAGCCAGTACTACCTACCTTATAGGAACATGGTAAAGATTGTAGCAGCATATATAAGAGGCTACACCCTCTAGTAGGTGTTCAATAATTTCTGCTGGAGTCAAAAAGACTTGGATCATGACTGCCACTCCTTTCAGGTTATATACCTACTTTTCCTGGAACATATTGGCAGTCTGAATCAGGAGGACTTGGTCAAGTTGATGACTATAAATGTCATTAAAGTTGTTTTGTTATATGACTAGGGTTTTTGTTTTTTTTTTTCCTTTAGAGAGAGAGAGAGAGCATGCAATGGGGGAGATGGGCAGGAGAAGGGGGGGGTGGGGAGAGAGAGAGAGAGAGAGAGACAGACAGACAGAGAACCTCAAGCAGGCTCCATGCTCAGCATGAAGCTGGATGTGGGGCTTGATATCATGACCCTGAGCTGAAAGCAAGAGTTGGATGCTCAACCAATTTAGCCACCCAGGCACCCCTATGATTAGGGTTTTAACCAGCTTGTCGTCATGACTTATCCAGATATATTCTCCAATATTTAGCATATTGCTTATTTGTTTATTTATTTGTTTATTTATTTATTTATTTATTTTCCACACACTTAGAGCACTGATAGCGTTGTTTTCAGACACATCCTAATATCCATTTTATTATATTATATATTTTTATACTTTTCACATTAGACCCATATTTCTCAACCTTTTACTCATTATTACCCCCAGGAGCCTTTTTAGATAGTTTTTCCTAATTGCTCCTCTCCCTTAGGAAATTTTAATTCCACAGATAAGAGTAGATCTGTTTATGTGTTGTATGTATATCTGTGACATACTGTTAAAAAGGACAAGATTTTGTCACTGCTCTTTCCAAAGAAACAGTTTGGAGTGATAGCTTCCCTGTCACGGTGTGCATTTGACTTTTTAGACATGATTTGATTGTGTAGATTAATCATTCAGAGCCGGTGTTATATAGTTGGAAAACTCTGAGAGTAAATTCTGGCTGCTCCGTTAATTAGCTGTGTGAACTTTTGTCAGTTTCTTACGCTTTCTAAACCTACTTTCCCTCATCTATAAGATGGAAATATTGTCTTCTTAAGGATTAAACGAAAATTAAATGAGGTAGTTAATGTAGTTAATGTAATATGTTTAACACATATTAATTGTTCAATACATGTTAGCTCTTACTTTATTATGATCACAACATCCATTCTGTTTCATTTGAACCTAAGGCTTGAAATGTCTAGTGGTTCTCTTTTCTCATTGTTATTTTTTAAATTTGTTTGAAACGTTATTTATTTTGAGCAGGGGTGGGGGGGTGGGCAGAGAGAGAGGGAGAGAGAGAATCCCAAGCAGACTCCACACTGTTAGCACAGAGCCCAATGTGGGGCTCGATTCCATGAATCATGAGATCATGACTTGAGCCAATATCAAGAGTCAGATGCTCAATTGACTGAGCCACCTAGTCACCCTTCTTTTCTCAGTTTTAATACTCACTGCCTGTGGAGGGAAAATGTAAACTCTGGAGGTAACATGAGATAAAATACCTACAGTTTTTCAAAGCTCCTAAAATGCTAATCGGGAAGAAAATTTCTTAGTAGGTGTATAAACTATATGTAAAGTATTATAATGAATTTATGTGGTGTCTTGAACCATAGATTATTAGTTTATTCTTGAACCATAGATTATTAGTTTATTAAATAATTCTGGATTCTATTTTTAGATATTTGATTTAATGGATTCCAAAGCACGTGCTGATTGTATCAAAGAAATTGATCTCCTTAAGGTAAATAAATGAACTATTGACTATTTTTAACATAGCTGAGCCTGTTGATAAAAGTGATTTATAAAAATACTGCACTTATAAGGAAAAAGATTTTTAAGACTTAACTTAGGCCGCATTGGTTTTAAGCAACATGATGTAAATTTGTATCTCACTATATGGAAGAATGTAGTTACCTTTTGGATTCATCATAAAATAATTTAATTGGGACATTTGGTAAAATTAGCTCCCCCCACTCCCCACCCCCCTGCTTTTCAAACTAGGAAATAAAATGAGCATAAAACATTGAAGAAATTTTTTCTTGACCATCCCAATTAGACGTATTCTAAAGGTTAAGTAACATAAATGTGTATTGGTATTATCCAAAGTTCAAGATATAATATAGATGTATATCTCAAGATGTAATATATTGAGAATGTGGACTGATCCAACTGGGTACATGGTTTTTATAATATTTCTGTAACATTTTCCCAGATTTAGAGAGGGTGATGTAAAGAGTATGTCAGAATTAGCTTTTCAGTTTCTTATCCACTCAAAGAATGCGACTGAAATTTCAGTTATCTCTAAACTGCTTTTATTCTAGTGAAATTTCCTTGAGGAATGATGTAGCTTGTGTTCTGTTTTCAGCTACTAGATAAGACTTGGATGTTTTTATGCCATACATTTTTGTTTGTGCCTAACATGAATCAGATTTATCAAAAAAGATAAGAGTAAGATCAAAATGAACCACACGTTCCATCTGTTCTGTTAGTTGTAGTTATTTCCTGGGCCATGAAGCAACTGCTTTAAAAATAAATATAAATTGTTATAGAGAAGTATTATAGAAGATGTGGAGGAAAACCGTGTAAGTAGAAAGAAGAAAATCATGTATATACCATCTGGGAGAATTCTTGAATAATTTTCTTTGAGAAACTATTTGTCTTATGTTATCTTGTTTAAAGATTGAACAAAAAGATTGTACAAAAGGATTGTCCTTTTGTATAGACTGATGTGTATATTTTTGCAAGGTCAAATTTTTCTTAGGATCATTTAATGACTCAACCCCATAGGTAAACTTATATCATTTGATGTAAAAATTATATTTAGATACAGTCGATGTCCTTTTATTTTGTTTTGTTTTAAACCACTGGTTATAGTTACATAAGGATCAGGCCAACTTCAAAACCGGAGTAGGGATACTTTATTTACCACCGAGCACCCGTAATGACAGTTCCCATTTTGAAGATACAATTTTTAGCAATTGGTGCTTTAATGATGTCATTCATTTATATATTTTTTTCAATATATGAAATTTATTATCAAATTGGTTTCCATACAACACCCAGTGCTCATCCCAAAAGGTGCCCTCCTCAATACCCATCACCCACCCTCCCCTTCATTTATATTTATATATTTATTGAACATAGTAATATGTACTTTCAAAGTTTCTAAAAGTTTTCAAACTTTCTATTATTTCTAATAAGGAATATCAAAATAAACTGGTATCTACTTTTAATAATTACAATACATGTTTCAAAATTCACTGGCTTAAAGAAAAATATACATGATGTCTTGTTAAGATTTCTAGCTTAAAAATGAAATGCAATAACTAAGTTTATTCTTCAGTTAGGAAACTATAAGTGATTCTTGATAATTTACAATTGAAAAACTTTTCTGGTGCCTGTTTGTTTGTTTGTTTTTGTTTGTATGTTTTTCCATCAGCAACTCAACCATCCAAATGTAATTAAATATTATGCATCATTCATTGAAGATAATGAACTTAACATAGTTTTGGAATTAGCTGATGCTGGTGATCTATCCAGAATGATAAAGGTAAGGGTTTGTTTTGTTTTTTGTAAACTAAATATTTATTTTTTCTGATAAAAATTGTCTGTTAAACATACAGGTATATCAGATACTTTAAAGACCTCATTGTCATACTTTAACATATGATAGATATGTAGTGAATGACAGATCGTAGTGATGATTATGATTTTGAAGCTGGTTTATCTGGTGACGTTTACACTTCAACTGAGGTGTGTGAACACTCTGAAACCAACTTGGAAATAGACCAACAGATTTGTCTTCTGTAAGCTGAAGTTAAAATTTTGCAGCTTGATTTCTCTGAACAGACCACCCTTGATCCTGTATCTGTAGATATCAGGCAAAGGGTAACAGAAAGGGATTCTAGAGAATCTGGACCTGTTCCTAGGAGGGATTCATCAAAGAATAAAATGGGCTTTGCATTCAGACCTTGCACATCAAACCCTGATTCAACCACTTAAAAGTTTATTTAACTTTCTTTTCTAAGAGCATATAAATTGGTTTAAGTTCAGTTACAAGTTATAGAAACCCTCAAATTACAGTGTCCTAAACACTGCTTGTCCTTAGGCAAGTTACTTTCGTGTACCACAGTTTCTCAAAAACAAAATAATAATAGAACCTACTTCATAGGATTGTTGTTAATGATTAATTGATATTTATTCAGAGATAAGAACTGTGTCTCACACATAGTAAGGCTATGCAAATGGGAGCTAGTGCTGTATTATTATTGTTGTTAATTATATTTTTCTGTTACATAAAATTCTGGGGCTAATAGGGCAGCTCTGATCTATCAAACTCTCAGAAACCAAGCCTATTTATAGCTGATAAAGTCCCCTTTTGCCGGCATGTAAGGATATAGGATATTTGCTAGCTGTATCTTTTTTTTTTTTTTATTTTTTTAAACATTTATTTTTGAGACAGAGAGAGACCATGAACAGGGGAGGGTCAGAGAAAGAGGGAGACACAGAATCTGAAACAGGCTCTAGGCTCTGAGCTGTCAGCACAGAGCCCGACGCGGGGCTCGAACCCACGGACCGTGAGATCATGACCTGAGCCAAAGTCGGACGCTTAACCGACTGAGCCACCCAGGCGCCCCTTGCTAGCTGTATCTTGAGGTACATTGCTGGATACTGCCACACAGCATTTTTAGCTTCATCCCAGTGGCCAAAATTTGGTCTTATGAACATGTGTAGCTGCAAGGGAGGCTGGAATATATAGTCGTCATTTGGCTGGTCATGTGCCAGCTAAACTTCTACTATTCAGGAAGACATGTTGAACAGAGTGGAAATCAATGAAGACCAACTAAATGAGAAAAGCAAGGCTCTTTATTCTGAGCTTGCTATAGCACGCAAGGGAGTCAACCATTGTCACTGACATTTTACTAGAGATTCATAGGCAGGCAGAGGAATTAGAAAATCTTTATAATGGGAAAAATAAGCCTTTAGGTATGACCTGATTAGAGGCTGCTGGCCTGAAGGAGCTATAGGTGAGCTACTCAGAAGTGAGGCATATCATCTGGCTTTCTCTGGTTCGTCCTAAGTTGGAAGCAGGAACAAAAATTAGGGAAGCTGTCAGTTATTAATCAAGTCCTGGGCATTTGGGGCTGATTGTTACAGAGTTACTGTTCGGCTTCCTGGATTGTCACTAGAGACAGCAGTCTGGCTTCCTGCATGTCTGACATAGAAGGCTGGCGTCCTGGGTTGTTTGTTATGGATAAAAGGTTTCCTGGTCAGGTTGCTGAAGGTTGTGGTTCAAAGTTCTATTTTTATATGATCTGGCCATTGACTGTATATTTGGTCAACAGATATTGGAGCGCAGCTAGTAATCTCTGCCACATGGAGTTCTTAAAAACAATGTTGCTTTATATGCATTACCATATTTACTCTTCACAAGGACTCTGGCAGGTAAATTTGACACTTAGAGAAGACAGTCATCATCACTAGTAAATAGAAGGACTAGTGTGTGAAATTAAGTTTGTCTTCTGATACAAAATTACATGTGTTTTCCCTTAATGGCCCTTAGAGATTTTTGTATCACAGAACTCCTTTGAAAAATCAGATGAAAACCCTTGACCTTCTCCCCAGAAGATGTTAATGCACACAAAATCTGCATTCCATCACAAAGCCTGCACAGATTTTCTGATCAAGGCACTCACCAGTTCTCTAGCAGTAGTTAGGATCCCTCGTCTCCAGTGGAAGGTCAGTGTCAGCCACTTACACTCTCCTCTTGCTTAACTTCTCTTAGGATTAGTTTCCTCATTCATAAGATGGAGGCAGTTTTGAGGTTGCTTTCTAAATTATAAAAATACTGCATAACAGGGAGGTAATATTTTTTATTATCACAGAATGCTATCAAACTGACTCTGTTTCAAGTCCCATGGTTTGAGTGACTCACTTCTAATCGGTTATCTGATTTTCTCTTTTAGGGACTTCCCACCACTAGCACAAACTGTCTTTGCAAATTAATGAACAATTAAAAAAAATTGTGGTTTTAATTTTAAAAAGAAATACAAACACACAAACGCCAAATCTGCAAAACAGCTATCAAGATGAGACCCATAAAAGCAAATGTAAATAGTCCTTATAAGAGAGACAATTAATATAAAATTCTTGGCTTAAACTCTAAGTGCAAGAGTTATTTAAGTATTTATAGTGGGAAGCAAAGAGGGCAAATCTTTATTGGGCAAATACCAACCAAAGGCAGATAAAAAAATGTACAGTTTTCAGTTGTCAGGTTTTGCCCCTGCTGAGAGATCGATGATTTGGGGTTTTGATTGTGCTCTAGAGATTTTTGCCCTTTTTCAGTTTAGTTTTTTTTCTTTGCTACTGCTACTCCACACATACAGGTCGCTGTCCCTGACCCATTGCCAAGGCATGCCTGAGCCCATAACATTTACCTTGGAAGAATTCTCCTGTCCTTTCACCACTTGAGAAAACTAGTGCACAATCAGAGTACCTTATAGAAGAAGCCCTGTTACCTGTGTCTTTAGCAGATTCAGATTTCTTAGGCCACTGAGGGAGGAAAAATTTGCCGGTGTGTTTTTATATTTATTGTGATGATGAACTCAGCTCTCTTACTTAAATGGATCTTGCCTTCAGTTGACTTTTTCAGAGAGTTGTTTTATCAGCTGACCCAGTGGAATGTAGTAAGATCGATTCTGTGTTTGGTAATGAATAGTAACATACAGTTATAGAATCGATAACTATCCTCTTGAAGTATCCTTGGGGCCTCTGACTAAAATTTGAACATATCTATCATGTAAAATAGTACTTAGGAAACTTTTTTTAAAAATAAAAGATACCAACTGATTGCTAGTAAGTTATAAGTTTATAGAGCAATTTATTGTACTTCGATAGAACTGAGGTAGTTTTCTAGAGAATTGGGATATCATTCTTCCTTCCTGTCTAATAGACATTATATAAGCCTTTAATGACCCTATCCTTTACTGTAGGTACCATTAGTCTGTCTCACCAAGGTAGAAGGATTCTGGGTCAGATTTCCCAGATCATCTTGGAGACCTTCTAAAGGTTGAAAGTTATATTGTCAAACCTATAGATCTTTAGAATAGTCTCAGCATAATGGCCACACTAGAAAGGTATTCCAATGTCCATAACAGAAAGTTTGACCAAGGAGTTTCACATGAGTAGGATATTTTTATATCTGGTTACATTTATGTATGTTTTTTATGATAAAGAAGGACAATAAAGAGGCGAGAGGTGCTGCTATTTTAAGTAAGACGATGAAAGAAAACACTACTGACTTAAGTCTTACACCCCCACCTCCACCTGCCTTTCCCTCCATACTGCCCTGGTTCTGTTTTTTCCCTTTGCAGACAGACACTCCTGACCCTGTTTCCAACACCACAAGAAATGGCTCTTGAGTGACCTCTGTCATTAAATCCAGTGGACTTCAACCAGTGTTCATTCTGCTTGATGTCTCAGCTGCACGTGGCTCTGTTGTTCCTATGCTTCTTCTTAAAAGACTCCCCCACTGGCTTGTTGAGTCCCATAGTGCCTTGGTTTCCTTCCTGCCTCTCTGGAGACTCTGATTCTTCTTAACTGACACGTTCTCATCTCTTGGCCTTTAATGACGGAGTTTTAAAAGTTTCAGTCCTGACTTTTTTTTTCCTTTCCGCTTTATACTTTCCTCATAGTTGATGTCATTCGTGCCTGTGGATTCAGTTACTTTCTGTACACCGTTGATTTCTAACTTTTTGTCTTTAGTCTGGAGCTGTCTTTCAGTTCTGAACTCACGTTAACTCAACACGTCTGTAAAGAAATTCACGATCGTCCTCACAGACTACCCTCCTCCTCCAATGCTAACTTGATACTCGGTACCAGTCTGCCCAGTTGTGCATGCTAGAGCCCAGGACTCTTCTTTGGCACTTCTTTTTTTTTTCCCTTCTTTGACACTTCTGTCCCTCACCAAGTTCAGTTTTTTCTTTTAAATGTCTTTCAAATTTTCCACCCTGCTCTACTTCCATTTGTCTCCCTGTAGTATAAAGTAGCTTCATCTGTCACCTGTAGGGCAGCAACTTATTAACTAATCTTCCAGCTCCCGGCACCATTTCTCTAATCTGTTTCTCCATCGGTCTGTAAGACAAGCGAGAAGGGAAGAAAGAAAAGAAAAACCTCTGTTTTTAAATCCTTCTTGTGTTTCCCATTGAGGGTGAAAATGCTTGTCAAGATTTACTAGACCTGGGTGATCCAGAGTACAAGCTCTGAGAGGGAGGAATCTTTGTTTTGTGCCCGCACATATCCCTAGTGTCTAGGACAGCTCCCTGCACAGAGTAGGTGCTCAGCAAGTATCTGCTGTAGAAGGTGTAGACACCTTCAGTTTCCGGGGAGGTGCCTGGCTGATAGTAGCAACTCAATAAATATGTTGAATGAATGAATACATAAAAGGTGGTTATTTTCTTTCTCTTTCCTTCCTCCTGATTCTCTTACCTGTGTTACACTTCTCTGCTCCAGGGACCAGTAGGTGAACCTGGGTGGTTGTACAACAATCACAGCCGTTTCTTGCTGCTTCGCACTCCGGTCTCAAGGGGACTTGCTAAGCTATTGAGTGGTATGCTGCCATGAGAGAAGACAGTGTCCTGATGTGATACAGGAAGGGTTTTGGTTTTGTTTGTTTTTTTTTCCCCTAAGAAATTCAGAAATTCTTTTCTAAACACTTAATTGTGCTATAAGCTGTCTTTATAGAAGAGACTTCGTTAGGAAAAAAATCATAAGGAACTTCTTTTACGAAAGAACATGACTAGGACTTAAAGCTTTACAAAGGACAGCAGTAGATACTGGAATTTTAAGAAAATTATTCATTTCTTTCTAGTGAGTAATACGGTAAATCAGGACATCACAACAATATATTTCACTGTCTCAAGTCTTCAGCTTAATTGGGGTAGAAGAGGAAATATAGCTCCTGGTCTGTATTCCAGAAATGAACCTCTGGATAGCATTGCATCAAAGAATTTTACAAGTAAATAATTAATTGGTTTAGAGCAAGCTGACAAATATAATTAAGCAATTTATAGTTGAAATATTCAGTATTTCTCTAATTAGTGACAAAGGAATACCTGAGGCTGTGGTCAGATGAAATACTTCCCAGATGAGTTTTAGGATAAAAGGAAATCTAGGATTTTTTTCATCATATATTTCTTTATCATCAGTAATCAGAATTTTAAAGGAAAATAGGCTCTCAGATTTCAGTTTATCGAGTTGTGATTTATATGCTGCATATTTTCTTTATCAGACCAGTAGATGCTCCATTTTGCACTATGCCTTATTAATACTGTTTATTTCACTCTTTGAATGTCAAGAGACATATTTGGTGATGGAGACTTAGTGTAGAGAAGATGAGAGACTAATCTCAAAGATATAAACAAGAGCTGTGTTTATTGCAGCTTGTCACTAGAAATATTGTTAAAATGCTTAAGTTTTTATAGCCCATTTTTGCAACATATAGTTTATTCATTGAACTATTTATAATTTCTTATATTTAGAATTACCTCTTAGAAAGTCAGTTTGAGGTGGAAGAAAATATAAGTGCATATCTTTAACATTATATTTGTAAAAACCTTTATTTTGCTAAAATATCAATAAAACACAATATAACCCAATGTAATAAATCTCTTGGTGGGGGGGGGGGCGGGGGGGGACTTAGAACTCTGTTATCTGCCAGGAGATTTTCATACCATGCCACACTGGCTAAGAAGTAAGTCAAGATTAAAAAAGAAAAGTCAGTATTTACTTGGGAATTATTTTTTAGCGAAATATGGATGACTAATTTAAATGGAGATCTATTTTGTGCCAAGAGTTTGATACAATTCCAAATAATTAGTGAAGTCTATATCTTCTTTTTTCCCCCAGTTTTATTGAGATATGATTAACATACATCACTGTGTAAGTGTAAGGTACACAGCATTATGGTTTGATTTACATATACTATGTAATGATTACCACACTAAGTTTAGTTAAGATCTGTCATCTCGAGTAGATACAATAGAAAGAAAAAAAAATTTTCCTTTACAATGAGAATTCTTAAGATTTACTCTCACAACAACTTTTCTGTATATCGGTCAGCAGTATTATCTGTAGTCATCATGTTGTGCATTCCATCCTGGTACTTACTTGTGTCGTAACTGGAAGTTTGTACCTTTGACCTCCTTCCTTCAGTTTCCCCTGTGCCCACTCTCTGTCTCTGGAAACCACAAAGCTCTTTCTTTATGAAAGAGAGAGAGAGAGAGAGAGAGAGAGAGAGAGAGAGAAGAGACAGAGAGAGACAGAGAGAGTGAGTGTGTGTGTGTGTGTTTTAGATTCCACATATAAGTGAGATCATACAGCATTTCCCTTTCTCTGTCTTGCTTATTTTACTTAGCGTAATGCCCTCAGGGTTCATTCATCCTGTTGTTGCAAATGGCAGGATTTTCTTGTTTTTTTCTAGCTGAGTAATATTCCATTGTGTGTGTGTGTGTGTGTGTGTGTGTGTATCTCTTTTTCCTTCATCCATCGATGGTCACTTATTTGGTTTCCATGTCTTGGGCATTATTGTAAATAATGCTGCTGTGAACATAGCGCTGCAGATATATTTTTGAGTTAGTGTCTTCATTTCCCATGGATACATTCCCAGAAGTGGAATTGCTGGATCATATGGCAGTTCCATTTGTAATTTTTTAAGGATCCTCCATACTGCTGTTTTCTGTAGTGTTTGTACCAGTTTACAGCCCCACCAACACCGTACAAGGGCTCTAGGGCAGCATGCTATCTTTTGTCTTTTGATGATGGCCATTCAAACACGTATGAGGTGATATCTCATTGTGATTTTGATTTGCATTTCTCTAATGACTAGTGTTGTTGAGCATCTTTTCATGTACCTGTTGGCCATTCGTGTATCTTCTTTGGAAAAATGTCTATTTTGATCTTTGCCCATTTTTTAATTGAATGATTATGATTGCTGTTTGTTGCTGAGATGTATTGATTCTTTCTATATTTTGGATATTAGTCCCTTATCAGATATATGGTTTGCAAATATTTTTTTCCCATTCCATAGGTTGCCTTCTCAGTTTCTCAGTTGTTTCTTCTGACAATTTTAGTTTCACCTGGTCACATTTGTTCATTTTGTTGTTGTTGTTGCTTATGCTTTAGGTGTCCTTTCTGAAAAATTACTGCCAAGATCCATGTCAAGGGGATTTTTTCCTGTTTGCTTCTAGGAGTTTCATGGTTTCAGGTTGTATATTTAAGTCTTTAGTTCACCTCAAGGTAATTTTTGTGAGTGGTGTAAGCTAGGGGTCTAGTTTCATTCTTTTACATGTGAATATCCAGTCTTCCCAGCACCAGTTATTGAAGAGACTGTTTTTTCTCCACTGAGTATTCTCAGCTCCCTTGTCAAATGTTTTGACTATACATGCTTGGGTTTATTTCTGAGCTCTTGATTCGGTTTCATTGATCTGTTTTGATGCCAGTACCATACTGTTTTGATTACTGTAGCTTTATAGTATAGCTTGAAATCAAGAAGTGTTATGCCTAACACTTTGTTCTTCTTTCTTAGGATTGCTTTGGCTTTGGCTTTTTGGGGTCTTTTGTGGTTCTGTATAAGTTTTAGAACTGTTTTTTGTTTGTTTGTTTTTGTACATTGTAAAAAAATGCCATTGGAATCCTAATAGGAATTGCCTTGATCTCTGGATGGCTTTTGGTAGTATTGACATTTTAACAATTTAAAATTCTTCCAGCCGTGAACACAGGATACTTTTCCATTGATTTGAGTCTTTTTTGATTTTGATTTCTTTCATCAATGTCTTATAGTTTTCAGATTAGAAGATTCCTTGGTTAAGTTTCACCTCCTTGGTTGAGTTTATTCCTAACTCTTTTATTGGTTTTGATGCATTTGTAAATAGTATCACTTCCTTTATTTCTTTTTCAGGTAAGTTTAATATATGGAAACACCACTGATTTTTGTACATTAATTTTGTTACCTGTAACTGTACTGAATTCTTTGATTAGAACTAACTGTTTTTTTGGGTTGAGTGTTTAGGATTTTCTGTATCTAAAATCATGTCATCTACAAAGAGATAACAGTTTTACTTCTTCCTTTCCAATTATACCTTTTATTTATTTATTTATTTATTTATTTATTTATTTATTTATTTTTTCTTGCCTGGTTGTTTGGCAAGGACTTCTATGATGTTGAATAGGAATGGTGAGAGTGGGCATCTTTGTCTCATTCCTAATCTAGGCTATCTTTTCTTATTCCTAATTTATTTACATAAATGCTGTCTTCTTGGTTATGCAACTTTGTGTCTTTTGCATTGATACTACTTATATGGCATTCCCTTTAAATTTGGTAGAAGCCTTAAGACTCTTTTCCTTAATACAGACATAAAGTTAATTTTATATGTTGATTTTAACTGTTTAGAAACTTGCTTTATATTATTCTTTTATTGCTAATTATCACAAAGTTAGCAACTTAAAACAACACAACCTTATAACCTCACAGTTTCTGTGGATCACACACCAGTTAGTGAGTTCTCTGCTCAACATCTTAGAAGACTGAAATCAAGGTACCAGCTGGGGCTATGATCTCATTTGAGGTTCAGGGTTCTCTTCTTTATTCACTGGTTGTTGGAAGAATTCAGTTCCTTGCAGTTATATGACTAAAGTCATTACTGTCTTTGTGGTTATCAACTGGGGGCCATCCTTGGGTCCTAGAGGTGTCCTGCTGTGCCTTGTCACTTGGCCCTTTCCATAGCTTGGCAGTTTGTTCCCTCAGACCAGCAGTGGAGTCTCTCTGGCTTTGAATCTCTGACTTTTTTGAAGGGCTTACCCAGTAGGCTGGCCCATCCACCAGGATAATCTCCTTTTTGATTACCTCAAAAGCAGCTGATTTAGAACCTTAATTACATCAGCAAAATCTTTCCTGCCATATAAGATAACATGATATAGGAAAGACAGTTCATCATATTCACAACCCAATCTGCATTCAAGGGAGGGAATTACATACCAGGACTTGGGAATTTTGGGGGGTGAAGTATGTCTTAGAATTCTGCATATTACAGGCTTTGATAAATTCGCTAAAATATTAACAGTGTTTTAGAAATAATTATTATCTCCAAATCTTAGAACTTATAAATCTTATTTACCTTCTTGGTGTGGTTGTTTTTTTTTACATTTGTAGACACATTTTTATTTGTACTTATCCAAATTTAGAGGCTATACTGGAAATAAAATCACTTTGAAATGTCTCTTACACTTTTGACCTTTGAGTCCCTAAAGCAATAAAGTCTTCCCAGTAGTACCATCTATCTTTAATCACTCAGATTTATAGTTTACCAGGACACCTACAGTTTCCATTTCAGCATCTGGCATAAAATGTATAGCCCAGGCCAGACAACTATGAAAAGTGCCAGTGATTCCAAATACAGTCAGTTTCCCTCTAAGTCTATTGCATAAGATTGTCATCTCTGCTTTATCACCTTACAGTTATTTGGAAGTTTAAGGTTAAAAATCAGTGATACTATCTGAAAAAAATCCATGCAGAATTAAATATTATATACGTATAAGTGTGTGTGTGTATATATGTATATATATATATACACATAATTACCTATACATAATGCATGTAAACTATGTGTATATCTATATAGATTTATGTTTATATATGATATGTATGTATAGGTGTGTTATACAGAATTATTTATTAAAAAAATTTTTTTTCAATATATGAAGTTTATTGTCAAATTGGTTTCCATACAACACCCAGTGCTCATCCCAAAAGGTGCCCTCCTCAATACCCATCCCCCACCCTCCCCTCCCTCCCACCCCCCATCAACCCTCAGTTTGTTCTCAGTTTTTAAGAGTCTCTTATGCTTTGGCTCTCTCCCACTCTAACCTCTTTTTTTTTTTTTCCTTCCCCTCTCCCATGGGTTTCTGTTAAGTTTTTTTAATGTTTTATTTATTTTTGAGACAGAGACAGCATGAGCGGGGGAGGGGCAGAGAGAGAGGGAGACACAGAATCCAAAGCAGGCTCCAGGCTCCGAGCTGTCAGCACAGAGCTGGACGCGGAGCTTGAATCCTTGAACCTTGAGATCATGACCTGAGTTGAAGTTGGATGCTTAATCAGCCTTGCCACCCAGGTGCCCCCAGAATTATTTGTATAGAAGCAATGTTACTGACAAAATGTCACCTGGATTTTCTTTGATACTTAAGTAATTAGATAGTGAAGTAGAAGAGAACTTAAGGACTTTAGTAAACTGAAAATTGTGTATCCTAATGACCATTATATAATTCTGTGAGCATAACTAAAAGGTGATATATAACTTTTGAATTGCATTTACTTGGGAGAATGAGAAGAAAATTTTCAAAGAACGCCTTGCTCTTTACATTTTAAGGTAATATCGATCTAAAGCTGCCTTTTAAGAATCCTGTAACATCACAAGCAGTCGTATTGGTAGCTATAGACAATTAAGTAGAGATTTCTACCAAGAGACTTTTACTGTCTCATTGTTCTGCTGTTTCCCTTGTCCATTAAGAATATCGAGATATCTTTTCAACTATCTTACCATTGCTTGGTGAAACAGAACCAGAAAGAATTTATTCAAGAGGTGAATGTTTCCATTTATCTTTGTGACCTTGTGTCTTGCAAAAGATTAATTTTCTGCTTTTTTGTCTCACTCTTTCTATCTATAGTAGACAAAACATCTTAAGTATTTCCAGATATCTTCTCTATTAGTTTTAGTAACATGGGAGCTTCTCTTAACGATTTTCCATGTGTCAGCAATGTAGGGATCATTCCTTGTTGTAATTCTGATGCATTCATATGTTCTTTTTTAATTTTTTTATTGTCCTAAATTTCTTTGATATCAATGTGCTAATGTTCAGAAGGCAGCCTCTTTGGGAGAAGAACATTATGACTTTATAGAGTTTATTTTTATTTTATTTTTTTTTTGTTTGCTAAATAATTTAAGGTTTTTCTTTTCCCAAGGCTCAGAAGAAATCTTTACCTGTTTCACATTTTCTACCCTAAGATTAAATGTATTTCAGCTTCCTTAATAACCCATACAGTTTTGATCTGGAGGAATGAATAGATTATGTTGATATTCTACTAAATTATAATCTAGCAACAACTAAATACTCTTAGCAGATTTTCCAACACTACACGAAAGGAAAAAGACAAGTAGAGCTTGCATGGGAAATGTTTTATCAAAGTAGGTAAACTGAGATGCCGGTGATAAGTGTTTTCAGTGGTTTCGTGGCTGCCAGGCCCATTCCACTCCACACTTTCTATAGTGACTTCAGATTGTTGAGTTTTATTCAGAATGCCAAGAGTGAAAATATTCACGTGTTACAAACTGGTATTACATACCACATTCTAACTGAGACGTAACTATTCCACACATTTATATAATTCCCAAAAGTGTGGGTAGCGAGTATTTGTGCGGGTTAGTCTGTTGAGACCTCCTTATACCTTCAGAAGATAGATGTTCTGCAGAAACATTAATATATAATACAAATCAGACTTAGAGGCATCAGTTACGCTTTCAGAAGCACCCTGTCTTTTCTAACACCTAGTCTCTGTGCATTGAATTTCTTTGAAACAACCACCAAAAAATGTAGTCTTATAAAAATGCATTATAATTACAGAGATATGTTTGGGAACATAACATCCTTTCTGATGGTAAATGTTTGACCTATTTCAAGTTTATCTAACTACCTGTCATCTCCTGTGAAGATCATTTATAGTATTAACTGGACCTATGGGGCTCTCTGAGGTATTACTATTATTATTATTATTTGCTTCGTTTTTATTAATTGGAGACTTATAGGATAGGACATACCAGTAATGTGTTATTTTTAAGTGTGAAAATGTGCCAAGCAGGCCTTTATTTGTTTAAGTTTTATTTGTACCTGAGATTGTGGAACCCTAGATTATATATTTTTTAGAGGTGGTGGGGACTATATAGCTCATCTCCACACTCTCTGGGAACTGAGGCCTAGCAGTGTTAAATGGTTTGCTCAAGATAATACAGCCAGTCGCCGTCAAGGCTCAGAATCAGGTCTATATAAAAGGTGGTAACATAATGGATTATGTTAGTGGTACATTAAACATCTGACAACACTCCTAAGGAGGAGGTACGTCTGTCCTTATATTTAACATAAATTATTTACTTCCTCTTGTTCGGTACTTGGAAGAGATGGAGCTGGTGCTAGTCAAACCTAGTTCTCTTATTCATTCTTTCTCATTATTTAATTATCATTTCTCCTGGTGTTCTGCAAGAATGCCTTGCATGCCAGGATCACATTTGCTGCTTTTTGTTTTTAACTACAGCATACATTGGTAAAGGATGCTGGGTGTAAGGTTCCCAGGACCAGCTATGTGATTGTGGGTCCCTTATAACAAAATTAAGAATTTCAAGATGGCAGCAACAGAGCATTAAACTAAATACACTGCCCTGCATGACTGCACAGGTCGCCCATGTCTGAAGTCAGCCCGGTGGTTCTAGATGTATTGTCTGAAACTTTCTTCTTTAATGAATAACATACCAAACTGTGGACTTATATATGATATGCCATGGATATTGATTTTTTTTTAAAAAAACAAGAACATAATTTTCTGGGTTTTTTTTCTTTATGCTTGAATTTATTGTTGTTCTTATCATTGAAGCTTTTCCCAAGATTTCTAGAGGAGGAATGCTAGGATTGCAAAATTTAGAAATAAGTAAAGTATATGTTCCATTTGGAGTGATAGTGTCTAGAGTACAGGAACCAAGTGATCCTATTGAGTCCAAAAAAATGGTCCTTAAATATTCAATGTCCACTATATAATTGGATTTGGTTTGGGGCATTTAATTTGTAGGAGGATTTTGGATAATTAAAAAAAAAAAGTGTGACTGTTTTGTCAACATCTTTGAATAGAAGCAGCTTGTCTTAGCTGTCCTCTTTTATATATATATATATACATCATTTAAGTGGCAGTGTGAATATATTTTACCGGGAATGCTGAATTTCACCTAAGAGAAATGCTGGTAATCTTTTTACACATAAGTGAGAATATAATCTGATGTTTTATATGTACATTGGCTATTTTGGTACACGTTTCCTTAATTTGAATGATGTTCAGTGTTTACTTGAATGATGTTGATGGAGATAGTAGACAGATTTTTAAAATCACAAGTATTTGAAGCATTACATAGTGAAAAGACTAGCTTACTTAAAAAAAAAAAAAGACTAAATAAAAATTAATTCCAAGTGATCAGGTATACCTGAGTGCCAGTTTCTGCCTCTTCATAAATTTTTAGATATGTTATTTTCAGATTAAAAAATGTTGCAATTCCATTTCATAATATAAATGTAGTAGAGTGCCATATTGTATAGTCTGCCTTTTCACATAAATGTTTATTGGTAAGTAACCTTGCATTATTGGTTGCATTATTTCTTGCTTTATTAAAAACTTACCATGTGGCAAATTGACGTGCATTTTTAATTTCTATATGTTGGCATTAGATTTTTTTTCTAATCTAGAGCTAAATATTTATATAGGGCTGTCTTTTTTAAAGAAAAGGAGGATTTTTGAACAGTAATGCTATTTGACTAAATAATTAACTTTTAAAAGATACGTATATATTAGAGTAAGTTTCAAGAGGAGATTGTTCTCTTGTTTTTTTTTTTTTTTTTTAATACTTTGGCATTATGTAAGTTTCTGCTCTGTAGGGCTAATATACATTTTACCAGTAGTAAAAAAATTCAAATTTTCATTGCATTTTTTCTGTTCACCTTTTTTATAAGAGATAGCCAACAGTGCCACCATCAGAACAGACAGGCTTTTCTTATCATAAGTATTGGTTTTCTCAAAAAAAAAAAAAAAAAAAAGAAAGAAAGAAAACACCAAAAACCCCTACACTTAAGGAATGGTGGAAAACTGCATATGGTTAAACAGGCACATAAAACATATTGTGAAATCCCAATGACATAATGAAACTGCCTTTGATTTATTTTATGATCAAGTCAAATTCATAAAATTATTCTTCAGAAACCTGTTTCTACTTTGGATACTTATGTTTTGCCAGACCATTCGGTCTAGGCAGCATTATATTGATGTCAATTTATTGTTTTCATCTTTAATTTGTTGTTCAAAGAGACAGTCTCAATATAAAAACATGAAAATGATCAGACCGTCTTGGTCTGATAACATCTTACCTGGTGTACATTTTGAGGGCAGTTTTTTCATTCTGATTTCCTATATATTTGATTCATTTTTTAAATAATGAGACTTTAAAAGTAAGCTGCCAAGTTAATAGTTATGATGATTTCAGAATCTATCTTAAAGCATAAATTTTTTCTTGCATGGTCTGATACTTACATGATGCAGTATATTTATTTTTGACTGAAAAGAAACCTGGTCCCCATCTTCCTGTTGACATCAAACAGTCTTCTGATATGCTAATCCAGCATCAGGGAGAGCACATAGACAAGCTTTATTTGGACTCATTCCAAATCTGAAAGAAAATTATATGTATTGAACTGATTTTGCAGCATTGCCCCCTTAGAATGAAAAGTGATGTTGACACAGTCTGCAATTAAAAATACTTAATATTGAGACATGATATGGGAGGTTTTCAACATTTTAGTAATACCCCGATTTGCTTTTCAATTACCTGGTCATCTAATTGTTATTGGCTTTTTGCTACTGATGTTAATAGCCATTGAAATTACTAAGTTCATTTCCTTAGCATGTGTTATAATAAACATTAACCTAAAGTTATTAGCTTTTCCTTAAAGATTTATCCTTTGACATATTGAGTGCATGTGAGACAGTAGATAATAATCTTTTGCTAAGTATGAAGTAGGGATATGAGCAGATCTCCCTGTATTTGTTTTTCCTTCCAGCCTGCCCTCAACTGGTCACAAGGGTAAAAATTGACAAAGATACTTGTTTTAGAGTTAATCTGAATGATATATTCAATAACAAATCAGTTGAACTTCCAAAAATGTTTTCAGATAAAATGCACTACAGTACACATTTAAATACTGATATCTGTTAATACCTATATTAAAATTATCAGAAAATTCCATGAAGACTTGTTTAAATGTAGTATTCATGTTGGTCATTTATAAATATTGTTAAGTAGGAAGCCAGTTGCATTTTTGTTTTAGAAATATAATTTTTATGTAATGAATCTTGGTGAATCTTAGGAAATGAAGAACTTTGTTTTTAAATGAGTATGTTATTAGTACATTCTTCTAGCAAGTGTAATATAAAAAATGGGCATAAATATCTACCTCTGATTTAGCAGTTATTTTGGCTATTGCCCTCTTATGCGTGATGGCCCACTCTTTCCCAACTAGTCTGTTGGTGCTCCATTTTTGCCCTGACCTTCCTATGATGTTTTTCTTCCATGAAGTTTAGTTTCATTCATTCAAAGTACAGGTTTGACTTGTAATGTGCAATAGTCATGAAATATTCATGAAAACTTTTTATATAAATCTCTTTTATTTAATTTTTAATAAATTAACTGATATTTCAAATCACCAAGGTGGTTCAATATTTAAAAGGAATTCTATAGTCAAACTTAATGTCAGGAGAAGAATTGTCTTTTAATGAACATAATTACCTTCAGGTTTCTAGACTGTTTTGTTCTGGGTTTTCTTAAAATGAAATTTGACATCGTCCTCTTAGGCTAGGAAATTATTTTATATAGATGTTAATTTTTTGAAATATTGGACATCATAAAGATGTAGCATTATATGGCCTGTGCTAACTTTAGGTATAATAGTGAGAAATTTAAGCTAATATGTCAGGTAAAATTCTCAGAATCATCTCACTGTGGGAAGTCATATGCTTTTTAGTTGGTAATAGGTAGATAAAAGTAGGTGTTTTTCTGACAAGGCATTTGGTGTGTCAGGATCTGGTCTTAAGATATTTTAATTCCTCTAATTCTTATTTTTAATTTTTTAAAAAGCATTTTAAGAAACAAAAGAGGCTAATTCCTGAAAGGACTGTTTGGAAGTACTTTGTTCAACTCTGCAGTGCATTGGAACATATGCATTCTCGACGCGTCATGCATAGAGGTAGGGTAAAATCACGAATGGCTTCTAATGTTGTTTAAACGATGCAGGTTATTAGGCAATTTAAGAATAAATGCCTTCCAATCATGGGCATAGCATCATGCTTTCTTGGCTAATTTTTTTCCCAAATTATTATTTACTAGAATGAAAAACCTCTAAAGCCCTATCTTGGTTTTAAATAAGAATGAGAATTAGTTATTTTTCTGCCTGCCTCTTCTGAGCATCTTACTGATGATGTTGGTAAATTAAAAAAAAAAAAAAAAAAAGATGTAGGAAAGCAGAATATGCATAAGGAAGATTCCCTTTTCAGATGAACAATGTATATTATGGCCAACTTCATTTTTTAATTTTCAGCATTAGCTCTTAATGTATTCTTGATTGTCAGTCTAATAGTTGGACAGAACATGTAAAGATTACAACACTTAGGGATTGTATCTCTGATTTGGGGTATGAGAAATTTCAGTGTAGTTTATTTAAGCAATTATGACTTCTAAGGTCATCTAGTTATGTTCAGATTAGAGTTATAATTTTATATTTTATGTAAATGTATCAACAAAGTAATGTTTAGTAAGATATTTAACATTGATATAAAATGGAAATAAATTTATTTTGTGCTTTGAATTTCACAAAAGTTGATTTGAAAATGGAAAACAAAATGCATTTTATTATTTTTTAATTTAATTTTTCTTTAACATTTATTTATTTTTGAGAGAAACAGAGACAGAGTGCAAGCTGGGGAGGGGCAGAGAGGGAGAGACACAGCATCTGAAGCAGGCTCCAGGCTTAGAGCTGTCAGCAGAGAGCCTGACGCGGAACTTGAACTCACGGACCATGAGATCATGACCCGAGCCAAAGTCGGCCGCTTAACCGACTGAGCCAACCAGGCGTCCCAAAAAAATGCATTTTAAATGAAAATTACTAGCTATCTTCATGGTGCTGCATTGATGATTATTTCTCTATCAGAGAACTCAGAAATAATAGGATATATCAGAAATATTAGGATATATCAAAATTATTGAAAATAAAGTAATTGGATCAAAATTCAAACTGACTTTCATTTTTAAGGTAGATTTTAAATTCTATTTTCTATATTTCTATATTCTATATATCTAATATATATATATATATTCTATGTATCTAATTATCTAAATATCTAAATATCTAATTATATTCTATATATCTAATATATACATATTCTATATATCTAATTTCTATATTCTAAATTCTATTCTATTTTAATCTCTTGAAAATACCTAAGCTTATATCATCTTTCACCTGATACCTTCATCTCTTCACAGATATAAAACCAGCTAATGTGTTCATTACAGCCACTGGAGTGGTCAAACTTGGAGATCTTGGGCTTGGTCGGTTTTTCAGCTCTAAAACCACAGCTGCACATTCTTTAGGTAAGAGACACAGTGTAATTTCATTCAGTTATCGTGTGTGTGTGTGTGTGTGTGTGTGTGTGTGTGTGTGTGTGGTTAAAAACAACATAAGGGACATACTATTTATATGCCAGCTCTTACGTTCTAAATAAAACTATTTTTAAAATCATCGGATCCTCAGTAGATCCCTACAGCTCTCTATCAGTATAATGTGCTCATTCACATGACAGTTGGGTACTTCTATTGATTTGACTCCAGGTAGACACTTGGTAAAAGAAAATGCTAATAAACAAACCTGGTTTTAACAATTGCCATAGAGCATTTGTTTTATTCTCCATTTAACAATATTGAAATAATATGATTTAACCATATCTTGGAAGAGGACTTCACCTGACTGTAAAAATACCATAATTTGTAAATGTTTAGTTATTAAAATAACACACATAGTTGTGATTACTGCAGAGAGGAAACCTAAACATGGTCTATTACTAACAAGGAAAATATTCCCCTAAATAATGTAGTAAAAGATATCTGCTGTTTATTCATTCTAGAGTTAATAATATGGCAGTGTCCTTTATATCTAAAATAGAATGAATGTAGCTATTACAACATTGTAGTAGCAATGGAAAGACAGTTGTCTACTTTAGAAACAATAGAAATTACTAGGAAGAAATCATTTCTAAGAAATAATTCTTAAACCAAATAACCTAAAAAGAGTGACAGAGCTTCTCTTAAAACTCTTCAAATTACATTTTGTCCTTGTTAATATAAGACTTAGATAACATAGTAACAACCAGACTAAAATAAGAATTAAGATAAAAATAAGATGACTTTAATTTAATTGTACCCCATCTTTGGTGTCATAATTTCAATGAAAACCATTAAATTTTTGTATAAAATTGTGTGTAAATATGAAATAAAAACTTTAAAATGGCCTGATGAAGAATAAGTGAGTTACACTAAGCACAGTATTGAAACAAGCATCTGAATTAGTTGACTAGAACTTTTAAAGTTTTTCTGGCTTTGTTAGCAAGATTCTGTGTGAACTTGAACTTGTTATTTAAATTTTTATGTCTAAACCAGTACCTGGCACATAAGTAGGCACCCAGTCACTATTTGCTGAATGACAAAATGTTGGATTCTAAGCTATAAAGAGTGGTAGAAAGATAATACTTTATCCTTTTCCCAGAGTTTTAGTTTTGTCAAGTACTTTAAGAAAATAAAGTTTCAACTGATATTAATACTGTTTTGTTCCCTTTCACTTTACTTTTATTTTTATAGAGGATTACAGGTTTTCCTGATAAGAAAATTTGATATGAAATTCTATAAGAAATGCATAAATCTCAGTAGGACTTTGATAAAGTTTTATTTGGAAGTTACAACTCTTACAATGCAAATAATAGATTTCTGTGAAGAAAACATCATTCCATGTCAATGTCCTTTCTCACTAGTAAAAATAACAAACATGTTTTCACTTTGTTACTCACCTGAATAACAAATGTCTTAAGAGCATTCTGTCATTTGTTTACTTAGAAATGCTACGTGCACACACACACACGCGCACACACACACACACACACACACACACACACACCTGTACGTACCCATGCTCGTGCACATGCATTTCTTTTTTAAATGCTGCTTTGCAGACTGTCACTCTGAGCATGCTGTAGTCACCTGACCCTTCGGAGCCAGTATATGAAACTCCAATCTTATCAGTTTTGGAGATGGTCTTCTTTAGCTTGCCTGCCACTGCCTCATACAAAAGTTCTAAACAGGGCTTACAAAATGCATCTTCAAGCGTAGGCGATGTGCTAGTCCAGATTATGTGATACGGAGAGTAAATTCATTAAGAAAGTATTACCAGGTTTTATCTAAATCGGTTTACTTAAGGTCGTGTAGTTTTATGTAAAAATGCAGGTATATATGTGTGTATGCGTAAAATACATGGGGATGCACATAATTACATAACATTCTAAGACAATAATTACATAACATTCTAAGACATAGCCTGTAGTACAGCCAGTGAGGAAGTAACAATGAGATCATTTCTTTGATGAATGAATTAGAAGAAAAAGAATTTCTTTCACAAGCATTTTTTCTCATATTGAGAAAAAAATACTTTTTTAAAAAATATTTTTTTAATGTTTATTTTTGTAAGAGAGAGAGAGAAAGAGAATGAGCAGGGGAGGGGCAGAGAGAGAGAGAGGGACAGAGGATCTCAAACAAGCTCTGTGCTGACAGCAGTGAGCCCGATGTGGGGCTCAAACCCACGAACTGCTAGACCATGACCTGAGCCCAAGTCACTTTACCAACTGAGCCACCCAGGCTCCCCTCTCACATTTTCTGTGGCAGATAAAGTTATATAGGTAGTCACATTTTGAATCAGTATTCAGTACTCTTTTTTTTTTTTTAATCAAAAGTATGTCAACATAGAATATTGGATAATATACATAGATAATTTCTTGGATCAGGCTTAAAAATTACAAGTACAAAATACCATGTTGCTGGATGTTCAAACCATATTCAAATCCTCAAAATTGAAAACAATTCTCAGAAACTTTCACTTTTTCTTCTACTCCCTCACTGCTCCCACCACATACATTGAATCAAATATCTCTTTTCTATTCCCTCTTCTTTAATCCATAGTGACTTCATGTTTAAACTAGGAAAATATTCTTCCTTATTTCTAATATTAAAAAACAAAAAACAACTCTGTGTATTCTCGGCAGAGTTATCTTCCTAAAAGAGATTATCTGATTTTGTCACTGTCCCCCAAATCCTTGATGGTTCCCAGTTGCCTAAAGAATATCATGCAAAGTCCTTAGCTTAGTAGTCAGGGTCCTTTAGTGTTTGGTGTCCTCTATAACTTTCCATTCTTATCATTGACTACACATCCCTACCTCATTATATGCCAGCCTTGTTTTTCCTCTTGCTTTGTTCTGAATGTAAGAAATAGCATGGTGTTTTGGAAAGAATAGAGGACATCTGAACTGACATGTCCATTGTTCTGCAGGACCTTGATCAAACCTTCTATTAACTTTCTAAGGCTCAGTTTCCAAATTTATAAAACTGGAAATGTGGGTAATAACTATTCTATGCTGTGCCCTAATCTCTACCCAATCCCTAACCTAATAATGCAATGAACATAAAGGTGTTTTCATTCACTGTAATGTGCCATTAAGTTGCTTATGTTAACACAGTGGTGGTGGTGATGAAGATGTAGAGAAAGAAGAGGGAGAGAGAAGGAATTCACGCACAGTTTATTATTCTGTTAAAATACCTGAATTGATTCATTTAAAAGACAGTTTTAGTACCTTCTTTATGCATGTTCTATTCTAGGGGCCAGGAACAAGCCTAAACAAGACAAAGTCATCTTCATAGATCATATCTTGTGGTGAGAGGGAATAGATAATCATTTTATATCTTTGTTTTTTTTGTTAGCCATGTGACAGGGCATGACTAGGAGGGGAATTATTTTAGAAGGGACATGGTCAGACAAAGCCTCAGCGAGGGCAGTGTTTGAATAGAGATCACAATGCAGAAGAACCAGCTACCTGGGACCTGGGGAAGAAGGTCTCAGGCTGACTGAAGAACAGTTTACGCAAAGGGACAAAGGCAGGATACGCTCTAAGCTCAATCTGGAGAAAGTTTGCTGGCGGAGGGTGAAGGAAGGGTCTTGGCCAGATGTGAGAAGAGTTCACATCTCATTCCTGGTGCAGTGGCAAGCTTTTGGAATTTCGTAGTAGGAGAGTAACATGAGGGGCCCTGAAGACTGTAACCATGAACTTGTTTCATTGTCTTCAGGATAATCTTGCCCAGTATTGTCTGCTGTTTTCAGGTTCTTCTTTGTCCTGGTGGTTGCCTTCCTTTGTCTCTGAGTGCCTCTTAGGATGTGCTGCCCAAAACTGAGCAGAGATACCATGAGATACACATGAGCTCATCAGCCCATAGAACAGGAAGGGTGTCACTGCCTATAATCTGTGATCTAGACAATTCTTTTGTTTTTGTCCCCTTCCTCCTTTTGTTTTGTACATGAATTTATGGGAAGTCAGATCTTCATTTAGTGCTTCTGTATTGATTTGGACAGAGGGTGTTGCTAGGGAGACTAATTGTAGGATTATATATATCCCTGTGAATCTTGACGGGTTTTTTTTTTCATATTATCAACCTTATAAATGTTACAGGTGTTAGAAAATCTGTTATATATATATGTCTACATCTTAAAATTTAAATGAGGACAAATCTCTCTCCCTTGAATCAAGCTTCTTGACAGTCTAGATAAATGGCTTTAGAATTTCTTTACAATGACCCCAGCAACATTGTGACCCCATAGGAACATTACCATATATAATTGAAGCAAAAGTTTCATGTGACAGTGTTTTATATTACAACTATAATGCATTCTGATATTGTCCTATTTTATTTTATTGAAAATAATGCTAGCTGCAACCTACTAAATTGGTTTTACAACTTATTACTTAGTAATGACCTGCAATTTGGAAAACACTGGTCTGTGTTTACAGTGCTTTCATGCTGTTCCATTTACTTAAAGACAGATTCTGATTTTTCTACCTACTCTTAGATATTCTCCTGAATTAGTCATTTACAGTGTTCGCTGTGTTTCTGGAGGTGGGTAATAACATGCATGGTATCTCTGTGCAATTTGCAAATCATTCCATTCCCTAAGATCCTTACACATATATGTGAGCTATAGATATGGATTATTCCCATTCCAGAATCAAAGAAATGGAAGCACAGAGAGATAAGTGGACTGTATAGCTAGAAGATAGTGAGTGGCCTACGGCTTCCTAACTGTGGGCTTACTCTCCCAACAGTTTATTTTTTTCACCGTATCGGTACCTGGTGGCATTTTCTCCGACTCTATTAGTGTTTTCTTATTTGTTGTTGTTTATTTCCATCTGCAATTGCCTTAGTCTCCTCTGTACATTGCATAGGAACCCACATATGAAAGCAGAGTTTGCTCTCTCTCCTGGATGTCACTGCTCTTGATGCTCCAGGATTCAGAAATAAACAGGAAATAGAGCTCTAGGATATTGAAGTCTGTGTTCATAACCATTCTGTCTACCAGCAACTTTGGCTCGTATTTCTAAGGAAGTGGCTCTTCTAAACTGAAAACTACAGTTGTGCCAAAATCTGTGAAATAGGAACATGGCAGTCAAGGTGTAGTTTTTCTCACGTCACAAAACACAGAATATACTTTTGGTACACTTACTTCTTAACTTACTCTAAAGCCTCTTTTCAGCAAATGTTCTGACTCAGAGGTAGCTTGCTAAGGGATCAAGTATCTTTACCTTTAAATATTGAAAAACATAGCAGAATACACAGAATAATTTTTATGTATTCCAAATATATGATTTTTAGTAAAATCATACAATACTACCCTTATTTCCTATAATAATGACCCAGAGGAATCCTCTCCTGTTATTAAATAGCAACAACAGTAACAATGAATATGTGTATAGCACTGATGATTTACAAGCAGTTTTAAAGCACATTTTCTCCTCTTTTCCTCAATATTCTAGAAGTAGGTAGAATGGCTGTTATAAATTAAGAAATTGAGGTCCTCTAATACTGAACCTGACTTCTACTCCTATACCACCCTAGAATTCCTGATCCTTACTTTATATAATTTGTCTTTTCTCATTAGGACTTATTATCTTGTAATATGCTATGTAATTTTTTTATATAAATTTAAAAACATTAACGTTTTAACTTATTTTTGAGAGAGAAAGAGAAAGAGACAGAGTGTGAGCAGGGAAGGGGGAGGGGCAGAGAAAGAGGGAGACACAGAATCCGAAGCAGGCTCCAGGCTCTGAGCTGTCAGCACAGAGACTGATGCAGGGCTCGAACCCACCAACTATGAGATCATGACCTGAGCCGAAGTCGGATGCTTGACCAACTGAGCCATCCAGGAGCCCCTATAAAATTTTTTAAATGTTTATTTATTTTGAGAGAGAGCAAGCAAGCAGGGGAGGTGCAGAGAGAGAGGGGGGGAGAGAGAATCCCAAGCAGGCTCCATGCTGCCAGTGCAGAGCCCAATGTGGGGCTCAAACTCAAGAACCTTGAGATCATGACCTAAGCTGAAACCATGAGTCAGATGCTTAACCAACTGAGCCACCCAGCCACCTGATCTAATGTGATATATAACTTATTTGTTATGCTTCGTCCTTTTTGTCTCTGTCCTACAGCTAAAATTTAATCTTTATTAAGAAAGCGTTCTGTGTGTTTTTGGTTTCCTGATGTATTCCAAACACCTAGAATACGGCATTGCACATAATAGATATTAAATATTGATTAAATGATGAATGGGCTTAGAGGCTGGCTGCACATCAAAGGATGAATTTAATTGAATGTATCAGTACATGTGGGTTAGATTATGTTGCAGTAAGGAGTAATACCAAAATCTCAGCTGGCTTGGCGCTAAAGCATATGATGTCTCATCACCCACTGTGGGCCTTGTGTGGCCCTCTCGGGCAGCTGCCCTCCTCCATGTAGTGACTTGTCATTTCAGGCAGCTTCAATCTCATGTTATCTTCCTATCAACATAGCTTTTTGTCAGCTTGTGAGGGTAAGGCAACATGGACAATCACGTACTGGCTCTTAATTAAATTCTTCTGCTTCATTGTAACACAAATTACAACCAATCTTGTTTTATTGCCCAAAACAAGTCTCGTGGCCTTACCTATCTCAAGGGAATCGGGTAGCATAATTCTCCCGTGTGGTCAGGAAGAGGAGAACCAGAAATAATACATAATAAATGTGAGCATTGTCCACGGCCATGAGATAAAGCAAAAATTATCTGGTTTATTTTGTCTGTGGTTTGTTTTGTAGCCTTTCTCTACTTGTTTGTGTGTGTGTGTGGTGTGTGTGATATATTTGTTGCTACTGCAACTAAAGCATAATTGACTCTCAATGGGAATGGTGAATAGAGAAGTAGCCATATATAGGGAATTTTCGTCACTCTAAGAGCAGAGAGATTACTATAATGATTATGATTTTTTTTCAGAGAAATTATTTTTAAATTCGGAATAATTCATGAAGCTCACCGTAGGATTGACCCCTCATGACTTTTCTCTTGATCAGTTAATCTATAGCTATCCCTGATGGATGTGTTTGTGATAGAGACCTTATTTTGGTCAAATTAAAAAATTTATAATAAAAATTATTACTTGCCAAGCTTCAGATACCAACTTGGATTAAGTGCCATGTAGCACATGAACTAATTTCTTTTGTATTACTCTAATTCAACATTAAGGTAGTTGTGATTACCTAAATTACAGTCATATCAATTAGTGAACAAACCAGATTTCATTTAAATTACGAAAGACCATATTTTATTCTTTAGTCTTCTTAAGGTAAATGTATTGGCTTTTCCTGCTTCCCCTGCCTTCCCTAAAAAGACTTAGAAAACATATCTCATACCATCCCCAAATAACCCAGTGAGTTTTAAGGTGTCGAACAATTTTCAAACCATATACTTTGCTCCTTAGCCCCCCAGTACCTAGTGTAGTTCTTGGTGTGTAGTCGGTTCTCAGCACATTGAATGTTCCAGTCTCCCATGCAATGCATGGATCATTAACACATTTGTATTTGTTTTCTATTTCTGCCCTAACAAATTACCACAAATTTAGTGGTTTAAACTCTTTCTCCATCCTTACAGCCAACAATGGCAGGTAGAATTCCTCTCACACTTTGAATCTCTCCTGCCCCTTCCCTTGCATATCTTACTGATGATTTAGGATAATCGGTCTGTTTTAACATCTATAGCCTTACGTTTGCAGAGTCGCTTTTGCTATGTAACATCTGATATACAGGTGTGACGCCAGAGGGCAAAGATTATGGGGGCCGGAATTCTGCTTACCACACACTATTTTAGTAGACTTCATGGAGAATCTTTTGGATCTTCCTCTAAAGACTGACGGATAGGATGAAGCTGTTTAAAAGTCAGAGGTTTAATGGAAGTTTGCATTGTTGAAATTAAGCACTTTCTTTTTTGGCAGATATTTTGACATCAAAATTTCACATTTTCATTATAGACCATTATGGGTGTTTTATTGCACTGTGATGTACTTTTACTTTTAGGGAAGAATGTACCATACTTGACATAATACAAATTTTGCAGACAAGTTCTCTCTGTCATTACTATTAGTGCATTGGCAATTTTGTTTTGTTTGTTTTTTAGCAAAATTTTATTTAATCCTCAAGGGACTTCTCTCCTTAATACCAGTCCTGCTTCTTGAGTGGCTTACTCCATCATAGACTAGAATATAGGAGATAAAAAGTAATTTTAACAAAACTTAGTTAGAAAGGCCAATCTGCTCCAAAGGTATGTATAAGTAAATAAGATTAGTTAGCTACCATTTAAGCAAATCTATTTGCTTCGGAGTTGCTTTTATTATTCACAGTGAAGTGTTTCCTGTCTGCTGCAAAGGAGAAAAATGAGAATAATTAGATTAATAATGTTGCAATATGGCACTTTTTTACTTGCTTTCCTAATGACCCCTAGAAGAGAAAAGATGGAGAATTTTCTTTTTGCATGTACATGTGTGAATTTAGCTATTACATGTGTTTGTTGTATATCCTGAAAATGGCATAGATTAAAAAAAAAAAAAAAGGTAACTAGAACTCTCTGATACTGATCCTTGTGCTATATAATATTTGAAACCCATTGCGGGGGAATTTTGTTGTTGTTGTTGTTGTTGTTGTTGTTGTTAGGATTGTTTGAATTCCTCTTTACCTTCCACAAGGAGATAAATAGTTCTCAGATTTTGTGATGTTGCCAGAAGAGTAAATGCATGGCCATCCATCACTCAAGCCAGATATCAGAATTTTCACACTGGAGTCTCTTGAGTGCACAATTCATGTTCCCCACACTATTTCCAAGTGTGATATAGCTTCTGATTTCAGCTTGGAAAATTAGTGTTCTTGAATCAGGCATTAAAACAGTTTCATTGTTGGTGCCAAGTGCCACCTGTGGTCACATACTGGTTTTTCCCACACCTTTCCCTAGCACCTCTCTGTGGATTTTCTTTGGCTTATCCCCCTTCATAGTTTGACGTGGTTTGGGGCCATAAAGGCAGCATATGTTCAGTCAGTGCTATAGGCTACTTTCACGGATTTATTTTTAACATTCTGTCCTTTCTTGACTTAAATAATGGCTCTAAGAAGAAGCTACTATCTGATTTTAAACTGCATGTTTCACCTCTCAGTCACCGTAACAAGGATGTATTTGAAATAATCAGAGCAGCTGTTAGAGTAGTGGAATTTCCACATGTAGCCCATTGAACCCAGACCCTGATTCCTGGCTTCTCATATGTACATACTGACTTTTAGAAGGCTTCTCTACTCCTTTATTTGAAAATATACAGTTTTCTGTTGTTGTTTTGTTTTGTTTTTATTTTTTAAGTTATATTTCACAGTGGTCAGTTTTAATGGAATAACTGTTTATTTAAAAGCAAGTTTGAAATACCTGGTTTGAATTCCAAATCCACACCTTACCTATTTTGTGATCTTTGGCAAATTATGTGACCTCCCAATGCCTCCTCTCTAAAACGAGGTAACAGTAGTAATATCTCCTGAGATCACTTCATAATGATCCCCATGTCACCAGCGCATGAGCCCCATGAGGGCAGGATTTAGTCTGTTTAGTTCTATCTCCCCAGCACTTAGAACAGTGTGTGCCTTATAGTAGGGACCCACTAAACATTTGGTAAAAGTTCAGCCAGATAATTCACATAATGCATTTACACAGTCCCTAGAGCAGGGTAACAATAACAATAACGTTTTCAGGGCCCCGGGGTGGCTCAGTCTGTTGAGCGTATGACTTAGGCTCAGGTCATCATCTTGTGGTTCGTGAGTTTGAGCCCCGCCTCCAGCTCTGCACTGACAGCTCAGAACCTGGAGCCTGCTTCTGATTCTGTGTCTCCCTCTTCCCTCCCCTGCTCGCGCGCGCTCTCTCTCTCTCTCAAAAATAAAATGAACATTAAAAAATTAAAGAAAAAACAGTAACATTTTCTGAGTTTTTCTCCCTCAGCATTATTAAAGCTCTTAAATGTCATCAGTTGCACTTAAAAGATGACAAATTTTATTTTAGAATTTTCTTTTGCAGAAGAAATACTACTCTACCACCCAGCCATTCTGTATTAACCGTAGATAATACTTACAATTAAATACATTTGGCCTCTCTCTGTTAAGTCTGCCAACATAGTTTCTGGGCTGATTTAAGATTATGAAGGAAAGAATGAAAATTAATTCTTATTCCCCGAAGTTGTGTCTATCTGTGTGTTTTTTTGAAATCAAACTGAGATATAAGATGATTAGGGTCCTTTTAATGTTCCCAACAAGAAAGGTTCAAAGCTTTCATTTCTGCAGTTTGCTTTAATTCTAAGAGAACATTTCTAAACTGAATTTGTTTGTACTCTCTGACTTAAAACACTCCACTCCACTTTCCTATGTAATAGCTTAAAGAAAAAAAGGACTATATTACTTTTTTCCATTTTACTTCCCATCTGGATTTTTGTAGGTTTTTGTTTTGTTTTGTTTTTTTATGAGTGCTGCAGAATTCAGAGCAAAATGGTCTCACAAATCATCTCTTCTTTCTCATCACTGCATCTTAGAGGTGAGGGAAGTGAATAAAAAGAGAAGTTAGTTAAGTGTTCCTAGCTAGTTAGTGAGGTAAGATGTGAAATAGGTTTCCTGATCTTTGAATGGTTTTGCCCTTTGAATGGTTTTGTTTGTTTCAAACAAACAAAACGAAATGGAAAAGAAAAAAAAAAAATAGCAACCCAATCTAACCTATAAACAGATGCCTCAGTAGTTCTATTTTTTCTCAATTCAAGTCTTTGCAGAAATTGTAGTACTAAATGTTGAAAAAATTCTGCATCTAACTTGTTCTGATAATATGGAAGCTATTAATTAATTTAGTCATGTATTCCATAATAACATGTTAGCAGAATTTTTTGACTCTTAAGCATAATGTAGAACTTCTTTTGTTGAGGATAAATTTTGGAACGTATTTATTGTTAATAGAGTATACACAGTGTGAAGCTTTTCCCATCTTATTTGTATTTGAATGATTATCTTAGTATATTTCAAAGATCCAATAGCGTTTTTAGTTGTTAGCAATTTTCCCCTAATATCAGCCTTTCTCTGTTACTGTTTTTTCTTTTTTTTTTATGACGTTATCATCCATTTCTTACTTTCACGTATGTCAGGAGGTCCAAATAAATATCTGCTATGGTAAGATATATTCCCATTTTATCTACAGCCATAAATTCTCAAAAGATTAGTAAAATTACACAACTTGCTGTCTCCATGCGCCTCAACACACAGTAATTTGCATGATCGTTTTAGTATCTAATCATATCATTCTATAACTCTCCCTTTTCTTGTACAGTTGTTAAGTCACAACATTCTTGAGGCAGTAGTAATAATAGACACAGCTGTTGTGGATTTTGTAAAAGGCTTTTAGGAAATAATTATATATCCATTAAATTTGAAATGTGGAAGACCTATCACTGCATGAAAATGTATTTCATATTTTCCTGAGCACTTAAATGTTTTGACCTCTCTGCTAGGTAGAGAGGAAGGATGAATCTGTTTATGTGATGGGGTGCAACCTCTCTGCTCAGTGTCAGTCAGTAGAAGAGCCTTGTCCAGGATGGAGGTGCACTTTAGGGAGCATGTAAGAGGGAGCGAGTGGAAATTCCCTCTTCTGCCGTGTTCCGCAGTTAATTATGATTTTATCCAATTAATAATTGTAGTGCAGGATACACACTTTCTCCTCTTCCTACATAATGACTCTTTTGGAAATGTGTCAATCAAAAGGTGAGTAGCATCCTTAGATTTACATTTTAATATATTCAAGATCTGTATACCTGAAATATTAAAACGAAATACGCCTGTTTAGCCTAAAGAAGTTTGTTGTTTATAATATGAAGAGGAATCAGCATCTAAGTTTGCAGTGTCAGTGTTAACCCAATACGTCACTTTTTGTAATGACCGCCAGCAGCTCACTCGAAAAGGCCTTTCTTCCCATTAAACTGTTTTACATTATAAGTTTAGCTCAGTCGAATACCCTCATCATTCTTTTCCTCTGCTTCCTTCACTTGTGGGTCGTCCGTGAGTTCAGTTGTGTTGCAGTTAAGGTGTTGTGCTGGGGCTAATCTCTGTAAAACGCTAGCATTTGTTCTTTTTCCCTATCATCAATCTTTCACACTCCTATCAAACCCCTAATGTATCAGCAGGTTTCCCAGAGCTACTGGTTAAAATTACCTTTGCTTTTGGTAAACTCTGAACCTTCAAGCCTCAGTGTTTTCAGTTGCCCCCTGTGGATTCCGTGAAGCCTCTCTCTGCACATTCCTCACTGCCACTCACTTGCTTTATGTCCTGAAACCAGGAGCCTGTGCAGAGCCCTCTTATTATTCCAAGTGTACCCACCACCCGTCCTTAGGTCGAGGGAGGGTGTAAATACCTCCAATAATCAGGGTCGCTGATGCAAGCTACAAGTGAAGGTGGTTGAAGCTCCCAAAGCTGGAGAGCTCATGTTTATTTTACCCGATAACAATTCAGATTGTTTAATCCTTGCTGTTTCTGAAAGTTTCTTAGCTTTTCTGACCCTGACAGACATTGGCAAACTTCCTTGCCTCGAAATAAGTACTACAGTTAAGTAGGTTATTTCTTAAGGTTTGTCTTAACTAATTTCATATTTGACTAGTTCATATTTTATTTAAATTTATTTTATCCTCCTATGGTCCTGTTCTTTTTTCATTTCTTCGCTTTCATAGAAACTACCCTTCCGTCCATTGTGACTAGGACCCTCCATTCTTAGTAAAAATGGATTCCAGTACAGATAGGATTCCTTGTGGATACGTAGTTCCTGACGTTTTCACCTTCAGCGCAGCACAGTTTCCACACACAACTATTAGTTTGCAACCTTATTCTTTTGGAAAACCGACTCCTGCCTTTGAGAATGACACTTTGACTGTTGCTGTGGCTCTTCCAGTGGTCTCTGACTAAATACCCCTGCTCAGGACTGTGAGTTACAGTCTCATCAAGATCTACGCTAGCTGTCTGGGGAGTTCTTGAAAATTAATAGAAAAAGGGAAATGTCCTTCTCTCTGTGAGTAGCAGCATCGTTTTTGGTAGGTTTTCCTCAAGCAAGTAAAATTCTAAAATCTCGTTCTCAAACTTTGGGTCTCTATTTGGCAAAAAAAAAAACCCTTAGGCTAATGATTGTGAAGTAGCCATCTGTATCTGAAATTGAAGATAGTCGCTTTGAACGTCACTTAACTGTTTTTACCTTTCAAAAAATAACTTACATGCCTTTGCTTACTTTTAAATGTTTAATAAATATTAATTTATTACATTATGATTTATAATGTTAGCATTTTGTAAAATGGCCATAGAAAGGGGAAACATGTATAAGCACGTCAAAAGAAACAAAAATAAAAATTATCTACAGTATCTTGTCTTTAAAAAAGTCTCAGTAGTAATAACTCAGATATTTTTCTAGGGATGTCCGTGACCTTTCACATATGTTATTGTGTAACCCTTTGATGCACAAAAGTCTGTTCTAATGTTTCAAAAGTGGTAGTAGGTAGGGTACTGAAGGGTAATGATTATATCATTCATAATTTTAAGAGCCACAACTGTGTTATAAGGAATGTTTATTAAAGTTAATGAGCATGATTTATTTATATACACTCTACTAAATTGTTATATATTAATGTTTATATTAAGTACATGATTACACCATCATGCTTGATTATTTGAGATATGCAAGCCGTATTTTTTTTTTTTTTAATAAAGAAATGAAGCCAATGTGAATCACTTGAGTAGATTTTCTTGTTAGAATTCCTTGGTTTTACTTTAGTTATGCTCCCGAGAACCTCCCTGAATTGATCAAAAGGAAATAAAGTTCAACTCACCACACCCTTTTTAATATAGGATAGATGTTGCTGTGCTGTATAAGGGTCAGGGAGTAGAGGAAGTTAAAAAGTTTTAAGTATTCGCAAAAACCATTTTCTGATTCTAAAGAATTATTTTGGTGATATTTTCTAATCTAGAATTTTGTGTCTAAAATTTCTTACCACAGCTGCATCTTCATTTTTAGACTCCTTGTTTTGTTTGGTTTGCTTTTTGCAGTGGGTACACCTTATTACATGTCTCCAGAGAGAATCCATGAAAATGGATACAACTTCAAATCTGACATCTGGTCTCTTGGCTGTCTACTCTATGAGGTAGGTAATGTTGATAAATTCCGTATATTGACGTATTTTAGTTACTATAATATATTTCCTCCATTCTTATACACTTATTTTATTTCTGAATGATGTTTAAGAATTAGCTTTTTAGTTACGAAAGGTTAATTCATTGACTTAGTAATTGTTTTTGTAACGGTAATTATACATTCTTGCACATTTATTTCCTCTAAATATTTTTAAATTGTTTCCTTCTGGTGAGAATTTTATTTTGAAAAATATTTGTAATGTTAATGTAATGTTTTTCTGCATATCTTATGTATGAAAATGTACACCTGAACATCTGTAAAATAACTTGCTTATCCATGCATAGCAGGGGAAGTATAATGGAATGGATTTAAAACATGAAAGTATGGTGAATATCTTTTTCAGTACTCTTTCACTCTTACGGAGAGGAATTCAGCTTTAAGGATAGTAGGTAAATAGATAATTTTTCTAGGTCATCACTTAATTTTGTTTCCGTGAGTAAACAGTTGTATTGGTAAAGCTTAGTGAAATTCTCTCCTGTTCTACTGGTGATAATTTATGAAAGGAAAATGGAAATCATCTAGATAGATCCTCTAGCAAATATTGCCATGCAGTGATTTGGATGGATAGAAAAAAAGCATACTATGAGCACATTTTACATCCACATTATAGAGTAATGGTATGAAAAAGCACTCAAGACTAGTGACTTCTGTAAATTTATGTTTTAATCGAATGGTATAATTTTCCTAGTGACACAGGCTTTAAGTCAGAGCTGTTAATTAAAGGTTAGTCTACATCTAAGTAACTATTTTAATAAAATAAAATGAAGGAAAATAATACATGGAATCACTTTCATGTTTTAACGTACGTAAAAGAAATCTAAAGTGTATAGACAGAAGCCACTGTATTTCTTACTCTATATTTTGTGTTCCTGTCCTCCTGATTTAAATGAAATATATGATGAGATCATGTATTTTAATTGCCCACCTATTACTTGGAAGTAAAGCAGCAGAAGGTTTATTTTTTTAATGTGTATCATGATCTTTAATTATATATTATGGTTTATACTTTCAAATTTCTTTAATTTAAGGAACCTGAGATTATTTATTTTTTTCTTCCAACTAAAGTGACTAATGACCACTTTAAAGAATGGATTTTTAAATATTGTTAGGTAACATTCGTAGGATAATTTTTATTATGAAAAATTATGAATCAGTGATATGACAAAATATGTTCTTATGTATGTACTAGAGATTAAAAGAGATTATGCTCACTAATTTGATACAACGCTGAAAAGAATTGATTTTGATTATATTAAGTTGCTACAATGTTTAAATACCACTTTGTACATTTTTAAATATTTCATATTTGTTTAGGTAACGTTAGATTTCTTTATGTCATAATCTTATATTATCAAGGCAGCATTTTCCTTTTAAACATCTAAAGGTAAACAACAAATTGGTTTGCACTAACAAGATGAAATTTAGCAATGAAAGAGAAAAAGTTCAATTAAGGTAATGAAGGTTTTTTGAGAAGTTCGTCTGATTCTTTTAGGGTCACTAGACTCTTATATCAGAACTGAAATAATTCTTCACATTCTGGATTTGCTTTGAGAGGCAGTGTCTCATTTTTATGTATTTTTAAAATGATCACCAAAACAGAAATTATTTCTTTGGACACTCCTACATCCATGAGTTTTATGTGTTGTGGACGATTTTGAGTTAAAAGTATTTATCATGGTAATGATAGTTCTCATCTCAGTAAATTTTCTCAGTTCCTCTGTGCAACTCATGTGGAAAGGACTAAAATTTTTCTAAAGATTTAATTTACCTTTATGTTCTGTCTCCTTCCAGTTATGTTTCCATATAATGTTAATAGAAATACCCAGCAATTAATCTTTCAAAAATTGGCCACAACCTCTCTCAGACATTTTATATTATATCCCACTAAGAATTTACTCTTAACAATGAAGGAGCAGGAAGCTTTTTTGAAAATGTATTTTAAACTCAGAAAATTAGACTTTCAAATATTCCTGAAACCTCAAAAAAAAAAAAAAAAAACTAGCAGTACAGTTTTAATTGATATGCAACAAAGTAGACTTTACTAATTAAAATCAAGATGCTGTGCTTTTGCTACATGGACCTTTACATGGAAAAGTAGGTTTTACACGTTTCCTTTATTGTTCAGTGAAGCAATTGCATCCTTCTAGGGTTGTAGGTTGGTGGCTTACAGTTCAAAAAAAAAGAGAGCTGCCACCAGCCCCGAAGACAGACAGTGGGCTTTCGTCCCTCCGACACCCCCAGAATACTAATCAGGAAAGTCAGACCCTGGAGGTCAGGGAGCAAGTCAATCATTCTAGCGATCGTCTCAGTGTGGAGGATCAAATTAGCCTGAAAAATTCAGCTGCTGGGAGGAGAGGGCGAGCAGCTGTCAGGGGCAGCATCGAGATGCACTAATGAACCAGATGAATAGTGCAAAAGCTTGAAAATAAAAACAGGACAGTTGACATTTTTCATCTGTCAAAGCAGGAGATGCATGAAAATATACTATTCCTGTTTTAACTCCTTAGGGGACATTCAGATTTTTTTTTTTTTTTTAACTCTGCAGTATTGAGACAAAAGTGCTGTAATGAACTCCTAACAGAGGATAATGAATATATGTACATTTACGTAGGGTTTTTGCAAACGTGGAAAGACTATAGTTTATATATACGGTGTATTTTTTTCTAAGGTGGCATTTATAATTCTCTATCGTAAAGTGTCCTTGCATTTTAAACCAAACCAGAAAACGTGATCATTCTTGATAGCGCCTCTTCGAGAAATTTCCTCTCAGATGGAGGGTTTTATATGTTTAGGGCCATTCGTATTGTTTTTACTTTTTTCTCCTCATGTGGAACAACCTTTCCTGAGGTGGTTTCATATGGGTTTATGTAAGTTTTATATAAAATGCGGGCTAGGTAAAACTGTGTCAAGCTACTTTGCAGGTTTGATTTCCAGTGCCGTCCCCTCCTCGTTTAAGGCTGCGAAGGAGTTAAAGCTCTGTCTGGAGCACCAGAAGACAGATGAGAGCCATTTTCAGCTTGTCCTGTCCCCACTGACGCTCACTGAGTAGCACAGCATGGACTAGCGTGTTTCACACACACTCTGCCTGTCTGGGGAATGTACACATTGTCCTTCCAAAATCAAACTTATTAGCACATGTAGAAAAGGGTGACTGACTTTGGGGCAGCCTCGCACTCCGTGTTGTATTCTTGCTGCTGCGGTTCAAAGATTTAGAAGGTTTTGAACAGGATGCGAACATTTTAAATTGAATTTTTTAGTTTGTAACCCTGCTTACCACAGTACTTGCTTGCACTTTAAATGTCAACTTAGAACCTTGTCTGAAAATAAATTTAAATCCAATAATGTCTTTTTCAAAGTTGATCATTCTTTGAGTCTTTTTTTTTTTTTTTCTGGATAGAAATCTCATTTGGATGCCTTGAAGGAGCCGCTATGACTCAGAGAGGTTTTGAACATATTTAGTATTTTTGAGACATTATCGAAAGAAAAGAAGTTCTAGTTCATTGTAGACTACTTGAGAATCAGTTATAACATTCAGATTGGAAGGCATTGTTTTTCTTCTCAGAATAATCCTTCCCTACAGAAACTGTCACGCAGGATGAAATGCTGTACATTCTACTCCCCAGACCATTGCTTAGATTATAATTCATTTTCAATTTCAGTTTCATTTTTGCGATATTTTGACCATTGCCTGGTTGTTATATACCACTGAGGTCTGTTTAGTCATGAGATGGATTGGTTGTTTTTTATGGCATTATATTTACAAAGCGTTTTAAGTTTCTTTATGTTCTTTTTTCTTAATACTGGGGTATGTCATATGTGTATGTATGAGTGTGGTGTGTATGTGTGTGTGTGTGTGTGTGTATAAGTACACACACACACACACACACACACACACTAACCATTTCTCCCTTAAGGGATTTTAAATGTTGACAAAAATAACCAAAAATTGTAATAAGATTTATAGAACTTACTCGATAATTCTCAGAAAGGAATATTCATAAAATCTAAATGCCCCAAATAACTTTATTGAAAATATTTGTAGCTGTTTCTACCCCTGTGTAATATACTCGATGAAATCTCATTTAAAAGTTACCATATAACTATATCAGTTTCATTGGGAGCATTTTACAGATGGCTGCGTTACAGAGTCCTTTCTATGGTGACAAAATGAATTTGTACTCGCTGTGTAAGAAGATAGAACAGTGTGACTACCCACCTCTTCCTTCAGATCACTATTCAGAGGAAGTAAGTCATTTGTCGGTCTATGTGTTTGTCTGTTGTTCATTTCGCTAACGTTCGCATTTTATTAAGAAAAAAAATTTTTTTTTTAATCCAGAAACACAAATGACAAGTATGGTGGCAGAAATTGCACTTTTCATTCTGTATTCCTTCTCTTGGAGACTTACTGTTTAAAGGGTTGACTCTGCAGTTCCTAAAGTGGAGTAGAACACAGCACAGCATGTGGTGTGAAATTGGTCAGTTCTTAGGTGTGATGAGAAGGGTAGCTGACTTTGCAGCATACTGAACACGGCAAAGGGCAGAATCTGTGCTCAAACCCCGGCTCTCGTTGACCAGCATGGCTGGTGCCTTCTTCATAAGGCAATTGGTCACTCTCACAGTCTCAGACCAACAGTTACAACTTTCCATTTTGGCAGAACTTCCTCTCATCCATGTTTTCCACAATTTGAAGCATACGTCTTTTAGCTTTACGTGTCTCTACCTTGTTCTTTCAGAGTTACCCTCCCTCCTTCGACCATATCTAACTTGTCATTGCCTCACTGTCGCCATCAAATCCCTGTGGGAAATGTTTTGAGGTTGTCATTAGTAGACATGTTAAAATGTATATTGGGTGGGATTGAAAATTTTAGGAAACTTTACTGTATTAAAATCTGAGTCTGAATCCTTGTCTTGCTTTGGTGGTTCATCGAAGTAAGTTGCTTTGGCTCTACCCAACATATAGTTTTTTTTTTTTATTGAACAAAACCTCTCCTATTTTAGCCCAGTACATTTTGCCAGTATTTAAGGAGGAGATAGGCAGAACAGCAATATCTTGGGTAAACTAAATTTGTTCACATAACTCTTTTTGGAAAGCTTACTGGGGAACATACCCAGAGAAAACACTGTCTTGAGTTAGGACATCTCACCCTCTCATGAGCAACAGATTTTTTGCCCAAGGGAAATGGCAAGGAGCAAAGGAAAATATAAAACAATTATAACATTCACTTATTAGGTAGTCTTGTCACTCTATCTTGAAATGAATAGCAATCGGTTTTAGTTTTATAGAAGGAAAATTGAGTCAGTGTAACTTGAATAATAAATCTCTCTAAAGAATTTTTAGCATGTGGAAAGCATTTGAGGGCCTAGAATGCTGTAAGTACCTTTTTTCCCTGTGGTTTTGATACTAATAATCACTTGATGCCTGGTGGTGTTGTTGTTGTTGTTGTTTGTTTGTTTCATAGCCTTTGTATTGCGGTAATTAAAAATAAACTCTGATAAGGCAAGGATGATGATTTAGAAATATTACCTTTATTTGATGTTAATGCTATTATGTTAGCCATTTTTAATTACTATTTTGGGTATGGAATATAAATATGGCATTTCACAAAACCAACTTCAGAATGATAGGCCTGGAAATACAGTAGGGTGTGAACAATAATGCAAAATGATGGCAAGAATGTCAGGGGCCGTTCTTTGTTGTGTCATTCATGCTGTCTTCTTTTTTCCATGAAGCGCATGAATATTTCACATATCTGCATCCTCATCCCCTATTCTTCTTGACTAATTTTCAGACTGTCTGAATTTGCATTTCACATGGTAGCTGATTAGGAGATGCGGAGTGCAGCAGTGAAGCCTCAGCAGGCGGTTACCATGGTGACCTTCAGCAGGATTTTAATGATGATACCACTAGTGGTTCGTTGAAGTCGGCCTGCCTGCAGGGCTACCTCACCGCAGCTAAGTGTGAAGTTGGATATGCGGATTCTCAGCCAAGGGGCAGATATCAAAGTCTGGCCCAGATAGAAGGTCTCAGAGTTGGGAAGGGAAAACAGATTCCACTTTTTAGCTCACCCTATATAGTCACCAGTTTCGAAAAGAGATATAAAGCGAAACATGTTGTATGGGGTACTTTCCAAAGAAGACAGTACAGTTTCTTATGTTGGTAAAATCTGTCGTGATGCTGTGGTGAAATAGAAGGCTATTAAACTAGGTAAACACGGAAACGAATTCTTACTAAAGAAATGAGGTACGAAAAATACAGACTAATAATGTTAATCGAATCTTTTCAGTTATGTGGAAAAGTTCTCAGAACAAGAGCTTTGAGATGCAGATGTGCTAATAAATATTTTCTCTCCTTAAGTAGGAACTCTGTTTGTAACATAATTACTCAGGATTTATGGTAGCAAAAAAACCTGAGCAGCTTTGATGCTGTGATACTTTAGTGGGATCTCAAATATTTCCTTATATAGTAGGCTTTTTAGATCTCTTAAAAGTTCAAATTGCCATTTCATTTTTTAGCGTGAACAATGAAAAGTAAAGCATAAAGTTTCTTAAATGACCAACTCTTAATTAAAGGACCAGTTCGCTAAGTGTCCATTCTACAGCTAAATCGGTAGCAGGCTCTGTAACTGTCTGAAAAATAAAAAAAATTAAGGAAATTAATTTCCCACTAAATGCCTATTAGGAAGCTTATCAAATTGATTTTAGCTCCTGCTACATTATTAAGGCTGCAGCCCAAAGAGGTTTTGAAGGGAGAATTTCATGAAAATAGTAGCTGTGCCCACCACCAGCCTTGATCAATAGGAATAAGGAACTCTATAAGATTTGTTTCTAGGTGTAGTCATTCCAGTTAGAAGAACTCAGCATTTAAAAGCTTGGGGTGTTTTTTATTTCATATATTCAAGCATTACAAACCAAAAATGAGAAATAGCGTCCTTTGGAAAAATAAGCCCGGGTGCCAAATCTTTCCTTTTGAATGATACTGTTATCATTATGTACAAATGATTAGGACTATAGATTGAAATATGTCAGCTGTACATGAATGATATTGGGAGGTGTATATTTTATAGCTTAGTAAAACATTTTTGTTTATAGCAAACAGTAGCTTTTGGTGTTCAGTGCTCTTTCTTTTTCTAGTAATGGTCTCATTCGTGTATCACTGGGGAACTACTGTATTTAAAACCATAAAAATCTTGAGTTGAAAAGATAGATATTTTTCCTTAGATATCTCTTAGGTTTAATTAAACTTGGGATTGTTGGTGTTGTGCAATTAACATCCGTGAAGTTAAAATGTATTGAACATTTACTATATACAAGGAATTATGACTCAAAAGCGCCCTTGTAATCTGATCCTGGCTTATCTATCCAGACCTACTGATCACAGGATACTCTCTTCTTTCCCTAACTGTCCCAGTGCAGGTTATCCTCAAAGGTCCATGAATTTCCATGATTTTATGGATGCCGTTTCCTCTTTCTGAAATCCCCCTTCCCCTGTTCTTTACCAGGCTAACTTACCTCTTTGAAGCAAAGCTTGGGCATCCTCTCCCACACTAAGTTTTCCTGCTCCCCTTTCTTCTCTCCCCATACCCTCCTCCCTTGGCAATACACTGCATGGCAGTCCTTTCTTTGCATACAGCCCCCACCTCCCACCCCCAGACTGTCTAGCTCCTGTTCCTGAGTAGCAGTAACTGCTTTTTATCTGTATCTCTAGGGCTTGGCATATTAAAAAGGTTCAGCCATTGATTGATGGAATGAGGAAGTGAAAGAGTGAGATTAAAGGAATAAATGAAAAAATAAGTAAATGCACCAATTATTTGACAATTGGATGAATGAAAAAACTTCTCCAAAGAACTTTCTTTCCATCCAGTGAGGCAGACAATTACTCAAAAGACAGGCCAGAATCTATGATTATTTTATTTTATTGATATCACCCACCGTATGATTTTTTCATTCTTATCAACAAACAGCATCATTTCTGGAAATGCCCAGTGTCCATTTATTGGAAAATAAGACAAACAGATTTTTTTTCCTTCCATTTCAGTATTTAATTTCTTTGAGAGTCACAGGAGTGGTCATCAAAAGTAAGCATTTTCACTGTTCTCTCAGTTATCTCATGACTCTTAAGTTGAAAAACAACAGCAAATAGTTATATTGACAGTTATTTATAAAGGGTAAAATGTGAGTCTGTGCTGAGTTCTTTTTAGCCAATACATTTTTTGAACATCTGTAGCATTAATATCATGCAGAATGGAAATTCTGTCTCTTTCAATACTTTTTGTTTATTGTAAAAAATTCTTAATTAAGTAGAGAAGACATGGCAAAGACTGAACAGAATTGTACCTTGGCAGTTGCTTTTGGGAAGCTTGTCATCATTTTAGGTTTGAACAGATAAGTTTGGAAGGAAGTTCTGGGAAGTTGAGTCAAGGGTTTGCAGACAAAAGTGAAAAATGGAAATAAATAGGGAGAATAAAGGTAACCTTGGTTTGAGAAAGTAGAAATTAAACTCAGGATTTGAAAAAACAATGCTTTGTGCAAAAACAAATTTAAACACCTATATAGAGCATGGGTGAGAGGGTTGAAACTTCCTGAATGAAATCAGCTGTATTGTAGCAGCACTTGTCCATCTGTGCTGACTGCCAGAGCAGATATTTACCAGCTTCCTGGTCATTTCAAGGTCATTGTAAATAAAAATGTTCTACTTTTGTAGAACACAGTATCTGTCAGTATCTGTGGTTATCTTCTAATTATATTTTTGAAAACTTGCTAACTCAGTAGGGCTCCTTTTTTTTCATTTTTATTTTTTTAGTATTTATTTTTGAGAGACAGAGGCAGAGCATGAGCAGGGGAGGGGGACAGAGAGAGAGAGAGAGATATACAGAGTCTGAAGCAGGCTCCAGGCTCTGAGCTGTGTGGTAGCACAGAGCCCAACGCGGGGCTCGAACTCATGAACTGCAAGACCATGACCTGAGCTGACGTCGGAAGCTCAACCGACTGAGCAACCCAGGTGCCCGGGGCTGCTTCTTTTTATACACGGAGAAACCAAAATATAATTTTGGAAATGCAATTATTGAACCTGTAATCAGTTTTCAGATCATTGAATGCTTCTCTTGTTCATTAAACGTGTTTGTTTTGCCACTTTATGTCTCCAGCTCACAGATAGAAAGGTGTCTGTTCTTATTTAAAATCAGTGAATGGGACTCTACTTCTCAAGTATGCAATTATCTTCTAAAATACCAACCTAAAAGATCACATCCAATCAGAGAATTAATGGAGAATGAATGAATGCTCATAGACTTTTACCTCATAAATAACAAACTTTCTTTTTTACTTTAACCTCCATTCCAGTGCCCCTCCTTTTTTTTTTTTTTTTAAAGAGAAATGCAGGGTAGGAGGAGGGGGTATTCCTCTGCCTTTCTGCGTTCCCAGGAACAGTTTACCCCGCTTTACTTAAATGCATGAAGAATTTCCAGCACCATTTTTGTTATTCTTGAGACAAGCATTGATTTTTCCCCGGGCATTTAAAATATAAAGATTAAAAAGTACAGTGCTTTTTCTATGTGTGATTATGTATACATAACAATAATAAAATATTTAGTTGAACTGAACTGATTTCAGATATTTATAGGTTCTTGCAGAGTATAAATATATTTACATGGCTTTAAACAAAATTGGAATAGTGATTTTTTTTTTCAACTGAGAAATCACTATTTTTTTTTTAAGCCATGTAAGAACTTTCGGGCTAAAGAAATAAAGGCAGTGACATTCTTCCCATTTCACATATGAGCAAATAGAGAGCCAGGTAGTGCCAGAGCCACTACCCGACCAGGCGCTGTTGTGCCTCTGCCTCATGGCATCCCACTGCGCGTGCTACAAGGTCACGCAGCCTGAAGTAAACTCTCGGGTGTTGTGTGAGCGAGCGCTTCATGTTTTCCTTCCATTTTTTCATCTTTCTTTTCTCTATTTTCACCCACCATATTAATCTGGAATCTCCTTTCCTCTGCCTTGTGGTAACCAGGTGGGGGGAGGGGCAGGGCGTCATGTAATAATGAACGAAGGAGGAAGCTATTTGCGGAAGGATAGCATTCTTTTTACATATTAGAGTATGTGGAAACTACACATGTAAGATACCAGATATACGAGTCCATAATCTACCAACCAAGAAGTGTTACAGTTTGTCACAATTTTACTAATAAGAGAAAGTTTATTTTCTAAAGAGTTACCCTTTAAGGGTGAGTGTTAAATGAACGCCTTAAAAATTATAACTGAAGTTTTTCACCTAACATTTATAAATAACTTCTGTTTGTATCATATTTAAATTCAGAATATGCTTAAAGAAGCTCATTTTGAAGTTTGAGTCCATAACAAAAACATGACCTTTGTTTTAGTCATAAAAGAGCTGCTGCTTTGTGTATATAAGGCAAAAAAAGATGAGAGTCTCAGGGACAGATTATTTTCACATACTTTGAAGTTAAACTAAGTTTATAAAACTTTTTTATTCATTGGAGCAGTCTACATAGTTTTATTTTATAGTTGCCAGATTCACAACTTTTAATAGAACTATATATATTCCCTGGAGTTGTTAGTCAAAATTAACCCATGTTATTTAAATTCGTGCTGGAGGAAACTTCCTAATACACGATCCCAGGAATATTTACATGAGAGACATTCAATTAAATGGCACAATAAATGTTTGGAGCTAAATCTGCTTTCACGGATATCTCTGTACTCCTTATAATCATGTCATCCAATGCTAAGTGAGATGAGACTATTTATAATAATAAATATATAACTGTGCCATTATTTATTAAGATTAACTTAACATTCAGTGTTATCTCAAACACTGTTAATAATGTTTGATTTTCCTTCTTAAAAAATGGGTTCAGTGAGTTAGCTGTTCTCATCATTTATAATATCAGTTGACCACCTTAGTTAGAGTTGCCATATAAGATTAGATCTTTAAGCTTTGAATGTTCCATTTTTGTTTAAAAAATATATTTAAGTAGGCCCTTTGTTCACTTATGCTTCAGAAGTGACACGGGGGACTTGCTCCTTAAAGACATGAATCCAAAACGGTGCCCTATATTTCACATCTCCTGTGGGATCCTATAAAACCGTGTAACTTTCTGTAAGACTTTCACAGTTTTCAAAAGACACACTGAATGATCTTCAGTTGTGAAATATAGACATTACATTACCTTATATCTGTGTAAGATTGCTTTCTTTTCCTTTCTCCCTCTACCCCCAAGTCAATCACTGGTGACGCTTTGGTGTACAAGTTGGGTACGCCTAATCATTTTGTATAAATATCTAAAGCTCCGAAATATAGTGTACTTTAATGTATTAGACCCACTTTGGGGTGCTAAAATGTGTCCTTGGGTAGATGGAAATTGGGTATATCTGGGAGGCTGATATAACATAATTGGTCTCAGAGGGATTAAGATGGGGGTGAAAAAGAAACAGTACCAATAGCACCAGTCTTTATTATTCTATTGAGAATTGTGTTAGTGACCTAAAGCTATAATGCACAAAGAGCCCTATTGTTATTACCTGTACGTGACTGAACTTGATATGTAATTGGGTTATCGCCCTGCTAACAATGACTGTTAGCACTCTCTTCTTTTAAATATTTCTGGTACTAACCCATATGCTTTGATATTTCTTTGGAAATATATAAATCAATATATATTGGTATTTTCTCCACTTCATTGAAAACAAATATTCATTAATTTCCATATAACTCTGTGATTTCATAATCCTTTAGAAATGTCATAGAGAATTGATTTTATTTTTGCTCTATATGCTTTTACTCATTTAAATATTTCTGTATTGCTTTTTAAATTTCCCTTAAGCATCTGAATTAAACAGTTTTCCTTCTGATTTTGTAAGGCTTTTTGTGTAATCAGACCTCTCTTGTGCCTTATTTTTAACATGTTATATAAAACAATTTTTTAAAAAGTACAATTTTTTACAAACGTGTTAATACAAACTAAAGAAATTTTTGACATAACCTAAACCACAAAAAGTTTCTTTACTTACCCCTATTTATTTTTACCAAAGTTGTAACATCTGCTGATTTTGGCATTATTTCTATAATTTAAAGGAATAAATGGAAAGCTAACTCCCTCAGATGAAACACAAAAATTTTTTGAGCAAGTTGCCTAATGATGTTATTAGAAATTGAAGCCTGACACACAAGAATATATACAAAATTCTTAAAGTTACTGTAGGAATGTATGTTTCCTTGAACATGGTTAATGGTATTATACTTAGGACTTTTGCAAAATATTAGATAAATGTTAAAGATTTTTACCTTCTTTTCTTCCAGAGGTTTATAGGAACTTTTTAAAAAGTGTAAAGACTAACATTGAGGGAAACCTCTAAGATAATTATTTCATTTTGATTATTTAATGTCTGACTTTCTGAGAGAAAACTTGTTAGAGAGATTTTTTATAATTCATCAGTTACTATGTAAATTTATAATCTGGCATAAAAAAATCCCATGTTAAAATTCAAGTACATTTTTTTGTTTGTTTGTTTGGAAGGAGTTATTGTCACTTTAATGCATGAGTAGGATTAGAAATAACATTAAGGGGTACCCGGGTGGCTCGATTGAGCATTCCAACTCTTGATTTTGGCTCAGGTCACGATCCCAGGGTCGTGGGATTGAGCCCCACATAGGGCTCCACTCCCAGCATAGAGTCTGCTTAAGATTCTCTCTTTCTCTCCCTTAGCCCCTCTCCCCCACTCACGCTCTCTCTCTCTCTCTCTCTGTCTCTAGAAAATAAAAAAAAAAAAAGAACATTAAAATTGTCACACTAATCATAATACTAATCCTAACACTTTTTGTCATCATTTAAATGTATCTCTCATGGATAAAGTAGGCCTGTATCTCATTGCAAGTTTTTAGAGCCCTAGAAAAAATTGGGGGGGTTGCTTTTTGATTAGAGTTGGCCTATGAAATATGAGGACATATCTGTTGATTTAGAAACTAAATGAGCCAGTTTTAGAGCTAGCATCTTTTTGAGAATCAAATAGTCTAAAACCATCTTTGTCTATCTGGTAGGTCTCCCGCCTTTGTGCAAAGGTGGCCGTGAGGGAACCTGCACATTAAGATTTTTCTCAAGCAGTATATATAACACAGTAACTTTAAAAGCCTGGGTTCTGAAGCTAGACTACTTCAGTTCAAATCCAGGCTGTGCTCCTTACTGCCTTTGTGACCTTCCTCTGTAAAATGTCATAGTAGCGCCCACCCCATGGAGTTGTTAGGAAGACTGAATCGTTGAGCCGTGTAAAAATGTATAGGATAGTGCCTGATTCATGAGAACAGAGTTGTTATGGGGACTGAATTGTTAAGCTTTGTAAAAATGTGTAGGATAGTGCCTGATTCATGAGAATAGAGTTGTTATGAAGACTGAATTGTTAAGCTTTGTAAAAATGTATAGGATAGTGCCTGATTCATGAGAGGAACTCAATATATATCAGATTTTAGGAAATGGTTTTCTCTCCACTCTGATACTAAATAGCACATAGTTGAAACCCCAGAGAGAGCATATAGAGATCTTTTGATCTGCAAATGTTCAAGGGAACTATATTCCAGTTTTTCACTGAAAACCTAGAAAAAATAACTACTAGTTGTGTGGAGCATCTATTATCTCAGTAACATGACCTCTAGATGTGTTGACTGGCTGCAGAAAGTGAAGCAACGAGTAACCAAATGAACCTGATCTGAGTAGTTATTGAACAACTTAAAATTAGAAACTATCTGGCAAAGGTAAGAGTTTTTCCTCTTCCTCTACTCAATGACTTTTAACCTCTTTCTGTTGTCTCCTAATGTTATTCCTTCCTGGTTTCTAACATGTAGGTGACAGTTTTATCCTCCTAGCCATTATTATAGCAGAGGCACAAATAACTCTACCATGTTAAGAGTGATACTGTACTCTTGTATACATTTGAAAGAAGACAGGATGAGATGTGTCCTTATTTATCTAACTTGAATTGTTATCTGGTATGACAAGACAATCCATAGATCCATATAAATTTGTATTTTTAAACCAAATTATTAAAGGTATAAAACTTAGTCTATGGCTATTTGTAACATGAAAGTAAGTTTTACATTGGGATTTTTTTTCCCATTACATTGCCAAAAGACTGTTGTAACTGATTTTTCCTCCACTGCGTTAACAAGTCTATTCAGAACAACCAGTGCCTTTAGAACAACCGGTAGTTATCTCACATATATCCAGGAAAACTTGCACCCAGTTAAGAATTCAGACCTATGTAAATCTCCCATTTTGTGTTACAAACCATCTTTTTTTTTTCAAAAAGAATTTCTGATAACTTACAATAAAAGACATAACTTACCAAGTTATTAAAATAGAAATGGAAGTATAAATTCAGAACCAAGGATGGAAGGGAATGTAAACACACCTAACGTAATGGCCAACAATAGTTGTGTGCTTGAGCTGCCCATCTAGTTATTGCTTCCCTTCTGTCAGGGCTCAAAGGGAAACCGCAAATTATTTCTGTTTTCAAGTTACCAGTTACCCAGAGAAACCAATGTTCTCTTCCACTAGATTATAATAGAAGAATCTCCTATAAGGATCTATGAGTAATGCACCAGGCAGCGTCTTTAGTAGCAATTATACAGATAATACCTGTGTGATGTTTGATAAAAGCCAAAAGCAAGCATTAAAGCATGGTTTTGGAAAGGTGATTGGCGTTGGGATAAACCAGTGAGTTTCCTGATGCAGCCTCCTGGTGGCTCAATTTGATTAAGGAATAGAGTTTGGTTTATCCAAAGTTATAAAGGTGACTTTGTCCCTTTCAAGGCCTTCCCTAAATTTTCACTTTCTTAACAAGTGTCTGATAGGAGCTGTGTAGCACACCTTTCAGGACTCTTTGAACGTTCAAGTTTTTCAATATTCGATACACGTTAATATTCTTTACCAAGAACCTAGAGTGATGGATTCTAGTCTGCTGATTTGCTTAAGGGAAAACAAAAAGCCAGTCAGCTCTGACCCCCTCAATTATAGCTGAGGTGTCTCACCACTGTGTTCATTGGATGGAAGTCAGACCAACCCCTGAGAATCTGAATAAAGTACCTGAGATTCTACCTTCTCTGCTCACTGGTGGCCACCATAGAACTGGTATTTCCTATCAGTACCTGGTAACTAACCTCTCTTGATTGGAACTCAGATAATATCTCAAACTAAGTGATATCCCTCTGTAGTGCTAATGATTTGAAATTTAACCAGTTGGTAAGTGTTACTGAGAAATCATTATGCATGCAAAGCTATATTAAGCATCATGAAGAATTCAAACCAAAAGGCCAACTTAGATAAAAGTAAGCAAGTTCTCAACAATGGCGACAAAGGCCTGCATTAAAAATCACGTGACTCGGGCTCCAGTTCAGGTTTCACCATTAATTTTTTTAACTGGTTCTTAGTTTCTTCCCTCTGTAAATTGAGATTGTTATGAGAGATTACAATACTTTAAAAGGATATGGAAGATTTTGTAAAATAGTAAATCCTATATAAATAAAGGATTTTTTAAAATTCAGAAAGATACCTGCCCTTAAATAAAACTAAAGTAACACATGAGTATTTAAGAGAACCACACAGTGCAAAATTATGCTCAGTATAGGTTAATACCTCTCACTAAAGCTATCTCCTTCATCTTCATAATCCTGATATGGGTAGAGTCATAAAAATTGTTTTATATATATATATTTATATATAAATTTATATATATTATATTTATATATATTTTTATATTTTTATATATTTTTATATACTTATATATATTTTATATATATATAAAATTATTTTATGTGTGTGTGTGTGTGTGTGTGTGTGTGTGTATGCATAATTCAGTTATCTAGGTATAGATACAGAATTAAGCCCCGAATTCAGAAATTCACAGTTCTACCCAAATCTCAATATGTCGATATCTCAGAAGTAATACCTTCAAAATTTACTGTCCCTGTTGCCCCCTCGAAGCCACTCTTCCTTCTCTGTTACCTACTTCCGTTAGTGAAGACACTCTCCTTTCACATACCCTGGTGAGAACTTCTGATGAACAATATTTCTTGCCTGAAATCTTAGAGAAACTTGATTGAACATTCTGCTGGCATTGCTCTCTTTTTGTTCTTTGACTATGCCAAGAAAATACTAACCGAAGCACAGCTTTATTGATCTCTCCCTCCTGGCTTAAGTACTGACTTCCTGTTGCCTATATCAATAGATTCTAAACTCCTTAAGCCTTTCCTTTATTTAGCCTCCGTTTATCATTTCATCCCTGTTGCTTGCTCCCCAATCATTCAGAAGTACTTGCTATTGCTTTCATATACCTTACAGTTTCTTTAGCTCAGCACCTTTGTTTATTCTGTTCCCTCTGCTTAGACTCTTCCCTGCCCTTTTGTATATCAAAATTACATTCACGCTTCACACCTTAGCTCAGTTGCCATGACCACAAAACCTTTTCATTTTCCTTCACTCAGAAGTTCCCCATTCATTCTGTCATTTACATGTCAGCACTTACTGTTCATCTAATACCCATTCTCCAGGTCTTTTCAGTTTAATAGGAGGACACAGATACTAAATGAAGTACAATAAAGGATTGTAAAGGCTTTAATAAAAGCACATGAGCACCTGAAACTAATGTAATGTTAATGTCAACTATACCTCAAAAAAAATATTTGGAGGGTATGATGGAGGACAAAGAGAATATTAAGTTCTGCATGCCAATAAGTATGTTTAGGGGAGGCTTCAGAGAATGAGTAGGTGGTAGGCAAGCAAGTAGGGGGATTTTGAGGGAGGCTTTATAATAAGCAGCAAAGCAACATACAGAGATTCAGGGCATAAAACAGTTTGATGAACACAGAACTGTGAGTGCTTTGTTATGGTTAGAGTGTAGTGTGGGGCTGGAGGGAGGAGGGGTTTGGGGCTAAATATAAAGCTGGAAAGGTAGGCAAGAGCCAAATGTTAGTAGCCTATAATATACCATGCTAATGGTTAGACTTTCTAAAGGGCAATGGGAGCCATCGAAATGCTTAACGTTGAAGTGTGGTCAGCTTCGTGTTTGGGCAGTGCTAAGGAGATTGGAAGAAACTGGAGGTAAAGCTGTCAGTTGGAAGATTATTGCTTGAGTGTAAACAGTGGGGTCTGCGGCAAGAAAAAATAGGAAACAGTAGGACTTTGTTGATGATTCTTAGGCAAGGGGGAGGAAGTGTGATGAAGTGTCTTGTAGGAATTTCAGATTTCTGGCTTGAGAAATTGGAGGCATTGCCAAGATAGAACTGGTTTGGGGAGAAAATAAAATCTCAGTTCTGAGCATGTTTAATATGATTAACATATGATTAATATGCTCAGTTCTGAGCATGTTTAATATGATTAACATTAATATAATTAATATGATTAACATATATGATTTAGTATATGTAGATAGATTTAGTATTTGTAGATAGATATGCTCAGAAGCCAGCTTGGAAATACGTTAACAGAGCCTGTAAAGAGGTCTGGTGTGAGGATAGGTATGTTTGTGTGCTCCTTAGCATATTGTGATGGTTATTGAAGCCATGGGAGTAAATGAAGGTGTGTAGGTTAAGATGGTGGAGAAAGGAAAAGAGATAAGGGAAGAACTGACCCTTGGGACACACTGACAATAGAGGGATTGCCAGAGGAAGATAAACCTACAAAGGAAGGAAAAGTCAGAGGAGAACCAGTATGGTGCATGGGGCCGGAGGAGGACACAACACCCAGCAAGGCTGCGATCAGCAGCAGCAGACAGGGAGAAAGGTCGTAAGAGGCAGACAGAAAAGAGTTTGTTAGGTTTAGCAAACTGTTCACCTTCCCCAGAGCGATTTCAGTGAAGTACTGTTAGGGGTGGAGGAGATGAAAAAGTGATTGTAGTTGGCTTTAAATAAGTAGATTAAGAAAGTTGATATAGTAAGATAGTGTTTTTTTTTTTTCCCCCACCCCCAAGAAATTTAGCTGTAGAGCAAATACATTAGATCAGGCAGTGGTTAGGAAGAGAAACTTGACTATACTTATAGACTGTGATGAAGGAATCGGCACATGAGGAGAGGCTAAAGATATAGAAGAATAAGTCATTAAATATTCATTCATTAAATACTCATTCATAGCCAACTATATTCCAGATACTGATGTCTAATGGTGCAGATCCTAGAAGAGATTGAGTGGTAGGGTTGAGAACAGTAGAAAAAAGAATTCTTCTGAGACTAGAACAGAGATATGGATCAGATGTATATATGTTTGATAGGTTGAGATAAGATACTGAGGAAAACTTAAGCCTAACAGTGTTTTTTCTTTATGAGGTAGGAGGCAAGGTCATGGGTGAGAAGGAATTGAGGGCTGTGCCTACAGATTAGTGAAGATTGAGATTAGCCACTGGGGGAAATGGAGTTTATGAGTCAAAACATTTGGATTGTAGAACAGCTTGTAAGGTCCAGTTGCAGCTAGGACCATGAATCTGGTGACTCCAGACTGTATGGTGTCTGTGATTTTTCTCCAGCAGTCTTTCACGTCCTGGGAGAGAAGCGAAGATAACAATTGCCAGGGTTGGTATAGCACAAAGACAAAGGATTACGTATTAATGGTGTTGCCAAGTAAGTGGTTAAAGGATTGTGCTATGAGGTCTGGCCTGGAAATGAGTGACGTAAGTCCAGAAGCAGAAGGTTAACTAGGAGGAAAGATACTGGACATGGTCTCAATCAAATCAAAGCACATTCATAGCAGGGGACAGATGTGAGAGGTCCGGGAGGATAGGAGCTTATACCCACATTTCTATGTGACACGGGACATTGTAAGGCATAGGCTCTGCCCCTGGGAGGCAGAGACTAAAATGGAATGAAAATGAAGAGTAATGCCAGGTAATCAAGAAGAGAGAGAGAGAGAGAGTGTGTGTGTGTGTTTAATGTTTATTTATTTTTGAGAGAGACAGAATGCAAGTGGGGGAGGGGCAGAGAGAGGGAGACACAGAATCTGAAGCAGGCTCCAGGCTCTGAGCTGTCAGTACAGAGCCCAGTGTGGGGCTCGAACTCATGAGCCATGACATGACCTAAGCTGAAGTTGGACGCTTAACTGACTGAGCCATCTAGGTGCCACAAGAAGTGTGTTCTGAATAGAGGGTCCAAATGGACATGACAGTGACCACAGATGCCGTTGTAGTGCTTGGGATGAAGAATACTGTCCTCTGGATGTCCTCAATGAGTCAGGTTGGAACAATTCATTAAATAGATGGAAAGAAAAAGAGGAAAGTGATGATTGTTTTTTCTGGGTGGCTATTTACAGTCTTTTTGCCTCTGTCTCACATATATCTCTTGAGATACCTATCCCTTTATAGTTTATAAGAGAAGTGTTTATATGATTTCCTCAGTCTTACATTTATTTCTTTGTCATTCTTTCTTTCTGCACTAGATTGATTGTAAGCCGTCCCCAGCAGGTACCACGTATATTTCATTTATTGTTTTATCCTTACTACCTAATAAACTGTCTGGCACATAATAAATGCTCAATAAGATTTTATTGAATGAATGAATGAATGAATGAATGAATGAAGGGAGAGGCAGAAAGGAAAGAAGAGTCAGATTGTCAGGAAGAAAAATGAGTCATTTTCTCATTTCCCATCCTGGACAATAAGCCTTCCTTTCTGGACTGGTTCTTTACCTGATTAACCAGGAGTGTCCTCCAATGCCAGCATTGTCTGTCTCTTGCGAAGTAGGGCCTCTAGAGACATTGGGGTGGCCGACGAGTGAGAATCACTACTAAAGCATATTTTCATGTTATAGGATCTTCTTTTCATATTTTATTAATTTATGATATAATAAAGTTTAGGAAAAAATTTGAGGTATGCATATTTTATATCTGATTTTATGCTATGTGACTTGTTAGACATTTCTCTGGAAAAGATAAATCTTTATGACAAAATGAACTACATTTCAGATGGAGATTGAACCACATACATAAGAAAAAGAAAAAGCAAACATTGTATTGCTTTCAATCTGTCTACTGCAGAGTTTCTGATTCTCCTGTCCTTATAAAGGCTATCTTTAAGTGGGGAGGGGAGGTTAAAAAGCAATTGCTCAGCTGCTAACCCCACTACCTCTCCATTTACCTTATACTTTACTTCTCTCCTCCTTTATTATTCCTGGTTCTCATCTTTCTACTTTGGAGAGCCAGAGAATCACTGTCCTCTTCAGCTAAACTTACATCCATCTATCTTTAATCTTGGCCACCTTCTCCTCTGGACAGGAGAACGTGACCATTTGCTACAGTAGGTTGGAAATGTCACCCAATTCTGAAGTATTAAGCTGAAAATATAAGGCTTCTGGACTGGTTTGAAGGATGTGCCAGTTTTATTCCGTCAAAAATTGCTATTACATCTACTTGCATTTTGGTTCAATAGAATGAATTTTTGTATCACAATTATATTTTTTTTGTTGTCATCTTTTCTGCTTTTTTTTTTTTTTTTTTTTTTTTGGTCATTTTTATCTCTAAACAAACTATCTGACAACTAGGTGACCTGTTAGAACACATTATCTTTTAAATATAAGTATCCTTATAAATGCTTTTCCTACTGTTTTTTGTATTGTGTATAATGGGATGTATTTGTTTTTATTTTAATGGGTAAAATGCCAACCTCATTCTGATTTAAATTTCTCTTAGATCACCATAATAAAATGCCTTGCTATTGCTGTACCCCTTACGGATTTTGAATTCTATTGTCTGCTGCACTGCAAGGAATAGAAATTTAAATCCTCAGACCCTCTCTCAGTGGGAGTAACATTACCATTACCATTTACTACATGGTAATAACTGGCCAGAAAGAGTTAATGCAAGTTTTCAAAATACCTAAATTATTTCTCAAGACATACTTACAAAGCAAATGAAACTGGCCCTTCCTCTTGATTTGGCTTATCATCTGTGAAAGACCTTATACAGTGTTATGAAGACACATAGCCTCATAAACTGATGGCAGCTGGAATTGAGAAAGAAATCCCATATTCTTCTACTCAGCGGCTCTAGGACCAGATGGGAGGAGGGTATACATTTTTTAAATTTATTGAATGTGCATATTTTCTGTAATGTAAATAAGCAATGTAAATAAGTAAACTTCAGCTCTCTTATCTATAAAGTGAAGATGCTAACCCTGCTTCATGGAGATGAGGATTAGAATACTATTCATAATTCACCTTGCTTGTAATTTATTACTCTTAGTTCAGAAGAGTGTTTTTCTTTAATATGAAACTAATAAAAACATTTTATATTTATATAAAAGAGTGTGTGATAAGTGCATATGATAGCCGATCTACTCTGTGCCTCATAAAAATTTAGATCTATAGATATATACTATATAATTGCGAAAATATAAACTTACAGTTGCAGCTAATGTAGTACATCCTACATCAAATAAACGCGTATATGTCTTCAGTTAATTTGGAGCCTTAGAGTTAAAAACCTGTTATCCTTCATGACTACGATCTTCTAATTAAGCTTCTTTGAAAAATAATAAAATTATTTTAAAGCCTATGATTGTAGACAATACATTTTGCTTGACATTAATACCAATGACTATACATACTTCTCAGAGTTTTCAACTAATTGTAAAATCATTGACAGCAGTCATATATCTTATTTTTTTTTTAATTTTTAATTTCCATGCCAGTATAGTTAACATACAGTAATATATTAGTTTCGGGTGTACAATACAGTGATTCGACACTTCTCTACCTTACTCAGTGCTCATCATAAGTGTACTCTGATCTCCACACCTATTTCCCCCATCCTCCCACCCACCTCCCCTCTGGTAACCGTCAGTTTGTTCTGTATAGTTAAGAGTCCGTTTCTTGTTTTGTCTGTCTCTTTTTGTTTTCCTTTGCTCATTTGGTTTGTTTTTTTAAATTCCACATACGAATATTCAGTCAGAAAATGTACTTTCCTTATCAATCTGTATCTAGTCAGAATATTTTTAATAACTTATGGCAATGGTTTTCTAAAGCATCTTGTATTTTCTTTCTCTGTAGCTACGACAGTTAGTGAATATGTGCATCAACCCAGATCCAGAGAAGCGACCAGACATCGTCTACGTATATGACGTAGCAAAGAGGATGCATGAGTACACCGCAAGCAGCTGAATACATGAAGATCATGAAGAACATCGCCCAAATAATTTAAAGTATTTTTGTGCAAACCGTACCTCCCCGTTTTTGTCTGGGTGTTAAGATTAATATTTCAGAGCTAATGTGCTTTGAATCCTTAACCAGTTTTCATATAAGCTTCATTTTGTACCCGTTTAAGTCACCTTCTTGCAAACCCCACGTGACTTTGGAGAGTCGAATTGCATGTTAGAAGAGTAAAGGAAATTTAATGGGTTTTAATGACTAAGGGTCTTTAGAAATATTTAGAGTTTTTTTGCGGATAAATTGTGTTCAGATAGATCCACAGTGCCAAATTTTGAAGGTGAGGCTTGGCACCCATCAAGATAGACTTGTAACCTGAGGAAAAGTATCTGAACACGTGACTCGTTTGCTTTTTGTGTCATTTATGAACATCTGAGATTAACACGATTGTGAACTTTTGTGATTATTTTACTTTTAAAAGTTTGAAGTATGTGTTTTAGTTCTTAGCGTTGTAGTTTTCAAATACCATTCTTAAGATAAATGTAGACATAAACTGAGAAACACTTCAAATTCTTAGCTTATAATAACTTTCAAAATGCAACTATTAAATGTGAAAAAAATTGGGGGACAAAATGTGAGTCAGACACTGAAGAGTTCTTTGCTTTATTTTGTTTTGTTTTAATATCTTTGATATTCTCTTTGCGTTAAAGTGGTATAAATGAATCCATTTAAAAAGTGGTTAAGGATTTGTTTGGCTGGTGTGATAGTAATTTTGAAAGTTGCACATTGCCCGAGGCTCTTTTTGTGTTTTTATTATTGTTTGTACATTTGAAAAATCTTCTTTGAATAATCTTGCAGTACTATATTTCAAGTTCTTTATAAATTTAAGTTCTCTCTTCATAATTGTACACTATAGGTGTAAGCATATGTTTTTATTCAGAGATTTTATTGAAGTTCGGATTGGTCCCCTTCAGAAATTTTTTTTGTATTCTTCAAGTTACTTATTTATATTGTATGTGCATTTTATCCATTATGTGTCAGGTTTTCTGAGAACATAATACCCTTTTAAAAAAATATTTGGTATACCATCACTTTTCCTGGATGAAAAACATTATTTTTTTTTTTAACTTTTTAAGATTTGGGCCACCCTGTATGTGTGTAATTTTGTCTTGTTAGAGAAGAAGAAAGGATGTATGTTGTACTGTACCTGTGAATGTTGACACCGTTCTGATTCATTCGACAAGGTTGTAATTTTAGAATATGTTTAAAGCAATGAAAAGTGGCCATTACCACAGCCAGAATTTTTATGATATTAACATTTCTGTTAAGAAGCTTTTAAGCAAAGTACTGTATTCATGCATGAAGGTGACAGAGATGGTAACGCTTCATTTAGTTGAAGGAAAGGGGCAGAGCTTAGTAAATGCTGTTGTGGAGATCGGTTTTCCCTGAATGCCTTCATGTTAGTGGCGACCAGTTCTTCACAGAATTGTGAAAGCCCAGAGGCCGAGTGGCAGTCACTGTTCAAGGACCCCATGCCACCTTCTAACCCTGGGATGGATAATCCTGCCAACGTGAAAACCTCATGTTCAGAGAACACCTACTTTTAGCCGATGCAACTGCTGGTTTTGTTTGCTCATATAAGTAGTTTTTGTACAATCATTTGAATACTTTCCGGTCATTTGTAAACTTTAAAAGTGGTTTATAAAGGGCAAAAGCATAAACTTTTTTTTCTCCCCAGAATCTAATCGGTTCTGGTTCCTGAAGGATAATTTTACCTTGGGAGAGACAAAGGACACACGGGTGGTCCTTTCAATGAGGGCTGGAGACATTGTTTTTCCCAGATTCCAGCTACTTAGAACTTCTACACTGAGCATCCACAGATTTGTCTCCAGAAGTATGAGTAGAATTATTTTTGTTGACCATTCGTGTCCTATTCATTTTCTTGTAATATAATTGATTGAGAGAAAATTTTTCTGTAATTGGAACACTCTCCTTTTTCTTGCATTCTTTAAAAATACATGAATCTAAAATTCATTAGCTTAACCCCTCATAGTGACTTTTAAGGAAAGACTTAAGCTTTTCTTTTCAGTGAATCTCTCTGCTAGAAGGAAGTAGCTGGGAAGAATTTAATGATCAGGGAAGTCCATTATTATTTTCTACATGTGGAAACTTTTTGTTTTGGGTATTGTATCTTTTTTTTTTTTTTTTCATCTAAGTGTTCATACTTTTTCCTGAAGAAACCACTGTGTAAAAAACAAATTTTAATTTTGAATGAGATCATTTCAAAGAATTATGAAGATGATTAGAAGTTTTAATTTTTATAATCACCTATAAAATATCCTCTTTATATTTCTGTTTATAGGTAAATTTTGTACTGATTAAGTAAAACAGTTGAATTGGGAAGGAGTAAAATGAAAGGTACATCTGATTCTAAACCTTATTTAGACATTGGTACCAGTTTCCCAGAGGAAAATGTGGGGTAACTTTGTTTTGTATGCTGAGGTTTAGGAATGGTGGAAGAAGGATATCCCCATATAAATAAAGTGCTCAGCAATGTGCAGTGATTGTAAATTTAATAAGATATTACAGCCATTTCATGAATGCTTCACCATTCTACGTAGTACCTATTACAAAACACCTTTTTTTGTATCAATATACTTCAGGTGTTGCTGTTAACATTTACATGACATGATATTTATTTTAACCAAAATGTTATTCATATTAAATGTTTTTTTCTTTAAAATGAATGTATTATGTTCATAACCCACAAAAGCATAATTATCCTATGTCTCATATTTCAATAGTACTGTAATACGGACTCCTTTTGTGAAATACTTTTATTTTGTTATGCTTCAAATACACATACTAAAAAAGATTCTGTTGTTAGCTTTGAAAATTGTATAATATCCTAAAATAAATAAAAATACAAAATTAAAAAATGAGTACAATAAAATTTTTATGTATCTGTGATGTTTTCCCCCTAAAACCTACTATTGTTTATGTCGCTTAACACTTAACCTACAGAAAAAACAGTTCTTAATCATTTCTAAGACTTTATCCTTTGGGGAGAAGCCTAACAATTAAAACAGTCGAGGGTAATAATGAAGTTCTTATACGAGTGGATTAAAGTGAGGCACACCTTCACATGTTCCTACTCTCTGTGGTACATCATTTTCTGTCTTTGAATAGGAAAGGTGTTCTAAAATTATAAAACTACGAGTCCAAAATTTAGGCCACAGTTTCCATTCCTGTCACTGTAATAAGCTGTTAACCATATTAGAGATAATTTGAACATTCTTTTCACATAAAAAGTAAAGATTACTTTCTACACCTGGAAACGTTGAGGCCAGATCTTTACGGGGTAAAATCCGCAGGCGGACGGTGCAGTGATGGGTTACCTTTCACATCAGGATCACATTCAAAATAGTCTGTGGCAAAGAACAGCTAACTTTGTAATCTGCAAGTTGTATTACAGAACCTGTTGTCTCATTAAGTGTGTGTGTGCATGCGCACACGCACGTAATTGCATAGTAATAGATTTTAGCCACAAGAAAGTGTTTGACTAGTTACAAATTTTATTTCAAAAGGGTGTTTGTTAATTAGAAAAGTCAGTACTGGGCATATATGTTTAATGTGTTATTAATTGGTGCAGCTATATTTACCACCAAATTGGTGCAAAAGGATGACATCTGCAATGAAACCCTTATCAAAAAACTTGCACGGAGTTGTTCCGTTATCTATTTTTACTTACATGTGAGTCTCTAGTACAATTAATGATGAACTAAAACAGACTCGTCAGATTAATTATCCGAGAAAGACGCGAAAGTTGGTGATGTGTGTTTTATCTTTTGACTGAGAGAGGTTTATTTGAAGGAGTTTCTGGTCTTCTTGCTTGTTCACTTGGGTCTCTAAACCTAATTTTTAAAATAAAGTAAAAGGAAGTTTTAAAAGTAGGCTTTGTGACCAGGGGTTTTTAAGTAAATTATTTTCACCGTGAGTGGTAGAATGCATAACGATCATCTTTTCCACTCCTTTCTAGAAACGTAATCCTATAAATAAATTATTTAATTTCTCCAGTCCTTACTTTTTCAAGTGTAAGGTAGGAGTATAAATTCCTAACTCTACAAGAGAATTAAATTAGAATACCTTTTATAAAGGACCAAATGTGATGCCTGGTACCAAGCAGGTGCTTGCTCAACATAGCTATTATAGCGTAGTGTTGCAGTCAGTGTAGAATAGAATACACGTACTTCTTGGGCTATAGCTTCATCTATTTTTGCTTTGTTCTATCCGTTCTAGTCCCACTGCACTGTTTTCTTAAAGGCCCCAAGCTCTTTCTCGCCTTTGGACCAGTACAACTCAAATAGCTCTTCCCTTTTGGTTATGTATATATTAAAAAAAAAAAAAAATCCTACCAATCTTTCATGGCTGACATTAAATACACTTTTTCAAGAGCCACCCAGACTGCATCCTGTACTTTTCCTTCTGGTGCCTACCTCAAGTGTAGCCAAATGATTACTTATGTGATTCTTTGTTTCCTTTCAGTCTCCCTGCTAGACCATAAACACTAGATGGACAAGTAGTTCCTGTGTTGCTCAGTGTGATGTGTAACACTTAACACAATGCCCTGTTGGTAGTCACTCAACTTATTTTTGTTGAATTAATAAATGAAGATTGTCACATTGTAAGTGGAGCTGAGCACTTCAAGGGACTGTGCATAGATGCAAAAACAACCAAAATCAGGAGAGGCACAGGCAAGTAAGGGGGTAAGAAAAGCAAAAACAAGCAACTCTAGAAGAAAAATGTTAAGTCCTAAGTTGCCATAAATTACCAAGAAGTTGAAGATCATAAGGACTGAGATGAGGCTCTTGGACTTAATGAGGAAGTCATGGTAATATCCCATGTTCAATAGGAGACTGGAGTGCAAAACAAATTCGGGTAAAAATAAAAATGATGATGATACATGAAGGAAAACTAGATGGTCGCCAGAAGTAGTCCTAGCATAATTTTTAAGATAAAGTGAACTTAAAATGGTTTGAAGGTTAAGAGAAGTAGCACATGGAGAAGAAACAAGATATTGGAGGGAGGTACAGAAGGTGGTAAGAGAGAAGGAGGAGGTCCACGGAAAGGATTTATCCACCAAAAGTCCACAAATGTTTATCGCGTGTCCTCCTATATGAGGCTCTATATAGAGTCTGGAGCAAAAGGTCTCTTGTATTCCTAGATTTAAAACCTAGTCCGAAAGAAAGGCATCTACAGAAATAGAAATATATAAATGCAAATTGTTATGAGTCCTATGGAGGAAAAGAGACACTGAGGACGTGACATTGACGTAAAATGACATAAATGATGAAAAGGAGCCAGCCGAAGAACAGACAAGGGGAGGGTCCTGCTGGCGGAGGAGGAATGCTGTGGCAGATAGCCAGGCTATCTGAGAACCTGCCTGGGGGAGGGAGGGGGTTGGGATGGAGTAATGCAGCAAGGTGGATTTAGAAATGTGTATTTTCTCTATATTTGTGATAATCAGTGATATAAAGATAATGCAATAGTAACATAATCAGTAATATAAAAAAATCATGATAGTCAAGAATTACAAAATACCTCAAGATAGTTGTGCAAGAAATGTACAGAGCCTATGTGAAGGAAATTACAAAATCTGGTTGCAAAAGCAAAATCTGGAAGAACACAAAGCAAAATCTGAACGAATAGAAAAAGAGGCTGTGTTCCAGATGGGAAGACCCATGTAATATTAATTATATAGTGTTGATCTGAATCTCATCTTTTTTTTTTTAGAACCAGATAAAATGATGTCAAAGTTCACATGGAAAAATGAATATATAAAAATAGCCGAGAACATTTTAAAAAATAGAGTGCTCTTGTCTTACCAAGTAGTAAAACTTACCGTAAATGTACTTCAATTAAACAGTGTGATATTGGCAGAGGATCAAGGGAATCGAATGGTGGGACAAAATAAGAAGGTCAAATACACAAAGAAGTATTATGGAAACTTAATATGTGAAAGAGGATGACTTCTATCTGCAGGAAAGTATGTTTTATTAAATGAAAGTTACTAGAACTATCCACTGGATGAAAACAAAGATTCTAATTCACACTATAGAGAAGGGTAAACACCAAAAGAATTGATGATCTGAATAAAGAAGGAAAGAGAAGGAGGGAGGAAGGAAGGAAAGAAAAGGAGAAATTTAGGAGAATGCATAACCTTGGGGTGACCCGTATAATCTAGACAAGAAACTAAAAATAAAGGAAAAAATAGGCATATTGGACCACTTAAATAATTGGCAATGGATACCATATGTTAACATACACCATAAACCAAATACAAATGAAAACCTGGAAATCATATACAGGTAAATACCCTCAACTTCATAAGCAAAATTGGTAAGTAAAAATGCAAGCAACTAGGAAAAAGAGGAGGAAAAAAGAACAAGATATAAGGCAATTCACAGCAGAAGAAAGTCAATCGATAGTAGCAGGAGCACCTGGGTAGCTCAGTTGGCTAGGCATCTGACTTCGGCTCAGGTCATCTCACAGTCCACGAGTTCGAGCCCCGTGTCAGGCTCTGTGCTGACAGCTCAGAGCCTGGAGCCTGCTTCAGATTCTGTGTCTCCCTCGCTCCCTGCCCCTCCCCCACTCGTGCTCTGTCTCTCAAAAATAAACATTGAAACAAAGAAATTTTAAACACAGTCAATAGCAGAATAAATCAATTTAAACATGAAAAGCAGGTATCCAGTGCTGGAGAAGAGGCAGAAAATGCACTCTTCTAATTGTTATTGGCAGGGTGTATTACCATTACTCTTAAAAAGTAATCTAGTGTGATCTGTTAAATAAATACATATATTCACTTTGACACACAATTTCAATCTGAAGAATCTTCTACAGAAACAAAAGCCGTTTATAAAGATTATTTCTATCATCTATCTTATCTATCATCTTCTTTACACAAAGATGTTTATTGCAGCACAGTGTATCCTGGAAAAAGAACGAAGAGAGGAGGAAATCTGAATGTCTTTGAATAGGGCATAAATTACATTATACTCATACTATTATTAATAATAAGACGGGTTTGGTTTTATACTTTTTTCCATAAGTCCATAATGCTTCTGTCCCTTGATAATGGGAGGTCAGAGCCAAAGGCATGGTGATTCAATTTTAAAAAACAAACTATAATTTTGTTTTATATGCATATATGCATTTATGGGCATATGTTTGTATATCTTCATCTGAACATGGAGAAGCTAAGGAAGGGCACAAACTAAGCTGCTAACTTCAGATTATGACTGTAGACGGCAAAGATAGTTAAACCAATATAAGCTCTTCCTTATACCTCTTTATATTTTTCTGTTGTTCAGTACAAAAGCATGGGCATTTTTTTCTACTTAAAATAACTTTAACTTTATGTTGAGTCTGCACATATTTTTTAAACTTGTAATTTGCAAATAATTTCAAACTTACAGAAAAATTGCAAGTTTAGTACAAAGAACTTAAGAATTCTTCCCCTCTGTTTCTCAGATGTTAATATTTTGCCTCATTTGCTTTATTATTGTTTTTATTATTTTTTATTGTTTTTTATTGTGTTTTGTTATTGTCGTTTGTTTTGTTTTTTAGAGAGAGAGAGCATGAGCCAGGGAGAGGGACAGATGGGGGGAAAGAGAGAGAGAGACACACACACACACAGAGAGAGAGAGAGAGAGAGAGAGAGAGAGAGAATCTTAAGCAAACTCCATGCTCAGCACAGAGCCTGACACAGGACTCGATTCCATGCCTCGGGATCATGACCTGAACTGAAATCAAGAATTGGATGCTCAACCAACTGAGCCACCCAGATGCCCCTATTATTATTTCTTTTCAAATCTCTATAAATAGACTTTTTCTGAGGCAGCCAGAAAGTTGCAAACATGATGCCTATTACCCCCAAATATTTGAGTGTTGCTTTCCTAAGAGACAAAGATCTCTCCTACATAACCACAGTACAACCATAATAATCAGGAAAGAAATATTAATTCGTTACTATTATCTAACCTATGAATCACAAAATTTCAGCAATTGCTTTTTACAGCAAAAATTATTTTCTTAGTTTTTACCCAGGATCTAAGCAATTTAGTTGTCATGCCTTTCTTGTCACCTTCACGTGAAAACAGTTCCTCGGTCTATTCTTTATTTTTCATGACCTTGACATTTTTGAAAAGTACAAACCAGTTATTTTGTATAATGACCTTTAATTCAGGTTTTTCTGATGTTTCCTCACGAAATGGAATATTACGGAAGCAATGCCGAGTTTATCTGCGTGTAACACATCATGAAGCAAGAATGTCAATTTGTCCATTACTGTTGGTGCAAGTTTTGATCACTTAAATTGCTGCCGTAAACTATAAAGTTATTGTGTTTTACTTTGTAATTAATAGTAGGTACTAGGTAGATATTTGGAGACTATGTAAATACCTTGTTGCCCACTAGTTTAGCATCCACTGAGTATTCTTACCTGTTTTATTACTTTGATGGTTGCCAGATGATGACTTTCCAATTCTGTCATTCCTTCTACGTTAGCCGGCATGCTACTACAAGGAGTAAGTTTTCCTCCAAATTATTTTTTTATTCCTTCATCAAATTTTAACTCTTATCTGACAGTGGGAAACCTGGCTCATACTAGCAATATTTACTCACTTCCACTCTTTGAGACCAGTGTTCTGATCCCACCAACCGCCTCCTTGGCTCTGACCGTCCCCTTGTACCGGGCTCCTTGGCTTTCCACCACCTCCTCTGTCCCCTGCACGTGTTGACGGCCTCCTCAGCCCAAACTTCCTCTGGAGCTCTGGTCCTGCAGATTCCTCCTGCCTCATCTGTCTCCAAGGAAGACATTGAGAATCAAATGCAGACGCTGAGGGCATGTGTCGCCAACGTCACCTGCGTGACACTATTATCTCAGCAATGGCTGGAGTAGAAGACAGGCTGAGAGCTTGTGAGGATGGAAATAAAAGTGTCCAACACAGAAGGCTAATCGGAGTACTTTCCTCCTTGCGACAGTCCGCTATTCGGTGAGAATCCAGAGTCCGCTGCACGATGGGGTAGGTCATTTCGATTGGCAAGGGATTTGGCTGAATGGCATTCTTCACTGAAAGACTGTGGTGTGAGGGCTCAGGAAGGACTGTGACCTGTCCAAAGGCAACATGAGGGAACAGGATAGGGCAGGGTCTGGGAAGTACAAGAAATAAATGTCTCTGCAGTTTTGCCTAAAGCTGTGATGAGGATAACCCAAGTACCTGACATGGAGGCACTTAATATTTTTCAATAAATACGTGGATGAATCAATGATGTGTGTTGCAAGCTTCTGCCGATCAAGTTTGCCTGATTACCAATGCATAAGGAATATATATTATTGGCTAACATTTATATTTTTATCATTTACTTATATATCCTCAACAACCTGAAATGTGTGTTCGAATACCTCAATCATTGAAATACAATCTTTGCATCATTTCCGAGATCTGCGTATGTGTTTGATGCTATAGGCTATTGAAACAATGCACTTTTTAATGAAAATGGAGGGGGGCGCCTGGGTGGCGCAGTCGGTTAAGCGTCCGACTTCAGCCAGGTCACGATCTCGCGGTCTGTGAGTTCGAGCCCCGCGTCAGGCTCTGGGCTGATGGCTCGGAGCCTGGAGCCTGTTTCCGATTCTGTGTCTCCCTCTCTCTCTGCCCTTCCCCTGTTCATGCTCTGTCTCTCTCTGTCCCAAAAATAAATAAAAAAACGTTGAAAAAAAAAATTAAAAAAAAAAAAAAAAAAAAGAAAATGGAGGAACTTGAATAATCAGGAGACATTTGTCCACTTTAATAGCTGTAGGAGTCCTAGATCCAGATAAACACAATTCATTTCTGTGTGCCTTGCATTTATCACGTATTTAAAATGAAGCTGGCATGATGCCCCTTCTTTTCCCCAGCCTTTCCTGACATTGCTGATCAGTGAAATACCTTCACTTAAGTCACCGTACTTCTCCTTTATGGCATGCACCACTCTTGTAACGAAATATTCTGTCATTAGTTTGTGTCTGCTTTCCACTCAAGGTTCTAGGGTCCCTAATGGCTGAGGCAATGTCTGCCATGATCATTGCTACATCCTCAGTGCTTAGCAAAGCGCCTGGAACATAGTAAGCATCCAATAAATCTTGTTAAATGAATATTTACATTCATGGACTCATTTGTATGTAGTTTCTCAATATTCCTGTGAAATTGATGTCATTGCCCCCTTGTAGCCGTTGAGAAAACTGAGGCCCAAATAAGATAGAGTGTTTTCCCAAGGTCACTAAAAGAGTCAGATTTTATTTTAGTTCTTCTGCTCAGTCTCATGCTGTCAAATTGACTACAGAAGAATCTTCTGAGAAAAATCCAGAACTGCAAGAGCTAAAATACAGATGAGTTAAGAAGCTCCTTTTATTCTTTATTGTCCCTCTCTTATTAGTGGATTGCTCACAGGGACAGTCAGCAAACACAAATGGGAAGAAAGCCTGCTCAGCTGGTATGTTGGGTGTAGCACTTGATCAATGAATGGCCTGGGGGTGGAGAAGTGGTGGCTTTAACGTTAAGCCAGTAGTAGAACAGGGGATTGAGGAGGAAGCTCAGTAAGGGACTTCTTTATCACCCCACGAAGATCTGTTAATGGCAATCACAGACATGGAAAAATGGAGTGTATTTACATTTAATGTGTATTCCCTAGAGACATTCCAAGAGCTAGGTGTAACACTTAGACATATGCCCTATATTATTTGTTTGAATTGTCTTAATTACTTAAGTAGTTGTAAATATTATCTTTGATTTTAGCACGTTACCAAATAAAGCTCAAAATGTTGAGCTGTCCAAGGTCACACAGCCTGGATAGTGGTGAGAGAAAGTGATCTCCTGTCCACGATGTACTCAAAGCAAATATTTGTGGGGAAAATCAACGCATGAAAAATGTTAGGAAGACCAGAAAATGGGGGATTTGGGAAAGAATATAAGGATGTTGATTAAAGTTCCAGGGAATTGGTTCGTTTAAAAGGACAATGGCTCTGGGGTGCCCGAGTGGCTCAGTCGGTTAAGCAACTAACTCTTGGTTTTGGCTCAGATCAGATCTCGGGGTTTCGTGAGGTCAAACCCCACATCCCACTCTGCACTGGCAGCATGGAGCCTGCTTGGGATTCTTTGTCTCCCTCTCTCTCTGCCCCTGCCCCACTCGCGCTGTCTTTTTTCTCTCAAAATAAATAAATAAAATTTAAAAAAATATTTTAATTAAAAAAATAAAAGGGCAACGGCTCTAATGTGTCAATGTGATGGTACTTCGGGAGTTCACATTCTATTCCACTAAGATTGTAAAAACAGGTACGATTCTCTACTATTTTACCTATTACAACCAGGTTCCTTTGATGACAGGTCTGTTTTAGTAATTTGCCCGTTATCTAGTGAAGGATGGATTTACCCTAATGCTTAAAAACAAGCATAATGCATTTTTTATAAGAGATAAGGTGGATTATGATGTGGAAATCTAAAATATGCATGAAGACCATAGATATCATCTGAGTTCCTTAATTTTAGGCTGCATTGTGTTAACGTTTCAGAGAAATCATGCCTTAATTTTAATCTTACTAACACCTAGAAACAAGTCTTTAAAAGGACATAACTGCCTCATAATTTTACTTGCAAGCACAAAGGCAGTTCAAGGAAATCCAAGAACATTTAAGCAACACGGATATTCTGAGTTAGGACTGTCAGTTCTATTTTCCTTTTAACTCTCAAGTGTGTGCCTGATGCAGCTTTTGGGAGAGGTGCCCTGCTGAGGCTCCCCCATAATAATGAGGCAATAATGAGATAAATTAGGTGTAAATCACATCAGCAGAGTTTTTACCTGCTTCTATTGATTTGTCAAAACACTTTATCATGGAAAAGCACAAACGAAAACAACGATTTTCTCTCGGTAACTGAGACAGCATGCTTTTGGGTGGGTGTTTGTCTACAGAGCCTGGGAGCTCCTTGACTATAAAGCTCTCTCAGCAATTCTCCTGGAGTTCTGTGAACTAGACAGCCTTGCACAGTCCCTTTCTATCATGTCTTCCTCTGTGTTCTGTGCAAGGCTCTCTTCCAGTTAAGGATTTAAAGCTAGCTCTTATGTACACAAAAATCAGATTTCTATCTTTGTACCACAAAATGAAGCAATTGTTCTGTCTTCCAATGGATTCTGCTTCCTCTGCATTGGCTCCAGAGCTACCCACTGTTGTCGGCAAGGCGGTGACACTGGTGTAAGCTTCATTAAATAGAGCCCTGCTGATACTGACCATTGATCCAGCAGCTAGCTCAGGTGCATTTGGCCACAATATTTTCTCCCTCTGCTCTTTACTTCTCTCCAGGGATAACCAATCAGAAGAAACGACCCTCATGCCTAGTGTTTTGAGAGGCAGAGAGCAGTTTGATTTCAATTGCCAACCTGTCCACTAGCTTGGTAAATCAAATTTCAATCTCCTAAGGGCAAAAAAGAACATGTAGCTTGCTTGTGTGTGTGTGCGTGCGTGCGTGTGTGTGTGTGTGTGCAGGCACGCATGCATTGTACTCTAAGATCTGGTCTTTCCATAGGTTAAACCACGGGAATTCATCTGGTAACTGAAAAATGAGGAATTCAAAAATATTTGCTCTTTAGAAGTGAGGTTAGTGTTCTTGAAACATGCCGCTATTCCTTGAAACCTGGGATTACACATCTCATGCTGGCTGTGTAAAATGAGCAAACATCAATTTGATCTACATTATTACAGAAACCATATTCTCCTTTTTGTGTATTTGGTGGCAAAGTGTGAAGAAGGATAATTTTTTTTTCCTGTCTCTAAGTCATCAATCTAGGTATCTAATTTATTTCCATAAAATTTCAAATAAAAGCCATTTTCCCTCAATTTATTCTTTTTAAAGTGTTTTTTAATGTTTATTTATTGAGAGAGAGAGAGAGAGAGAGAACGAGTGCGGGAAGGGCAGAGAGGGAGAGGGAGACAATCCCAAGCAGGCTCGCGGTTCTGTCAGCACAGAACCCGATGTGGGGCTCAATCCCAGGAACTGTGAGATCATGACCTGAGCCAAAATCAAGAGTCAGACGCTTAACCAGCTGAGCCAGCCAGGTGCCCCTCCCCAAATTTATTCTGTGAGACTCCAGTAACAATAACAGATCTTATTGCAATACATACAGGACAGCTAGATATGAAAATGGTAGTACTATGCCAGCTTACCTTGGACTTTATCCACTTTATCCTTTCTCTTAAATATAACATCTGCTCAAAGTAGCCAATGCTTTAGCATTAGCCATGCTTTCTCCCTGGTGTTTCATAAGCATACCCTATTGAACTACACAAATCGGTCTGTGCTTGCATTTTTGTGCAGGTTGATTGGTATGTATCTTTAGAGACTCAAACTAGTTCCAAATTTTATATGATGATACTTTTCCTCTTCAGGATATGTTATTCTACTTTTAAAGCAACTAGAGATTCTTTAATAATATTTCTTTTAAAGCACCAAGCACAAGCCACCATTCAAAACTCTTGTCTTTATGTGTTGTAAATAAACCCCAAAGTTGCTCTGGTTATAGAAAGAATAGAAATGATATATAATTCAGCAGTTCCTTTAGAAATCCATTTTCCTCTCCCCAACCACCTCATACCTTTCCTTCTGTGGACACTAAGCATTTTGTAAGTAAACTTGTAAAAATAAACACTGAATTTCTTGTATCTTTCACGTTTTATGTATCACACATCCTGCATCCCACATAATTTAGTCATCCCCTATTTCATGACAAGGGCTTAAATTGGGTCATTCTTTCTAAGTCCCTCTGTACCTACTGTTTGGTGATATTTTTAATCCTCACTCTTGGTGATATATATATAATATTCATATTTCTTGGGCTTCTATTAAAGTTTTTATCTTTTTAAGTCATATATAGCTATCCTTTGATTTAACTAAAAAGGAATTTACAAAATGATTTGGGAGAGTGGCTAACAGAATATTGTGGTGTTTTTTCCCCCTAGAAATCACTAGGATTTAAAGTTTTATTTCAATTCTGGCTATGAATATGAAAGACCTTGATCACTGCAATGAAAGATCAGTCTGTGCTACATTAATGGTCAATACATTACAAAGTTAACCCTGAGAAAATTGTCCCATGCTCTGCTAACGGAAGCTATTTTCGTCACTAAGTCAACAAGGAAGTACAACCATGAAGTACAAAGTGACTTCATACCTTCAAAGATATTTTTCTGTTATTTTAGTTTACTTTCATCACTAGTCATCACATAGGCTGATGATTCTCAACTGCAAAGATTTTGTCCCCAATAGGGCACTGGAAATGTCAAAAGACATTTGTGATTGTCAAAACTAGGAGTGGGGGGGGGGGAAGCGGGGAGAAGATACCATTGGCATCCAGTGGGTAAATGCCAGAGATGCAGCTAAATATTGCAATGAACAGGATGGCCCTTAACAATAAAGAATTGTTCTACCCCAAATGTCAATAATGTTGAGGTTAAGACGTCCTCGTGGACACCAGAGAGGCATCTGGAGTGGTGGAAATTGGAAACTAAGTTGTCTTCCTACATGAAGACAATGTCTTTAGAGATTATCAAAGTGAGAGCTGTTAATTACATGCTATAGAATGGTTACTGTACTTGTCCTTGAAACAAAATTATCCTTCCTTTTACTAAAGTCAGATAGAAGGCTCATTCTCTAAGTTTACCATCTGTAAGGAAATTTGTCTCCTTTCTGATTTAAATTAGTATGCATTTCTACAAGGAGACATGGTATGGTTGAGAAAGCTAATCTTTGGCAAAAAGTTAAATGAAAATAACCAGATATTTCACTTTGTCTTCCCAGCTAACAGACAACGAAGCAGTAGCCTCTTTGTCCATTTATAACTTACCTTTCATTCCTGTCAGTTATTGGTGACAACCAAAAAAGAAGGTATTTTATTTCTTAAGAAATGGCATCCATTTTAATATTTTGCATCAAATCCAATGGAATATACAAATTTGAGGTCAAATAATGAGAAAACTTGCTTCATTTCTTAAGTTGTTTATGACCTAAAATTAATTAGCCAACGTATGATAGGTATATATGCAGTTATATTTCTGTGTGGTAGTTCGTAAATAACCAATTTACTAAACCAAGGAAATACTGGCAGTCATCTGTATTTAATTCCACATGTCACTTGTTTTTATTACTTCTGCCAAGTTAATTGTTGGCTATTCATTCCACTCATCACCTCTGGCAGTTTTTACTAAACAATACTACAGAATTGTTTATCATTTTTTAAATTAGTTTTTGATTTCTTCTTTATCTCAGTAAAACACTCTGAAGTTACTTACGCAAATACCTTATATTTTTTGTCAAGAGCACATTTTGTAGGTAGGCTGATTCAGAAGTTGTCTGTTTTGACGATTCAGATGGTTTACACACTTAATATAGATGGTAATACAGTAGAAGTGCCTTAACAAGATGCTCCCTCTCTGCCTCATACTTATTTGCACTTATCAGTGGGTTTAGAATTCCACAAACACAGGACTGAAAGCCTCAGTCGGGCAGGAAATGAGTATGTTTTGTACACCGCTGTTGCTGTGGTACTTTGGTGCTGGTCCAAGATGGAACTCCATACATATTTGTATTCATTCATTGTTAAGCTTCCAACTTAGTGGCTTAAATAATACAAATGTATTATCTTACAGTCCTGTAGGTCAGAAGTCTCACTTGAATCTTATGGGTCTCAAATCAAGGTCTCAGGGGCCTGGGCTGCTCTGGAGGCTCTAGGGGAGAATCTGATCCCTGGTTGTTGTTTTTTTTTAATTTTTTTTTTTAACGTTTATTTATTTTTGAGACAGAGAGAGAGCATGAACAGGGGAGGGTCAGAGAGAGAGGGAGACACAGAATCCGAAACAGGCTCCGGGCTCTGAGCTGTCAGCACAGAGCCCGACGCGGGGCTCGAACCCACGGACCGCGAGATCGTGACCTGAGCCGAAGTCGGACGCTTAACCGACTGAGCCACCCAGGTGCCCCTGATCCCTGGTTTTCATCTTTAGTGGCTGCCTACCTTCCTCGGTCACTGGCCCCTTCCTCCATCTTTAAAGCCTGACATGGTGCATAGACTCCTTTTCATGCTGTCATCTCCCTGCAGCTGGGAAAGTCTCTCTGCTGTTAAGGACTCATGTGATTAGATTGGGCCCACCTGGATAATCCAAGAAAATCTGCCGTTTCAAGCTCTTTAATCTTAATCACATCTGCAGTCTTCTTTTATCATGTAAACGTAACATGTTCACAAGTTCCAAGGATTAGAGCATGGACATCCTTGGGAACCTACCACAATATTCATCAAATGAAAAACATTCTTGCGACTACTTAATTAACTTTCATCTCCAAAGCCAGTCAGCTACTTCTAACCATCTGTTAAGCACCACTTAACACTTCAACTGAACATCACCACTTCCAGTGGGCACTTCTGCCAATCTTGCTAAGAATCCCTTGGTTTGATGAGTCTAGCTCCGTCTTTTTCTGTGCACCTCTGCCTCTGTTCATCATCACTCCACCAGGTCACTGGTCTACCATTAAGCGTCACTGTCACTGTCACTGGGGAGGAGAATCTTACAAGTGCAAGAATTTCAAGGGGACGTGTCACAAAATGGGAGAGAAGTAGAGGAAGGAGAGAATGCCCTCTTTTCCCATTTTGAGCTATATACATGGTGAAAGGCATAACAGAGCTGTGCTGCTGGCATCCATTGTACAAGGTTTCTAGTAAATAGTATTATTGGTACTTATTTATGAGTCTGGAACCCTGACAGGGGTCTAAGAGACTGGATTATGGTCAGAATCAAGTAGAAAACACAAAAAAGTGCAGTCAAGCTTGATAAATAGATCAATTTGTTGTGTTTGATTCATCCTTTTCTGACAGTGAGATTTGCTTTCTTCCTTTTACTGGGAAAATAGATTTTTGGTTGTATTTGGACATGTCTGTATACAAGCTTAGGCTCACGTGTGGACCTCCCCACTTTGGAACATTTGGTTTTCCTGCCTTTAGCAGATTACAAGCAAAACATTTTATTGTTTGGTACTGGACACAAGTGTAATGGCAAAAACTAGGAATTACAGTTTATTTTTGAAAATATTTGTTGGGTAGATATTAAGCTCTAAGCTCTGTTCTTGGTACTAAGGGCATATAAACATAAGAAGAAACAAACATATGTTTTGACAAACAGCCTGATTTATTAAAAAGGCATAAAGCCTACAGAAAGCCGAAAGTAGAATCTAAGAGCATACCTATCAGACAAGGACAGTAGATTACAGCTGGAGACATCTTTTGAGTCTCTTTTATCATTGTGTATTGTCATGAAGAAAAGTTTGATCATTATTCTATGCACTGTTTCTTAGTAAAAACGAAAGCAAATATTACTGAGCATAGACTATATGCCAGTAACTGTTCTAAGCACATTTATTCTTCACAACAATCCCACAAGGCAGTTGATGTTATTATCCCATCTCACACATGAGGCAATCGATAAAGGTTAACAGAAGGGTTAAGTGCCATGCCTAATGGTAACAGATAAGATGTGGCAGAACATTCTAAGACTAGACATTTTGAACCCAGACATTCTAGGACTAGAGTCTATACCCCTAAGCACCATGCAACAGTATAAGAAAATGTGTAATGTATTTCAGAAAGAGTCTCATTGGGGTGCCTGGGTGGCTCAGTCGGTTGGGCAGCCCACTTCGGCTCAGGTCATGATCTCACGGTCTGTGAGTTGGAGCCCCGCGTCGGGCTCTGTGTTGACAGCTCAGATTCTGTGTCTCCCTCTCTCTCTGCCCCTCCCCCATTCATGCTCTGTCTCCCTCTGCCTTTCAAAAATGAATAAATGCTAAAAAAAAAAAAAAGAGTCTCATGAAATGGTTAGAATAAAAAGCAATGTCATTGCTTTGTGGTAATTCATAGAGCTGTCTCCATGTAAGATGAGTGTACTTATGGGTCTACAGTATGCTTCAGTTTTTGAAAAAGGTGAATATCATGGTACTTAAAAGGCTAAGTGTGAATTATGTGTAAATTTTATGGAAAGACACATGTTTTCCTTATGCACTATTGAACTGTATTTATTCACAAACAGATGGATGGGGTGGGAATATGGAGAGGTACAGAGATAGGTAATCCGTGTGAGGAGGAAGTAGCTTCCAGTGGGCAAGAAGATCCTGAATTAGTTGTACATTTTAAGTTTTTCAGTATTTCTAACACTTTGACACCTGGTAAGCCAACCCTGCTAAGACTGCTCCTTTTATGGCCAATTTTTAGAGATAGCAAATGGCTCATCTGCTAGCATAACTTTCAGATGCAAACCAACCAATGCAGAGCCCATAACCCCCCAGACATCCTTATCAGGTTCTTACACTCTGGGGTCACCATTCCCTGCTCTCATCAACTCATGGTTGAGTATCAGACAAGTAGGGACAACCCAGACGCCATTGAAATTATTCAAACTTGCCAATCTTAAATGTGCTTAGCTGTTTACCCAGCCTCTTCCAAGCTTTCTTGAAAAAGCCACAATTAAGGTTATTGCTCAGGATTCCGTCCTCACTTCCTCTAGTGCTACCCTGTGTGGCCCCTGGGGAATGGCCTGCATGGGAATGCCTCCTTCTCTTGGGAACTTTGATTAACAAACTATCTTTCCAATGGCAGTCATCGTGTGATCTGTTGGCCTCAACAGATGCCTGAATAATAGTAAAATGTAAATTTTAAAACAGATCCTCCCACCGCTCAGCATTTCCACACATTTTTTTAAATCCACTTCGGGGCACCTGGGTGACTCAGTCGGTTAAGCGTCCGACTCTTAGTTTCCACTCCGATCATGATTTCAGAGTTCATGAGGTTGAGCCCCGTATGAAGGTTGAGCCTGCCTGGGATTCTCTCTGTGCCCCTCCTCCTCTTTCTTTGTCTCCCAAAAATAAATAAACTTAATAATAATAATAATAAATCCATGACATACTTGGGTAAGTTTCTCCTAAAACTAAATTCAACATTTTTGAGGACCCATTATGAATAAGTTAGTTCTAGACATTATAGACATTTCAGAAATGGATAAGGCATGGTATCGTTGGCAAGGAATCTATTTTCAACCACAGGAGATATCACACATTGATAATATACATTAAAAGGAAGGATATGTGTGCCATTAAAGTGGGTCAAATGGAAAGCTTTAGAAGCATAGGAGGAAAGAATCATTGAAACTTGTGAAGAAGGTCAGGGAATGCTTCGTGAAACAGAGCATCTGAACTGAGCTTCAAGGGTTATGGGGCATTTTGAGAAATGACTATGATTTCGGGTAGAAGAAACACCATTAATTTTAATTGCACTACACAAAAGTCCAGAGACAGGAGGACCAAAATCTTGACTATTTTCATCGGGCGGAAGCCCAGGGTCCCTGCTCAGGAGAAGTGCCAATCACAGAGATGGAAGGTGAAACACTGGAAGATGTCAACTAAGGAATTAAGGTGAAGTTCGGGAAAATGTTTGGGTGCTGCTTTAAGCGTAATGGGTTATATTATTACGAATTATATATGACGAAGGTGAAATACTGGTAAGGGAGAAGACCTTTTCTGTCTTCCTTTTATAGCCAGAGACAGGTATATAATAAGTCAGCCTCAGTCCCCGCAACTATACACAACCTTATGTTGCTGGCTGCCAACCCTGAATATAGGAGCAAAATTTTGGGCAGGAAATGCCATGTCTCTCTCTGGGAGAACATCTCCCTATTCATTTTTATTTACTCGTGCAGAGTCCTAGTTTCTCCCTCCTGCCCCCATTTTTCATGAAAACTTAACTTTAGGTTAAACTCAAGTATATATATATTTTTAAAAATTTTTTTTTCAACGTTTTTTATTTATTTTTGGGACAGAGAGAGACAGAGCATGAACGGGGGAGGGGCAGAGAGAGAGGGAGACACAGAATCGGAAACACAGGCTCCAGGCTCCGAGCCATCAGCCCAGAGCCTGACGTGGGGCTCGAACTCACGGACCGCGAGATTGTGACCTGGCTGAAGTCGGACGCTTAACCGACTGCGCCACCCAGGCGCCCCTAAACTCAAGTATATTTATTTCTTTCCAACGAAAGCATTCTTCAGAGGATGAGATTTGACATTTTTAAAATTAAAATGGTAAGTGGGACTTAGACTTAAAGCATAACCCTATGGGGGTGGTGGGGGTGGGGCGGGGAAAGTGAGTTTTATAAGCAGTAGCCATTTGCTCTGGATGCTTCCTTTATTCTAAAGCTTCTGATAGCCACAGGCTGGTAGAGTACTCAGCAACAATAAAAAATGATTGTTTATTTGGTTGAATAACCTGCCAACATATAAAAATGAAGCTACTGCTAGAAATGCTATCTTCCCCAATCCAAAGGAGAGCCAGAGATTTGCTGGCAAACAAGTTGTTGAGATGCTTGCACACCCTCTCTCCCGTGTGATCAGCGATCACTGCGATTCTGGCCCTCGCCTTCATCCCAGGCAGGCAATGTCAGAGCCCATCATGACATCCCCCTCACTGTGCTATGTTGCTAAATCATCCTGTACTCAGCCACAGGGAATAGGGGAAGAAATAACGAAGCTCCTGAAGAAAGAAATGCTTTGCTACCCGTGTACCCTCCCTCAGCTGTTAGAGCCAGCATGGAAAGGAGGTTTTGAAGTGACTGTATACCAAATTGCAATAAACAAACAGAAGAAAGTTTATTGATTTCCTTATTCTTTGAAGAGCTAAGAAGCAGTATAGGAAATTGTGAAACAGCAATATCACAGAGCTCAATAAGGCTGCTCTTAGAGCAGAACCAAACAGACGAGGGAATTTACAGATCACCTGCTGCCCAGAGACTACTGGGCTTTGTGTATGTATTTCTGAATACAGAGAAGTGGAGCAGACTGGCATTCATCTTTTGCCTTGCTGGGTAGGAGGCTGGAAAGGACCTTATTTCTTCTTTGATTCTATCTCCCATTTATATCTAAGGTGCCATGCTGGTGATTGGCATTCTGCAGAATGGCCCACGAGCCAAAGTCAACCTCCCCTTATTACAACCACATTTTTTAGCATCAGTGTCTCCAGAGTCCTTTCGTTTTGAAATGAGATCAAGTGGTTTGCCAAATACTCCACTAGAGACGATACAGTTTTCTAAAGCATGGAGGATTTTGCGGTGATGAGGCTCATTGATATAAATCCCTTAAATTCACAAATGGAATCTGATTGCTTGGGATATCAGGAGACAGGGTCTGAAACAGAGTCTACTCTAAGAGGTCAGATCACATATTTTGTTACATTGTTACAAAAAATGACTGGCTTCTAGAATTGCAGTATCATAAATTCCACATTACAGGACTCTCAATTATTGTCTTCATATCTACTCTAAAAGGCCTATGAAGTTGAAATGCAATATTTCATCTCTGACACTTAATCTATGAGGATGTCCTTGGAGATCTATTATGTCTTTAAAATAATTTACGTACATTCTTTAATGATCATTCTCTGCTGAAGGTGCTATCAAAATGCTTTGGGTTTTATAAATAAGACAATGGGAAAGTCTGAGTAAAACTTTTATAGTTAGGGGTTACTATAGAACTAGAACTAATCTGAAAAAAATAAGCAGTTGATTCAAATGGTTACCAATATTCTCAAAGTGTTAGTGATACATGGATGCTATCGTTTTTATCCTTGGCTAAGCATTTCTAATAGGATATCATGGAAAGAGCATGGTTTTGTCATCAGACAAGCTGGGCGTTTTCTATTTTCTCCTACACCTAGACCTATTTGGCTTTGGTCATCTCTCTGAGCCTCATTTTCTTCATCTCTAACATAGGGATTTAAACATAGGTTTAAGTCTTCATCTCGAACATAGGTTGTGACAGCAAAATCATCTGTCTTACATAGTAGCTGTTATATCATTGGTAAAGCTAGACATTTTCAAGATAGGTCAAGCGGATCACAGTCAACTTGTCCCCACCCTTCTCAGATTTTTAAAATTAAATATATATTTATTTTCAGAGAAAGAGAGAGAGAGGGAGAGAGAGAGAGAGAGAGAGAGAGAGAATCCAAAACAGGCATGGGGCTTGAACCCACAAATCATGAGATCATGACCTGAGCCGAAGTCAAGAGCTGGATGCTTTACTGACTGAGCCACCCAAGCGCTCCTCAGATTCTTCACTATGTATTACTTTGGGGACCAAGTCCAGATGAAGTTCCTACACTGGGCTCCCTCCAAATTTGATCTCAGGGACAATCTGTGAGCAATTTTTCCATCCCCAGAGGATGTGTTCTGTAATATTTCAGTAGTAGTAGAGCATACAACTGGCCCAGGTTTTTAGCAACCCCCGAAATTACCGTATCCTTCATACCCGGGAGTAACGATTACCAGCATCCTCAAAGCGCAAAACTAACGACTCCGATGAGACTTCAAAATACCCGGGTGGAACCTTAGCACCCCTAGCACACAGAGACAGTGTTTTCAGGTCATGCAACCCCCACGTGGCCGCTCTCTGCTTCGGTTTTCAGCACGAGTCACTGATGGTGTGTGTAATAGCTAAAGATTAGCAATGGGGGTGATGTAGGACCAAGGCCTGCGGAAACCTGGACAAAACCAATCAGCAAAAATGAGTTGGCACGAAAGACACTTGTCAACATATCCAAACGTAAACTCATTAATCTCAAACCCAGCATTCTACCTTTTATCTCTGTAGCATTTAATAATGCCAACATCTCTTACAGTCTTCTTAGCTGGAAATGTCATCATCCTCAACTGCTCTTTCGTCCTAATCCCCACATTTATTTATTTCATGAACCTGACATTTTCTTTCAAAAATAGCCTACTTTTGTAAGTTTGGCAAAAACAAAAACAAACACAAAAAAACCCAACGCAACCAGCCCCATATGACTCTGTTAATAGATTGTTCACGCCTTTCACACACTTCGGAAGCTTAAGCTTTATTAACTCCATGAAAAATGAGCCGCTGGTGACAAGCATCCAAATACTGGCTTTCTCAGTGGCTTGTCGGAGCAAACCGACTGCCTAATTTTGGAGACTGGAGATTTGATTCCACTCCCCCACATTCCTAGCTAGTGCCTGCCTCTGGCGGTATACCTCACAGCCCCCTGCTGTGGTGATCTCTTCCCTGATTCAACAGTTCTCCAGGTAGTGTTCCTGCAAGACTCTAATCTTTCCTTATCGTCCGCTTGATCCATGGAAAGATCACCGCATGAAACTATAGATGTTCCGGCTGCTCTTCAGCTGCCCAGCCCCAGGCTCCCTCGACCCTCTATCTCTTTCTAATTTTGTTTTCTTTTTCTCTTCGCTCAAGTAAGTGCAAGGCGTAGATGAGCAAAACCATTAGGAGTCCGATTAGCAAAGAATCTTCTCTTCTTGCAGGCACCCTGATCTTCGCCAGTCATTCATGGCGTTCTTCTCTTGTGCTTTGTGGGAGAGGGAAAAGAAGCACCTGTCCGCCTCGGAACTCTACCACACTGAACACCCATGACTCAGATGGTTCTTTCGTTCTCTCAACCATACGCTTATAAACTTAAGAGACGAGGGTGGGAGCAGGGAACAGCACTGACTGTGGTAAGGCTGGTTCTGAAGCTCAGTAGGTCCTTGAATTGGTATCTGTCAACAATCGTTGGTGTTTATCTCAGGATGTGTCTTTCACATGAGAATCTTAGTTGTTGAGTGAAAGATAGTAAAAGATAATTTACAAGTCAGAGTCTCATTTTCAGCCCAACTGAGCACATTAGTTAAGAATTTATAGACACAGGACACCTGGGTGGCTCAGCCAGTTAGTCATCTGACTCTTGATTTCAGCTCAGGTCATGATCCCAGGGTTGTGAGATCTAGCCCCTCACTGGGCTCTGTGCTGACAAATAGAGCTTGCATGAGATTTTCTCTCTCTCTCTCTCTCTCTCTCTCTACCCCTCCCCCATGCATGCACACTGTCTCTCTCCCTTCTCAAAATAAAGAAATAAATATTAAAAAAGAGAATTTATAGACCCATCACTCCCCATAATTTGTTCCACTTTCTGTCCATGCTACAGATCTCTTTTCTTTTTTATCCTCTGCTTCTCTGTTCTCCTCTCTCCTCTTTTCTCCACTTCTCTCTAAGTCTTCATCCTTTAAGTTAGGCCATTTTGCATTCCAAATTGCTCCTTAATTAAAAAAAAAAAAGAACCTTTAATGTCATATGGTCCAGTTGTCTTTACACGAAGCAGTTATTAACAGCTCTCCTCTCCCGATAAATATCTTTCAGAGAATCCTTTCTTGACCTATGCCATGCTGAGCATGATCCAGCCCTCTGGATCCGTCCCTCCTTGATCTAGCCCTCTCTTAGCTGCCTTTAATAAGTAGACCCTCATTAAATCATTCTCCATCTCAAAGCTTTTCCAAATATCTTTATTTTCTTGTATTATCTTTGATCCTTCCCTCTTCACTGGCACACAAGGAAGCCACTTGCATTCATATTTCTAACTTCACTGCCCTTTGGTTGCTGAACACTCGTGAACTAAGCATATCTAAGGTACTTTTTACATTGGATAACTTTTTATTTGTTGGGAGAGATGGGGTCACACTTAAATAGGTAGTAGTCTTTGGAAGGTGATGTTTATTCACAACCACAAAGTCAGGCTGATTTAATAAAATCTCACATGTGGCTAAAGCACTCGCTTCAAATAAAAAACCCAAAGAAAAGAAAACAACCCTCTCTAAACCCCCAACGCACACACACACCCCATATCCTAAAAAGACAATAACAAAAATTCACACTGTGTATGCATAATGAGACTACAGTAATGGAATGGGTGGATTATTCAGGAAAAATATATATTTTTGATGTTTAAGAATCCTGTGCAGTGTAGAATCATAAAAGAGCAGGGAGAGAACAGAGAATTCCCCAAAGTAAGTTATCTTATTGACTGACAGACTGAATCAATGGCAAATAGATTCTTTAAACTTTTAAACTTTCCCAGTCAAAGATGAAAATTAAGTACAAACAGTCTAATTTGTACCATTCTTAAATTTTAAGACACAAGAAAAATGACTTCACCAAAAGGTGCTCCCCTGTCAAGTATCTTTCATGTGGATTACAATGCTTTTTAGTTTGAAACGAGACTTTTTAGTCTAATCTGTCAAGTATTAGAGGCCCACAAAAGCTGTATCAAATATGTTGGTATCTTATGCAGCTAAAATAATGGAGCAACTTGTATTAATCTTCAGTTAAAAGGATAACTGATCCGCCATATCCATTCATGGTCTTTTAGTTAAGGTTGATGTGTAAGCCTTTACACTATTCAAAATCATTTTGTTCCTGTTTCCACTTGATGTTATTCTCAAAGCTCTCAGCTGCACGTTGCCTCTTAAGTCTCAACCTGCAAGCCATTCCTACTGTTTTTCAGCTTTGGTTTTTAACTCTTCTGTTCTCCCAGCACTAACTCCTTTGCCCGCAATGATACTATACAAACACTGATTTTTTATAGGACCATGCATTCATTGTTAACATATGAAAATTCTGGGTTTCAAAACCACATATCTCATAGCTATGTTGTTATATATGTACATATAATCATACACACAATACACACACACACACACACACACACACACACACAGATATGTGAGTGTGAAAAGGAACACGAGAGCTTTAAACAAAACCAATAGCAGGTCCAAATTGATACCAGAGTTAGATCACATAGGCTTGGCTGTTTTTAATCTTATTCAGTGAATGTTTTTGAGAGCTACCAACGATCAGAATTTAACAGGTTAGTCTTTTCCAAGATTTATTTATTTATTTATTGAGCGTTTGCACGTAAGCAAGTGTGAGTGAGGGAGGGGCAGAGGGAGAGGATCTTAAGCCACCTCCATGCCCTGCGTGGAGCCTGATGTGGGGATCCATCTCACAACCATGAGATTACGACTTCAGCGGAAATCAAGACTCAGATGCCTGACCAACTGAGCCACCCAGCTGCCCCTCATTTCCAAGAGTTATGTGCTTGATCCAGAAAAATACACTCCCCTCACCCACCAGGGAAGTTATAAACTCTCTGCAGAAATAATATATTATTACCAATTTGTGTCCCCTCTCCTTGGAGATGTCCCGGGGTAGATTAATCCCCAACTTTGGGTAGCTTTCCAAGTTCCCAGGTCATAGAGTTAAATTTGCATCTGAGTTTTAGGTTAGAATTTACATATAGCTGGAACTATTCAGCATGACCACAAACCCATATAAGCACCTTTGTCTATATGAGAAAAAGGAATCCTTGGTCTCAAGACATTTTATTTTCATCAGGCAGAAATTGTTGTAATAGATTTATTGATTAACAACAAGACTCTTTACTGCCACCTACTGGAAAAAATATAATAAATATGCAAATCTACAACTAAAGGGCACACACATGCTTGTGGGGTCCAAAGGTGAGCCTTGAAAACCCAACAATTTTTTTTAGTGTAGATTTTAATAAGGTTTAAATTCTTTGTTAATAAACACAATACTGTAACAAGATCCAAGATTTTTGTTTTTGTAAGTTGGTCTCAATGGAGAGTACATTTTTGTTGATGGAGCATTGTATTTCCATAGCAATTAGAAGTCTTAGATTTGTTGTTTCTTTTGCTTTAGGATTTTGTTTTTACTGTGGCTTTAGGATTCTTTTAAAAAGCATTAGTATGTAAATACCTATTTAAATAATGCTTGATTTTAAATATGCGGGAGTACTGGGGCACCTGGGTGGCTCAGTTGGTTAAACGGGTTAAGCATCCGACTTTGGCTTGGGTCATGACCTCACGGTTCGTGAGTTCAAGCCCTGTGTCAGGCTCTGTGCTGACCTCTCAGAGCCTGGAGCCTGTTTCAGATTCTGTGTCTCCCTCTCTCTCTGACCCTCCCCCGTTCATGCTCTGTATCTCTCTGTCTCAAAAATAAATAAATGTTAAAAAAAAAATAATAAAATAAATAAATAAATATGCGGGAGTACTAAAACATCACATTTATTTGGCAAGTTACAAGACCAGTCTTTCCATGTCTCAGCTCAGGGGTGGATCCAAGTTTGGGTGGGCCTGAAATTTGTATGCTTTTGGAAAACTTAAACAGAAATGTACAAATTGTCAATATAGAGTTAAATACAAAAGTGAATCTGTATCCAGAATGAGTGAAGGACATACAAGAAATAAAAAATTTGTAATGTTGACAAATACCACAAACATTAACAAATCAAGAAAAACAACACTATTTTTATTAATTAGCTGCTTGTATACTCTTGGTTTTCCGGTTCAAAAGACAGACCTTTGTCACAATTCTAATAGAGAAATTAGAAAGATAACTTGGTCTTTTTCCCTACACTGGTGGTAAAAATTCTTTATCATTATGAGAGGTGTCTGCATGGCTCAGTCAGATGAGTTGGGCTGAGCATCCAGCTTTGGCTCAGGTCATGATCTCACGGTTCTTGAGTTCCAGCCCCGCGTTGGGCTCTCTGCTGTCAGCTCGGGGCCAGCTTGGGATCCTCTGTCTACCTCTCTCTCTCTGCCCCTCCCTCACACTCTTTCTCACAAATGAGTAAACATGTAGAAAAAAATTCTTTAGCATTGTTGGATGAGATGCATAAAGCATGGGATTTCACCGATAAATGTTTTTGCTGTATGTGGTACAGCTACAGGTTTGTACCCTACAAACAAAAGAATTCTTATTGATTCTATTTCATTTTAATCCAATCAAAAAAGAAAAAAAAATATATGCATGGTGCTTTATCATTGTGTATGCTTCAGTATGAAATAATAAAGAGAACTTCCATTATGACTAAGTATTTATGACGGCTGAATCTTCTACTTACACATGCATATGTCTGATGACTGTAAGAAATCCCTACAGATTAGCTTGCCTTTGTGTATTTTACAACTTGTTTCTTCTGTTCATCTCTCATTGTTTACTCACTTCCAGTACTGGCGACCAAAATTTACATTTTATGCAGCATATGACCATGCACCTTTGTCTTACAATGTTCAGTGAATAGGCATGTGAGTCTTGAAAGTCATTTTTATAAGAATGATTGGCAATACATCAACTAAACCTGGAGGAGACTGAAAACCACGTAAGTGTATCTAGTTTATTCCATAAAATATTACCTGGTCCACTATACTGACAACATTACAGAGATTGAATTAGATCAGCAGAAACTAGCACATACTTTAAATGCCTTAGTAAAACAGATATGGGGGCACCTGGGTGGCTCAGTTGGTTGAGCTTTAGACTTCGGCTCAGGTCATGATCTCATAGTTGGTGAATTCGAGCCCTGAATCAGGCTCTGTGCTGGCAGTGCAAAGCTTGCTTGGGATTTTCCCTCTCTCCCTCTCTCTCTCTGCCCCTCCTCCTTGTGTTCTCTAAATAAATAAATAAATAAATAAATAAATAAACTTAAAAAAAAAAAAAAACCAGGTGTGAATGAGAGGGTGGAATCCCACAAAAATTCAGGGTCTTACCACTTCAATAAACTTCCAAGAGTTTGACAGTCTGGAGCATGCCAACACATCCTCTCTAAAGTGAAAAACATGTTTCTGGACCTTACGCCATCTATGCCAACTGAATTTTGGAGGCCCTGTATACCACATTTGAATGTGCTACCTCAACTCATCTAAAGTCATGGAGTTGCCAGTTTTGATCAGACAGTGAAGAAGGAAACGTGAGCTCGGCTGCTTTAGAGTTCCCAGTTCACAAAAGGGGAGTGCTTTCACAGGGGGACAGGGCAATTCTGCTATTGAACTGGAAGATGAAACTAACGCATGGCCATTTGGGGCTCCACACGCACTGAACCAGCAGGCAAACAAAAACGGGTTAATTTTCTAGCTGAAGTATTATACCTGATCACCAAAACCAAGTCAAGTTGCTGCTACAGAATGGGGCAATGTGGGTAGTCTGGACTCCATAGGACTCTCTGGGGAGGCTTTAGTGCTTCTATACCCAACAGTAAGAAGTAATGGAACCACAGCAACCAAAAAAAGGAGGGGCAATTAAGTGCTCAGATCCTTATGGAATGAAGGGTTGCATCAGTTCACCAGCTCATGAACACAGAACAGCTGAAGTTCTGGCTGAGGGCAAGAGAAATCTAGAACAGGTTTTGAGAAAAGAAGCCCGAGATAGCAACCACAACCTCATGGACAATTACAGAGACAAGGACTATAACAGCTTTCCGTATTTTCTCTTCTTCACATGTGCATGCTTATGTGCATGTACTTATCATTTTTCTCTTTTTTCTCCTTTCCAGTTTTATTTTACATACAGGATGCTGAATGTTAATTTTATAGTTCAGTCTTTAGGTAATGGCTTTGCAGTGGGGCTGGGACTGAATATGAGCAATGATTAATGCAGTCAGCAATGGATACTGTGACTGTTGGGATCGCGATTCTTATTTTGAGGAAGGAATGAGAGCATCTTCATTTATAAGATATCTAGTTTCAGTTGGAAGTATAGAGGTGTTTTGTTATGCACAGGAATTCAAATATGTGGGCAAATAAAAGTGCCTATAGAGGCCTAATAACCAAAGGGGTTGACCGCATTACCAATTTATTACCTCTCAGCTCCAAACTAATTGCCTACTTTATAAAAAATGGATCTGGGCCCTTTATTTATATTTTTCATATGTCAGCTTGCACAACATTAAGCTTTGTTGGTAGGGGGTGCTGGAGAGATACTATAGGAGAAAAGGTTTTGGTTTCTGTTTCTGGAACGATCCAAGGGCAGTTTCCTGAGTGCTCAGCTCCTGCAGTGCAAAGGTCTCTCCACATCAGTCTCCTAGAGCTCTCCTTGCTTCTCCCCCAACAGGCTTCCTGCAGTGCGCAGTGACCAGTGACAGACACCCAGCAGTTAGTGGCTTCCCCAGTTCTCACCCGCTCCAACCCCCCCCCCCCCGCCCTCCCCGCCTCGAAGTTAATGGCTTCCCTCCCCTAGGATGGTTTCACAGGGGAATGCTTCTAATAAGATACTTTCCCATAAACAGCCTTTCCTCATACCTTTGAGTGTTGATTTCTTGTAAGTTCCACCAGCGTGGCAGGAGGGTGACTACTCTGCTATTTGGGGCACCACAACCATGCCCTTTCCAGCAATGTCTGGATCTCAACGATGGAAGGCTCTTCCTCGGGCACTCTATCTCAGCCCTAGGGGTGGTGGCTGTTCCTTATATCTGCCATTCCTATACTTCTTAGAGTTTTCTTTCTTACTGGTCAATCCCTTTTTACTCCAATCCACTTTTATAGTTAATAATTCTTGCCACTAAGTCTTCCCACTTGTAACTACTCTAATTTCTATCTCCTGATTTGACCCAGCCCGATCCTCCAAATGAAATGTAATTCACTTTTAACTTTTAAATGTAATTAACACCTTAACTTCCCTTCAGCTGCATACTAAAAATGCCCGCAGCCACTCCATGCGCTCTAGCACGAAAGTGAAAGGAAGAAGAGGAAGAATTGGAGTAGACATCCTGGCAATCAATGTGGCATTTTACTAAATCCGATAAAAAGGCAAAAGTTGCCTTTCTGACTGCTCACCCACCACCTCCGCTACCCTTTATCCATGTCTTATTTTTTTCTGGATCTCTTCCAATGAAGAAAGCAGGAATATCTCGTGTTTTGATTTGAAAATTCTCCATCTTCAGAATTTTTTTCCCTTAAGAAAAGTGTTTTACTCTCGAGGTTCTTGTGCCCTGGGGAGTGTTGTCGGTAGGAAAGTATTCTGTCCGCCTCTGCAAATCTGTTGTCATAATGTCAACAAATCTCTCCTGGGTTCGAAAACATACTAGTTATGTATCTAAAGTGAGATTACCATCAATGGCTTACAGCCTTCGTGCGTAAATAAAAAAAGAATTGCCATTAACTAATAAGCATATACATTTGGACATGAATTTATTTAAGATAAATTTTTGCCTAAAAGATTTATTAATCCTAAGAGTAGAGGAATTTATTAATTAAATACGGAGCTTTAGTGGGAATTGTTAACGTCCCTTGTTGAAATCCATGGCTTTTTTTCTGTGCTTCTTATTTCTTCCTTCTTCCAATTACCCTTACTACTTTTATTCATCCTTTTAACTGAACCATCCAGAACCCCTACTCCAACCTTTCATCAAACTGTAACTGAATTCAGCCGTTCTCCCTCTCCACCCACTTCAGCAAGTTCAAACGCTATTCTGACTTACACCTTTTCTTCCCCCAACTGACATCAGCAAATGAGAAAAGAAGTATCTTCAGGTAATGTTTATTAGTTCCCAAAATGCATAGGTGTTGAAAATAGTGCTTATGAAAAGTATTCCCTTAATTGTATTCACACAATGATTGAATTCTGTGCAAATATCCAAATATAGTACAGTTTTTTTTTGTTGAGAAAAATGTACAAGATTTTGTGTTTACTTTTAAGGGAGTGCAGACTCTGTGTTCTAATTCTTTTGTGTATTATAGGCCGTAGATATTTGGATGACAGCCCCAAAGTGAGCAGTTTGAAAAATGGATCTGTGTTTGGTTTCGTTGCTTAACTATTTTCCCAGCCTTTACTCCCAATCTAATTTCCAGAGGCTTTGCTCTCAAAAATTTCAGAAGCTGAGGACAGATCAGCCATGGAAAATGAGAAAGGCCACCTCCTTATATGGTGAGGCCATGTCAGACACACGGGACAAGAACTAAACAGAAGGGAAAATGATTTATTTTATTACATGATGTTTAGGGTCTGGTTTTTGTTACCTTGCAGTTTAGAAAGGACTGCATTGATTTGACTGAAGTAAATACATCAATGAAAACTAGAGAGGGAGTTAAAGGGGATGGGTGCCTTTTAATTACAACTGAGTGGATGGTTCAAACTCTGAATAATTCCATGCCATTATACCAGTTACCCAGAAAATGGATACCACTACCTGTATGCACAGAAATGACCATACGTTTTGCTGCCTTAAAGAAAATAATCTGTGTTGTTAATTTTACAAACTTTTTCAGTATTTTAAGTATTTTTTTCTGTAATAAACAACCACAAAAAACCACGAATTAGAGTAGAAGAGAGAAGTATTAAATATTAAGATTTTTTTTCACAAGGAAGTTAAATCCTAACTTACTCAGAGGGGTTAAGAAAAAATTTTTTAATGTATCTTGTAGAGTTGTGAGGATTAGGAGAAATAAAGTATACAAGGCAAGCTCAATAAATGCATTGCTAATATAGTAGTAAATGAGTGGATGAAAGTAGAAAGAAGAATATTTTGGATGATATTTGAGTGAATGAAATGATTATATGATTCTTGTGTATGTAATAGTCCATTTATGAGCATATTATAAAAAGTCCTTTTAAAAATTGAATAAATTTAACATGTAGCGTTGTGCAAGCTTAAGGTGTACAGCCGGTCATTTTGATACATTTATATATTGTAATATCATTGTGGGTGTAGAAGTATTTATTACATTACATAATTATAGTTCAATATTACTGTCTATATTTATATTATACCATGTATTAGATCTCTATGGCTTATTCACTACTTTTTACAAATTTGTACTCTTTATGTTTAATTTTTTAATGTTTATTTTTGAGAGGGAGACAGAGTATAAGTGGGGGAGGGTCAGAGAGAAAGGGAGATACAGAATCTGAAATAGGCTTCTGGCTCTGAGCTGTCAGCAGAGCCCGACACAGGGTTTGAACTCCTGAACTGCGAGGTCATAACCTGAGCCAAAGTCGGACGCTTAACTGACTGAGCCACCCGGGTACCCCAAGTTTGTACCCTTAAATGCCGTCACTCTTATCCCTGCCCTCCATCCCTACGTAACGATTTCACGCTGTGGTTTTTACAGGCTTAACTTTTCTAGATTCCACATATAAGTGAGATCATACACTATCTGTTTTTCTCTGACTTATCTTGCTTAGCTCAAGGTCCATCCTCACTGTTGCAAGTGGGAAGATATCATCCTTTCTCATGGCTGAATAATATTCCATTATGTGAATGTATCACATCTTTTTTATCCATTCATCCATTGATGGGCTTTTGGTTTGTTTCCGTCTCCTGGCTACTATGAATAATAGTGTGATAAACCTAGGAGTATGTATATCTCATTGAAATCCTATTTTTATTTCCTTTGGGTATATACCCAAAATTGGAACTGCTAGATTGTATGATATATTTTTAATGTTTTGAGGAAAATCCACATTGTTTTCCAGCGTGGTTGGAGTAATTTACATCCCCACCAACAGTGTATATGAGTTCCCTTTCCCTTCATCCTTCAGAACACCTGTGGACCCTTTTCTTTGTGATGAGAGCCATTCTAACAAGTGTCAGGTGATGTCTCATTGTGGTTTTTATTTTCATTTCCTGATGATTAGTGATGTTGAGCATCTTTTCATCTGACTATTGCTCATATGGATGACTTCTTTGGAAAAATCTATATTTTGTCCTTCTGCCCATTTTTAAATTGGATTTTTTTTTTGTTAGTAAATTGAGCTCTTTATATATTGTGGATATTAACCTCTTATTCGATATATAGTTTGCAAAAATTTTTTCTCATCCTATGGGTTGTCTTTTCATTTTGTTAATTGTTTCTTTTGCTGTGCAGGAGCTTTTGAGTTTGAGAGTCCCATTTGTTGATTTTTGCTTTTGTTGTTTGTGCTTTTAGGGTCATGTCCAAAAGTCATATTTGAAGATCAATATTTTCTTCTTCTGGGAGTTTTATAGTATTAGGTCTTATGATTAAGTGTGATCCATTTTGAGTTAATTTTTGTAAGTGGTGTGAAAAAGGGGTCCAATTTCATTGGTACAAGTCTTGATGTGCTAGGGGGAAAAGAAGGGCTCCTTTTATTTATTCATAGGAAGCAAATGCTATATCCATAGGGATAAATAGGATTCTAGCAACTATGAAAGGTACATGTATGATTTATGAGCTCCTAAATGACATTAGATTGCATTCTGCTTCATCCCAACCTCTCCGCTAATAGGAAGGTCTGACTGTTGTAATTCAACCCTGACACAAAAGGCCTCCGGGGCAAGGCTGGGGGTTCCTTGTGGCCTTTGAAAGGGATTTTTGCACTCATGTTCCGGTGGATCAAACTTCTGATTTTTCCAAAATCCTCTATCTCAAAGTCAGGTGTCCCATCTATGGGATGTATTTTCTCCTAGAGGGTGAGGAAGAGGAGGAGGAAAGAATCAAGGATCCAGTAATAAGTGTTCTTGCTTTTCGTGCAAATGTCAGGTTCATGCTGGAGGTAACTGGAAGTTCTGGGAGAAAGGAAGACAGGGAGCCTGCAGGCGGCTGGTCTTTGGGAGTGTTTTTCCATTTCTTAGCGGGGGAAGCAGCATGGGGTGGTGGAAAGAGCAGGTTAGACCTGAGTTTGAATCGTGTTGCAGCCACATAACAAATGCAACCTCAACCAAACTGCTTGACATCTCTAGCTTTAGTTTCAGTTGCATAATGGAGATAATACTACCTATCTTTGAAAACTGTAATGTGTAAAACAGATATAATTAAAGTGCCGATGTACTCAAGTATGTTCTGGAGATCACTTACTTGCAGGAGATATACATCTGTGCTCTAACAACTAAAGTCTCTATGGTCATATAAGCATAGAAAAAACTACTAAATTCCCTTCTTGGAGGTTCACAACACACACGCTGGCAAATATATTAATAGCTCTGAGAAATTCTGCATTATAAAAAGGACACCTGGGGGCGCCTGGGTGGCTCAGTTGTTTAAGCGTCCAACTTCGGCTCAGGTCATGATCTCGCAGTCTGTGAGTTCGAGCCCTGCGTCTGGCTCTGTGCTGGAAGCTCAGAGCCTGGAGCCTGTTTCAGATTCTGTCTCCCTCTCTCTGCCCCTCCCCCACTCGTGATCTGTCTCTCTTACTCTCAAAAATAAATTAAAAAAAAAACATTAAACATTAAAAAAAAAGGACACCTGGTTAACAGGTAAACATATCCACTTATTTGGGACTTTTTTTTCCCTTGGATCACCTAATTACATCCCCTAGAATATTTTTACCTTAACATCATTTAGGAAGCCTTGGGCTAGTGCAACACAGGGAACATGATAGATTTCAGTAAATGATAGCTGTTTTCTGTGGAGTTCCAAGAGCACAGCTTGAGGATAACAAAGGATAGAAGGGTTTGTCTTTAGCCCAATATAGAGTTAATAATTAAGATGGAAAGTTCCTGCAGGGAACAGGCTAACATAATTAGGTCACAGTTAATCTATGTGGCTATTTTCTTTTTGTCTGTTTGTAGTGAACTAAATCAATCCTGGGAAGTGCAAGGTTTCGAATACATATTTTGGACTCACATGAATGATCTTTGACAAATTAAACACACACACATCCCTCCTCTTACGTTAAAGATAATGTAAGATGTTGTCTGGGCTTATTCTGATTAACTTAAAATTAAGCTAGTTGAAGAACTCATTTGATACTTACCATTAACCAATCCTCTATGTCTTTAATGATGAGATTTCCTTCCTGTATTTGGGAGCATAATTATGTTTTCTAATTAAAAATGGGGACTGTGGAGCCAGATGGCCTGGGTTGACTCTCAGTTCTACAGTTTATCAGCCACGAGACCCTGTTATCTCATTTGTCTGAGCAGTACCTACCTCAAAAACTTATTGCAAGAATTAGACAAATTAACCTATACAAGGGACTTATTTTAACACTTGACGCATAGCAAGCAGTTGATACATTTTAGTTGTTATTGTCTATAGTTCAAATATCTCATTTTTTATAGTTCAAATATTTCTTATTTAGCTATGCAACTAAAGTTGTGTGGTTTTCTTTTTTACAAAAAAAACCCCACAATCTACTGTGGGTTGAGTATTGTTCTATGCACTTTACAAATCATTTTATCCTTATTAAAACCCCATGAGGTAGATGGTATTATTTTCTCCATTTTATAAGTTATGAAACTGATGCACAAGGAGGATAAGTACCTTTCACAGAGTGACACATCTACCGAGGACAGAGCCGGGTGTGGGACCCAAGGAGTTTACCTTTATGTTCGCTTCTTCTCATGTAAGATGAGGTTATTGAGGAGGAACAGCAGAGGGGCGGTGACTCTGCAATTTTCCATCATAAAATGATATTTTTGCATTCTCTTCCCTCTGCTAATGTTTGAAATACAGATAGTTTTCTTTCTTGTGCTTTCATTCTTCTTGATGTAACACGAAAGGGGATTTATCCTCCTAGATCTATGGTTTTGATAAAGCTTTCCATTCAAGCCATTTTGCTGTTTTTGTTATGACATTCTGAAGACAAGTTTAACTTTATCCCCATTCCCCAACTTAGTGACATGAATTTTTTGGGGTGCTTCATTCCTATAATTGTTGTCTATTGTAAATACAAACCTAACTGCACATTTTCAAGTTTTTCATTTTTCATACATTTAACATACATCTTTGCAGTACATTAATTTTGAGGGTATACACATATTGTCTCTTCTTTCATGGGAAAATGACAGATAATTTTTTTTAAAGAAAAAACTTTTTTATAGATATCTGAATTGTTCTGATCTCACATAACTTTTAAAAGTATCGTAATTTCAGGGGCACCTGGGTGGCTCAGTTGGTTGAGTGTCTGACTTTGGCTGAGGTCATGATCTCGAGGTTTGTGAGTTCAAGCCCTACATTGGGCTGGCTGTTATCAAGCCCATCAGCACAGCCCCTGCTTGGGATCCTCTGTCCCCCTCTCTCTACCCCTCCCCAAATATGTTGTGATTTCAAAAGCACACCTTAGGCTGAGGTGTTTTGTAATCATATAAACCTGTAATGAAGGTCAGCATCTTTATTTCTCTTTGTAGCCAGGAGATTTTGAATAAATTACTAATGTTTTAAAGCTTTCATTTTTTTTCCTTTCAGAGTTGTAGGGATTCAATAAGGTAATACATGAAAAGCACTTAGCATGTGTCAAACACATAGTGAGTGTTCAAACAACGTTGGCAATTATGTTATTTTAATGACAATAAAACAAATGATGTTTTTTCTTTGTAGGTAAGACCTGTTCAGATGAATTTCTTCCTTCAATTTCATTTGAGTGCTGCCTAGAACATTTGGGTTATAATAACATTTTATCTGCAACCAAGATTTTTAATGATTTTTGTTTCGTTTTGCTTTTGAAAAGGTGTTAATTCTCTTTCTGACCTCTAAGTAGTTTCCACAATACCACAGACAAATCAGACCTAGCCAGAACCTTTGAATCAGAACATTTATTGGGTAACACCCTCCTTGTCCTCGGAGAAGTAATTTGTGCTTCTAAGCCCTTGCTCAATAATTTATTTGTATATAGAGGCTTTGGAAAATTGAGTAGACAATGTTTCACTTTTATGTTATATGACTACGGTCAAATGTAAACTCATCTATGTGTGCGTGCGCGCTCACACACTCGCCAACACTCTTCTAGCTTCTTTCTGCTCAAAATCCTAAGAGGCTGAAATTTTAAAACAGTTCCTGTCAATTTACGCTTCAGACAGTGCCCCCTACAGGAATAACAAATAACGACTGGTCATGAGCCCTATTACTGCTAGGCACTATGCTAGTTGCTTTTCACAAATTATCTTAATTCCTACACTCTATTTCCCCAGTTTACAGATGAGAAAATTGTGCAGAGAGTTTGAAGGGCTGGAGGAAGTCTCCATAAGTTCCAGGACTAGAATCTACATCCCGATTCTTGTATCTTCACTACACTGCTCCGTGACCACTCCGCTTGTGTCACACGCTTTCAGGATGTGTATGCCGCGGAACCCTCTTAGATGGCTCTGTGCAGTGGTCCTTGAGTGTTTTCATTTTTCCCCATTAAAAGTTTTCCGGTAATATTTAAAATGTTTGTCTTTGAATATCACACGGTAATAAAAGTTATTGGCTGTTTTAAAAACCAAATCAATTAATGATAAATGTGGTCCAATAAAAGCTAGATGCATTGATAGATTAAGAGGGAGAAGTGATTACAGTAAAGTGCAGTGCTCATAAAGCCCTTCAATGACTAAAATATTCAAACAACAGCAGATTTCACTTCTACGCATTAACTTGGTCTAGGGGAATAGTTGTATCCCATTCTTTGCCATTAAGTTCTCCCTAAATTAATTCCTAGAGAAATTATGGGCAAATAGCACCTTCCCCGCAGCGATTTTTTTATGTTGTAAGATAAGGATTAAGAAACCCTGTGGCCCAGTAAGAAACCCATTTTGTAGTCTCTTTGTACTGATAAAATTTCTCCTGGCACTGAACTCTCACTGTCAAAAATACTATAACATTTTACTAGTTTGCAAAAGATGAAAATGTTACCAGATGTTAAATTCAAGAAGCAAGTTAACAACTTCTGTTTTCAAATGGGTAGGTTTCCATCTTAAAGAGAGAGAGAGAGAAAGCTGTTCTCCAGCCACAGCATAAAAAAAAAAGTCCAGTCATTTCTAAATTGAATTTTACAATTATTTATTCTCACAGGATTGAGCTTTTGAATAATGGGATACGTGCTAATTACCTTAATTCCAAGTAGGCTTTATAAATGCCTTCTTTTGAACCAAACAGGCTGGAGTTTCCAGGGCAAAGTAATTAAATAACTTTCACCTAGTGACATTATGGCTGCAGATAGGACATGCCTCAATGCAGGAGATCTTACTATTGTTCGCGTGTTACATATCTTTTGGTCTGCCATGACGATGTCTATCGTACCCTGGCCTGGCTCTTTAGCATAAAAGGTTTATTGAAATGAAAGCATTTCAGGGGTCATTTCCTCAGCTGACTCGTTAATCAGAGCCAGCGTTTTTACCCAGTTCTGCTCTACTCCGCGTAAGATTAGTAGATCCACACCACACAGAAAATTTGAGAGAATAGGAGAAATGAATACTTGTATCAAGTGAGTGTGGGCCTGTGTTTTTACTAGTCTTTTGATGGGTTGCACCAGATACTTGGAGGAAACACACATGTGGCATTTTTCAGATGTATCCCGAAAGGGTTTTCAATGTTTCACCTTTCGTTCTTCAAAAAATCATTCTTTGGTTCAGTAATAGCTATAGAAACCTTCTCCTTTGATATCCAAGGGTGGTAAGGAACTCTTCTTTTGATTAAGAAATGCTCGGGCGATTGAAGAACATTACAATAGATGAAATAAGGAGAGTACATCAGTCATCTTACATTAAGTTAGGCCTATATGAAATACAAAATTGAGTTAAGTGTAAAAGAATATTTGACTCTGCATATTAAAACATTCAGAGTGTTTCTTACTCACCCTGTGTAATTTTTCCTTTTCTGTTTTTTCCTATGATATGCTAATAATTTCTAGTCTTATTTTAAAACATGCTTGGTGAAGACAGTATTAAAATGATCAGAGATGAGCTCAGTATTTAAACATCAAATCGCCCAAGTGATAGCTGTTGCTTGAATACAGTATGGGTGGGTTTGTTGTAGATCCTGAAAACTTTGGTGTCAGGGATTCGTTTCTCTGATTATGTTAGAATGTCTGCAGTTTGCTGAGTACTTATATCTTATCATTTGAAATGGGACATTGAAAATGTGTCATCGAGGACATTATAGTCCTCCATCTGGAATGCAAGGAACCATTAATTGGCCAATCCACTTTCAAGATGCTTGAAAAGTGAAATAGAATAATGTTTCAGTTACGATACTACTTTAAAAATTAATCATGTAGATGCAGCTTCACTGGAAATATATCCACACATGTAAAAATGTTCTTCAGCCAGGAAGAAATTTGTTGATTTTCAAAATCTATATCGGAATGGAGTCAAAGCCGCATTTATACAACAGCACTGATTCAATAATTTTCATATCAAGTCTGCGTTTTATGTGAACGATTCTATTTGCTGACCTGTGCAGTTCTCTCCTTAACTCTGGACCCACTTCTACTGCTGTCTCTCAACTTTCTCTTCCTTCCTCTTTCCCTTGATCCTTTCTTTTGTTCTTCTAGAAGTAAAACTGAACACTTACCAAGCAGTATCTCATGAGTATCCATGGCGTTTAAACCTGACAGGGACGCATGTCACAGATAAAATTTCACAAATACGTGTCGCATTACAGAAAGGATAGTGACAAACTTTCTCCCAGAGAAATTTGATCACAGGAATTTCTCACAGAAATTTGATCCTTATGTTAACTTTCCTCTCTCCGTTATAGGTACCACCATCTACAAACATGAAATCCAGTTCTCTTTCCTCTCTCCTTAACATCCAACCTCTAAAGTAATATGGTCAGTTACACCTTTTTAAAAGTTTATTTCTTTATTTTGAGAGAGAGAGAGAGAGAATGAGTAGGGTTGCAGAGCAGAAAGAGAGGGGGACAGAAGATCCCAAGTGGACACTGTGCTGAGAACGAGTCTAATGTGGGGCTTGAACTCAGGAACCCTGAGATCATGACCTGATCTGAAGTTAGACACTTAACCACTTAACCAACCGAGCCACACAGGAGCTTCAGTGTCAGTTACACTTTTTAACATGCGCTGGGTCTGTCCCTCCTGCTCCTTTGCTCAGTTCCTGCCTATAGGTTGCCCTTATTTCTCTCCCCTGTACTTCAAGAAATGTAAAACTAGTCTCTTTTTCTTCCAGGTGATTCCCCTCCAATACAAGCTTCATATTCCTTTTCCATCATCAAATACACATGGAGTGACTGTTAGTGCCAGACATGGTGTGAAGATTCTCTTTTTAGCAAACATAGCCGATGATGTCTCTCCTTTGCCCAAGCCTATAAACTTCTGGTGAATTTCCTTGGACTCTGGGATCCATCCGTGTCTGATTCCTCAGAGTGGTATGTATAGTTGTTCAGATTAAGCCTCAATTTTTCTTCTTCTTCTTCTCATTCCCTCCCTCCCTTCCTTCCTTCCTTCTCCTCTCTCCCTTCCTTCCTTCCTGTACCTTCTCTCTTACCAGTCAGTCCTCACCACTATTCCACTGTTTCCTACCTTATCGGCCTTTTCATTACTCTGAGTCTTTTCAAATGATGGTCTTTGTGCTTATCTATGCCCCAATTGACAATTTCTGCTTATTCTTTAAGGTCTAATTTTAATTCTTTCTTCCCCATTGAAGTGCATCCTGACTTTCCCATCTTGTTTATGCTCCTATTTTGCACTACTAGGCTATGTTTATATGTGCACCGCTTGCATTCTAGGGAGCTGTGTCTCATTTGGTTGTGGGTCCCAATGTCTGTCTCATTATCAGCACGCACTAGACGCCCAGTAAAAACAAAACATATGGTTTTGTGGCTTAATAAACTGACATGAATGAGCATGAACTGACATGTTTTCACTTACCAATCCATTGCCAAACAAGTTTTCACATAATCACAGCTGAACTGGTAAAGGAGATTGTTTTATTATTAATTTTTAAAAACTATCCTGGGAAAGTGGAAATGTCTAACCAGGGTCACACATAGACCCTGAGACTGTGACGGTTTATCTGGGGAGGCATTCCCTGTGTTTTCCCTATCCTGATTGGAAGGGAAGGAGCAGCTAGTGAGCATGGGGTGTGTCTGGGAGGTACAGGATGAAGGCAGGCTGAGTGAGAAGATCTCTGGGACACAAATCTTAGAACCCATATTTTCCTTCCATCATTAATGCCTTCCCAAACTTGCCTGTTTTCTCGTTCCAAATTTGGCACAAGAAGCCTATTTTTTTTTTATTACAGTTTGTAGATTAAGTCCCATTGTTGTACCTAACTTACGGTCATGACTCTATTAAAGCATGTAAGCTGTTCTGTATTATTTGGCATTTAGGTACCCCACCTTGATATCGTTTTCCTGAGTGAGTAGCTGTGTACATGCTTGTGCTCATGCACTGGGGAGAGATGCACGGTGACTTCTCCTTAGAGCTGTGTACACACCAGAAATTTAATGCCTGTAGAAGAGGAAATTTCAGCCTCCTGCTTCCCAAAGATTAGCTACCCAAATGACGACACATTTTCATTGGTCTATCTAAATGGTTTCCGTCGTCTTTTCAGTTGAAGATCACAATTATTTGTTGAGTTTTGGAATGAAAGGCACAGTCAAATTTCATTCAATAATAAGTGTGGGAAATGCACGATTACGTTGTTGCTCAGACCCCTGCCACATAGCCTGGTTGGTACATTGCATGTATCTGGTTCCCCTAGAGCAAGGTGATTGGCAAGGATTAGGGTAAGTCTGTGGCTGAGGCACAGATACTCAGACCAGGAACAATTTCTCTGTCCTACAGGATTGCTCTCTAAGGTCAATATTGCATTTGAAGGCAGCTTTGCTTTGAATATGACAGATAGGTTACATAGAAGACCACAGGGAATCAGCTGGTTCTTGGAATAAGTAATAAGAATTGAAACAGTAATCTTTTCCTCAAGTGCAAATTTGACAACTGAGCTATGTCTGACTAATATCGAACATCCATATCGACCTGTTGAGGTCAATAGTTGGGCTTAGTTATGCTCTGTATTGACTGCTTACATTTTCTAAATGAGAAAGAAATGGCCAAATGGGAAAATTCAATTGCACCTGGAGAACTGTTTGTTTCTTTTTTTCTTTTTTTTTTTTTAAAGAGTAATTTAATTTTACAGGGTAAATGAAGGCTATGTTTTGAAAAATTGGTCTTAGGTTTATTTTGTTCACGTGAATTAATCCTATAGAGATCAACATGTTTTTAGAGGAATTAAGAGAAATAGTGATGTTCATGCAACTGTAAGTCTTGGCCTAAATTGTCTTTAGAAACCGAGAGAAAGTTCAGCACAACAGAAAGAACTTTTGGCTCTGGATCCATAGACATATGATGCTGAGCTTTGGCCCCATTTATGCTAGATGACATCACTGGATAAGCACCTTAAGCTATTTGGTTCTCATTTTCTTAATTAATAATAATATAGCAGAAGTCCTCTGATCTAATCCGATTAAGACTGATTGTTGATCAATGAAAAAAATAAGTGAGGAAAATGTAAAAAAAATCTGTACAACACAAAATTTTAATTTTACTTAAAATATCCAAAAGTACTTTCCATTCGACAATCTGTTGATGACAGACCAATGTCAATTCTCTGGATAAGTTTTGCTGAGTAGTGTGAATTTTTTTTTTTTTAATGTAAGTTCTATAACCGATGAGTAAATTTGAGACTGGTTTTGAGAAAATGGGGAGTGGAGGTGGGAATGGGTGAATACTTTGTACATGGGAAGTTCAAAATGCCACTATTATTATACGAATATACAATGGAGTATGTATTATATAATTATATAAATATATAGTGGAAAAGAATAAGAGAGGAAGCCCAGGAAACCTATCTCAGTTCCAGGAAGATGAGGATGGCATATGTGCATACACAATTTAAAAATATATGTGTGTATATATATATATATATGTATATGTGTGTGTGTGTATATGTGTGTGTATGTATGTGTGTGTATATATATATGTGTGTGCATATATATGTATGTATGTGTATATGTGTGTGTATATATATATGTGTATATATATGTGTGTATATATGTGTGTGTATATATATGTGTGTGTGTGTGTATATGTGTATATATATGTGTGTGTATATATGTGTGTGTGCATATATATGGATATATATATACTTAAAAACATATATGTATATGTATTAATGAAGGAATGTAGTTAAGACAGAAGTATGAAGAAGTAGAAATCTGCCTGTGATAACCTACAAGAGAGACGTGGCAGAACGGGGCTCCAGGGAGAGCTGGTAAAGGTGTAGACAGTCAAAGATAAGAGAGAACCTGCCAGATTGAAGGGAACAGAATTAACTATCAGTGCTAGAGATGAGATTCTAAGAGTGAAATAAGGATGGAGACCTTTACAGTTAATGCTTTTAACACACAACTTAGCATAAAACTAACATAAACACAATCATTTGACTTATGAATGAGTCAATGAGTAAATCACTATACACACAATCCATGGTATATTTCCTTGTTATTTTTGGATTTTTTACAAAAGTTTCTGAATATGCGGACAATAAGATTATATAAATTTCTCACCAATAGCATCCAGGGGAAACTAATTTTCAGGGAATTAAGAACATCTTTGTGAAACCGTGCTGCGTGTAATGATCTTTGACTACTGAGACAGCAGTCTGAGAACTTGCGGGAGCTCAGACCCATCATTATGGTAATGGATTATCGGTGTACTGAGAAATGTGCACATCCTTGTTAACAGAGATTCCTGGCTGATAGAATCCTGGGTGACAGTTTACTTTTTTTTTTTCCCTTCTCCTCATTTAGTAACCGTTTCTTTCAATATCCATATCCAGGACTGCCCTAGAATCAAGAAAAATTCTTGGAATCAACTTCAAAATGCAAAGCACAACACGTAAATAAATAAATATAAAAAATAAATAATATACGCTTGGGGGCCTATTTGGATTTGTTTTTAGCCACAGCGGTAGCTGATTTTGTTGGGTGCTTAGAGGTCAGTGGATGGGGGAACACATGAAAGGGGGCTTTTAAAGTGTTCCTTGAAGAAACCTCAGTGATCTGATGAAATTGCTTTAGAAGACGATGGCTCTCTTCAGAAAGCATGAAAAAGGTAAAAGGGGATGAAATCAAAGTAAGAAAGAAGAAAAAAATTGTAATAAAAGGCTCGTGTTTTAAGGAATGTCATTTGAGCTTGGGGGATGGAATGTGAATGAAATAGAGATGAAATGGAGAAATATTGGAGACCACATAAAACAAAAGGCCTTTGAAGGAGGAACTGACATCCTGGAGAGAAGAGGGCTGTTTGCTTAACAAGGAAGATTCACATTTTATCTAAATACTCATTTAGACTAGATGAAATAGTGTAATAAAGAATTAATTTCCTCTGTATTTAGTGCATCTGGACTTCAGCATTAGTTTGAAATCTCTCCCTTTGCCTGCCATGCAGGAAAGGCTCAACCTTGAACCACAGTTGAAAAGACCTAATACAAACACAGCATTGAATTCAAATTCTAGAACCGATTTTCTGAGAGAATTCTGGCAAATCACACTGCATGTCTCCCATTACAAATGTGTTCCTTCCTTTGGAAACCAGGGTTTGCGTGGCTGGGTGCATTTAAAATGGAGTTTGAAAAAAATGGGGGACATTTGTAAACACCTTGTAAGTGGGAACTGGAAAATGCCTCTGCCTTCAATTCACTGAAGATCATGTAGCAATTTGGAAATGTTTAAGGTAGTGAAAAAGGGAATTCAAATTGTACATATACTATAACCACCACTCAGAAAAACAAGAGGGAATAATTGATGTGGTGAAGACAGTGACTATTTTTTTCATGCTGTGTTAACATAATTTATACAATTTTTAAGAAGTGATAAAGAATAAATTGACCCATGGGTGCTAGGATAGTGCCTTCCTCTTTTAGTGTGTCAAATCCTTACTCCACACACAGTTTGAAAATACCGAGATGATAGGTTACACACACTCACAATTTGACTGAGGGAACCTTTGCCCAAACACAGGAGAGAAAGGATTTTTAAAAAATATTTATTTATATATTTTAAAAGAGAGAGGGGAGAGGGGAGGGGAGGAGGGAGGGGAGAGAGAGAATCCCAAGTAAGCTCTGTGCTGTCAGTGCCCAGCCTGACATGGGCCTGGATCTCCGACCCGAGCCAAAATCAAGAGTCGGATGCTTGGGGCGCCTGGGTGGCTCAGTCGGTTAAGCGGCCGACTTCGGCTCAGGTCACGATCTCGCGGTCCGTGAGTTCGAGCCCCGCGTCGGGCTCTGTGCTGACAGCTCAGAGCTTGGAGCCTGCTTCAGATTCTGTGTCTCCCTCTCTCTCTGACCCTCCCCTGGTCATGCTCTCTCTCTGTCTCAAAAATAAATAAACATTAAAAAAAAAATTAAAAAAAAAAAAAAGAGTTGGACGCTTAAGGAACTGAGTCACCCAGATGCCCCGACAAGGGATTCTTCAGAGAAGAAATGGGGGAGGGGGAGAAACATGAATTTGCACGGTTTCATCCTACTTGTATATACCCATTTCTATTACCAGCCACTCCATCCTCAATTGTGCATAGTTAAAACCCAGATCACACACAGGGCCTCCTCTAAGGAAGTAATTTTGAGAGGAGGATGTGCTTCCAAGCTGTGTCACTGATTGAGGGGCTATTCCTTTGTCTTCACAACTCTCTTTTTTATTTTTTATTATTTTTAATTTTTTTATTATTAAAAAATGTTTAAACATTTTTATTTATTTTTCAGAGAGAGAGAGAGAGAAGGGGAGGGGCAGAGAGATAGGAGGAGAGAGAATCTCAAGCAAGCTCCACACTGTGAGCACAGAGCCTGATATGGGGCTTGAACTCACAAACTGTGAGATCATGACCTAAGCAGAAATTCAAGATTTGACGGCTGCTTAACTGACTGAGCCACCCAGGCGCCCAAACAACTCTCTTTTTTAAAAAGCCCACTTTGCAGTGTAAACAATCCTGAGAGTAGCAATGTAACACATCACCAACCCTTAGTATGAATTAATTCTTCAAATCTGGCATTAAGAAACACTCCGCTTTTTGCTATCTTAACTCTAGATCTCTTGCCCAGACTGCTTTACTGACTGTCCTTCCCAGACTTCCTGCTTCTAGTTCCTCCATTTTCAAACCATCTTCTCCTCCGTCATTATTTTTCTTTCTAAAACTTGGATTAAATGTATTATTCATATTCTAAAACCAATTGCTATGACAAATTTTCTTTCAGACTGAGGTCACACAGTCCATTTGGAGGGTTATAATGGACCTTCACAGAAGGAAATAGAAGAGAATTCACTAGAAATATTAGCATTTCACAAGTTGAAAGGGTAAGTTTTGCTTTGTGAGATTTTACTTTAATTACTGCACATATACTGGGCTGCATATACAAAGTATTTCTTTTTGTGCGCGGTGGTCAGAATTTTGAGAGCCACAGGTCTATGAGACTCAGTCCACTTTCAGCCTGGAGTACAGGGCCTTTCCCAAATGGCCTTCCCAGTTTTGTCTCTCGCTTCTCATTCTTTTAAACATATTATCTAACTGCCTTATGTCGCACACACCTCCTTGAACATATTCTACGTCTTGGTGTCTCTAATTTGGTTCATGCTTCTAACCCCATTTCTCTGCTTGATGAGCCTTTAAGGCCTACTTCAGATAACATCAGCCCCATGCTCCTCCTAGGCAGAATTAAGCACTTCTTGTTGCATTTTGGCTCTCTCCTTCTCTCTCTCAGAGCACTTAGCACATCCTGTTATATTTAGTATGTCATCCCTCTGGGACAAGAAAATCCTCAGAGAATAGCCAAATATAATGCCAGGCTCTCAATGTCCACTGAATAAATGAAACAGAAGCACCAATAAGGTAATAACTTTTGTAAAGTAGAGAAAAACCATTTGACTGCATAATTGTGGGATTTTGAGGACATCTTAGGGGAAGCAACATGTGTAAGTCAGTAGATAGGGAAGGAGCTTCTACCCAACCAATGGTGGTTGAGGATGCCATGGCGGAGAGAGATGTGAGAAAAATGATAGGTGGTTAGCTCTGAGGGTGAAACATTTTACATAGACTACTCATCTTGTTGAATCTAAATTAAGAATACATGTTACTTTTCACTATTTTCACTGCTACTTTGTAGTGATAAAAATGTCCGTGGCATACAATAGCTGGCAATAATTACTGATGGTCTAGAGACTGCCCAGTGAAATATTTTGTCAATTTCTTCCTCGATAATTTTACTATTGCTTAGACCTTTTTCTCTTTTAAGTTACTAATGGTATTTTGTCTACTTTTCTTCCCAACCTTAATTAGTTTTGCTATAAAAATTTTTAGTTTCAGGAGCGCCTAGGTGGCTCAGTCAGTTAAGCATATGACTTTTGGTTTCAGCTCAGGTCACGTTCTCACAGTTCATGGGTTCGAGCCCCACGTGGAGCTCCATGCTAACAGTACAGAGCTTGCTTAGGATTGTCTCTCTCTCTCCCTCTCTCTCCACCCCTTCCCCACTCGTGCTCGCTCTCTCTCCCTCAAAATAAATAGATTAATTAAAACAATTTTTTTAAATAAAATAACTTATTTCACAAATGTGAAGAATTTGTAAATTGCACAGTTGATTCTTAGGAGAGAGGAAACTGTTAACATAGGATTAACCAATAATCGTTTCTACACCTGACAAACTTAATCCAAATCAGAGCTTTAGTTCACTAATATCTGCACTTATGCTCATTAGCACAGTTCACTAGACATTAGTGTATTTAGGTGTTCTCACTTCTGTCATTGAAATGTGTTCCTCTTTCCATTCTTTGCATATTGATAATCATCAGACCTATGGTTTATCTAATTTGAGTTGAATGAAGCAGAACTAGATTAATTCCAGAGGGAATTAGCGTTAATAAGGACGAAAACCTTGTGTTCAAATTTTATTTTAAGAAAAGCCTGACACAAATGAAAATACAGATATGGCATATTGCTCAGTTCAAATCATTCTGAGGTAAAAAATAAACTTCAGATCTTTGGTGAAAAAACAGATATCTTTCTCTTTCTTGACATTATAAAACGTTTATAAAATATGGCTGCACTTTTGTCTTTAATTTTCTTTTGTAGTTTTCACTCACTGTGGATTCCTTCTTCCCCTCATTTGTTGTTGTGGCTCTTTAATTTCTCCTCATATCTTTCTCTTCCTTTTTGCTTATCTCCATTTTTCTCTCTTCCTCCTCTTTTCTGTTTCCTCTGTTCTCCTTTTTCTTTTCTCCCTTTAAGCATGCTGTAAACTTATTCATTCCCCAAAGGCAAAAACAGCTATCTGAGCAACACTTTGTCAGCATAATACATTTACAGAATGCATATTTATGAACCTTTGAGCTTTTATTGTTCCACAGGGCAAATAAAAAACATGAAAAGTAGCAATATAGTGTTTCAAAGGTCCCTCAAGGAAAACAAAAGTAGCTGGAAATAAATTTGGAAAAAGGTTCTTCTGTAAAAACAGAACCTTGAATTTGTACATGCAAAAGGTTGAATAGTAGAAACCAGTTTTGTTCTTCCTCCTAAACTAAAGACTTAGGAAATTTTAAACTTTTTAATAGGTCTAGCCTCTTAAAGTTTGGAAAAGAAAATAATTTTAAAGGAGGATTGGGCATAAACGTTTATAATCCAGAGAATCTTAAAACAGCATGTTGCATTTGGCTGTAATAAAAAAGGGGGGGGGGGAGAAGGAGGGGGACTCAAATTGAAAAGCCCATCTTACTTCCAAATTACAAGTTTGGCTTCCAGCATGGAGTCTTATACTAAATTAGCTAGATTAAAGAGCTTGGGAGTAGAAATGAAAACCTTATAAAATGTCTTGTGATAGTCTTATTTTAATTGATCTTAGCAGAGTCATTAAATTCTCATTGTGTTTCCAAACTTTCCAAAATGAATAGATTATTAATATTTAATGCCTGGTGGGGAAGTGGCCACATGTCCTCCCGATTACATCCAGGCAGAATGGCATAAACTGAAGGAGGTGAGAAGCCTGGGGGTGAGAGTTCTGAAGAATTCAGAGGGGACCACTCAATTCCAAATGTGGATTTAGATATCAAGGTCCAAGAGGGTGCTTTTCTCAGGATCATCTCTGTCCTCAATATGTTCTATTTGTTGATGCTACTAGCTTCAAGTTCTCAACAAACTAATGGTATATCCCCAAGATCTATGTCTAAAAAAGCCACGACATGGAGTTTCCAACTTTGTGGTTCCTGCAGTTTGAACAGTTGGAAATGGAAGATGCTTTCTAGAACCATTACCCTAAAGTCAACCTTTAATCACTGGGCAAATAGGTCTTGGCAATGAGCTGTGCCTAAATTAGGGATGAGTTCCAAACAGAGAATAAACTGAAATTAGGTTCTAAATTCTATCTGAAGTGGGCAGAAGGGTGGACTTCTTGAGTTGAGAAGCTTCATAATATTTAATTTCCATCGAATAATGTGTGCCAGACAGCAGTATATGTCCCCATTCATCTCGCCATTCTATGGTTTAAGTCTGCAGTAACACTTGGAGGGAGTTGTTTTTTCCTACAGAGGACAGAAGAGAAGCCCTAGTCCTCAGCCTTATTCCATACCTGCTTTCAACAATAGTTTTCTTGACTTCCCCGTTCTTTCTGGTCATACTGTTGCCTTCTATCCCAGACAAAGGAAAATCCCCATGTAGTGACAATGTATAAGTCCTAATAGCATCTTAGTCAACCTAAAGAGGAACTTCTGTTAATTCTTTAAACAAAAATTTTTTTTTAATGTTTATTCATTTTTGAGAGACATAGAGTATGAGTGAGGGAGGGGCATAGAGAGAGGGAGACACAGAATCCAAAGCAGGCTCCAGGCTCTGAGCTCTCAGCACAGACTCCGACGCAGGGCTCAAACCCACAAACTGTGAGAGCATGACCTGAGCCGAAGTCGGACGCTCAACCGACTGAGACACCCAAGTGCCCCATGCTTTGGTTAATTCTTAAGTTTCCTAGGAAAAGTGCTATTCCTTATCTCTCACTTTATTAGTGAGAAAATCGGGTCTTGGCAATGAATTCCAAGGTTTCCATCAAACACCAGTTGAGAGAATAATGGTAAACACCAAAAGAGCAGAAACATGTCTTTTTTCATTCATCATTGTATATACAGTTCATGTCTGTTAATGTGCTGGGGCTATAGTTGGTAGACAATAGATATGGCTTATGTTAATTAATGTAAATTACAGTTTAGTCTTTTTGAATTGCCCTCCCTGATTACTCCTTGACTAACTCTTAATGCACACATTATGTTTGTTCTGCTGGGCTGTTAAACAACTGTCTCTGTATTTCACTGAGCAGAACAAAGGAATTGGTTTCTATGCCTTTGACATTAAGGCATGTCACATTTCCTTCTCCTTCTGCTATTTTTTCTGCTTCTTTCACTTTTTCTACATCCATTTCACTGATTCCAGTTCTATGTGAGACATTAATAATACTAACAATAGCCTCCAGGAAAACCCACATGCTAGGCCCCTGTGCATAGTCATTGCGTCCCCGTCATCTAAAACAGAGATTTAGGGAAAGATTTTAAAGAGAAACAGTTAAAAGACATCTGTTAGCATTAAAAACTATTTAATACACTATCTGTAGTGTTATTCACTGGGGTGGGGCGGGGGGAGACCCTGGGACTGATGGTGCTCAGGAAACAGAGAAAGAAAATGACCCCAAGGGGGACGTTGCTTGGAGGGTCCAGTGCCTCCCTACCTCCAAGCAACCCATTTAACCATTGATTCCAGTGGTTAAAATACAGTCTTCTAGAATGACGTATGAAATCTTGCTCACATCGGTAGCCTTATCATCAATTTATTTCCTGTATATACCATATCTTCCCCTCTTACTGAACTATTCTCAGTTCTCTGAGTGCTACAATTCTTTCTAGCCTCCCTGACTTCATATGTGTTCTATGCACCCGGTAAACTTCTACTCGTCTCTCAAAAGGCTGGATTATGGACCCTAGGAACTTCGTCTAGCACCATGGCCCTGCGGAGCCCTCTCACCTCTGTTTCATCACTCTTTAACTTTTGTTGTAATTACATCATTACACTATTGTGGGTTTATAGTCACTTCAAAGGCAGTTAAAATGTGTGTTGCATAAATGGATAGATGAATGGAAGGAGGGATTAAAGACAAATTAAGGACTTAGTGCAATATTGTTACGAGGGTGACAACAATTGGGATATTTGACGATAATAATGCACAAGGAAAGCAGGGCTGGAGATGGTTGGGAATGCACTGTCTGCCTCTTCCAGTATTTGGTATTCCCTGTATATATATTCTATTTTTTTCCTTAGGCCTCATACATACCATCACCATCTCTTTGTATGAAGTTTCTCTTCTTTCTAGTTATAAATGTTGCTGAAATTGATTCTTGAAAGCATCTGTTGGCCAGAATTTTGGAGAGAGTATTCAACACCGATGCTAGTATTTTCCACAGATGACAGAGTCCGCTATTTTCTTTAAAAACTCAAGTGGTGAATAAAGATGGCTATAAATTCTTCGCAATTCTTCTCACCTAGTAGAGTAAGAAGTAAAGTAAGAAGCAAGTCCACTTCCCATCCTCTGGAATCTGAGCTGACATTATGACTTGCGTTCACAAATAGAATGTGGTAAAAGTAAAGGTGTGCCTGTTTAGCCTGGAGGCCTTTCAGAGACCTGGTGGCTTCCAGCTCTATTCTCTTCGAATCCTAGGATACCCCAGAAGTTCTGGCCACTCTGCCTCAGAGCTCATGTGGAATGAGAGAGATAGAGAGCATATTTCCAGCTGTTCCAGCCGTTATAGCCAAGGTGACAGATATGGGAATGAAACCATGTTGTATTCCCAGTTACAGTCAGTGACTGGATGCCTGCAGCCATATGAGTGATCACAGCTTAGACCAGAAGAAGAACCACCTACCTGAGCCCAGCCTTGATTACAGAATTATGATTAAATGTATGTTTGTGGTCTAGACCACTGAATTTTGAGGTGGTTTATCATGTAGCAGCATATACTGGGAATACTCAAGAGCCCGTTTGCGATGACTTAAGTCAGCCTTTAAAAAAAGTATATTTTTAAGTTTTATTTAATTTTGAGAGAGAGGCAGAGAGAGAGTGAGCGAGCATGAGCAGGGAGGAGCAGAAAGACAGACAGAGAGAGAGAGAGAGAGAGAGAGAGAGAGAGAGAATCCCAAGCAGGCTCTGCGCTGTCAGCGTGGAGCCCAATGTGAGACTCGAACTCACGAACCGTGAGATCATGACCTGAGCCGAAATTAGGAGTTTGACGCTTAACTGCCTGAGCCAGCAGGCACCCCTTGATTACTTAAATCAGCCTTAAAATGATGTCCTGAATGATTTGTCTTTTAGTAATGAGTCAGCCAACATATGATGCATGTAAAACATTCATTACAATTTAAAAAATATATGTTGTTAGACACATTTCAGTTTGCTCTTGCATGGCTTTGGATGTGTTCCATATTTTCCCTCTGCTCTGCTCAGCAGCTCCCTTTTAAGCTGTGTCAATGCTTCAAGAATAATGCTTTCCTGCAATTTATAACTTAGCCATAAGATTTTGACCTGGGCTGAACCTTGGTATCTAAAGTGTCAGAAGGGGGCGTTTTTATGTTTATCCTGTAATCGGCTCAAAGAAGTATAGACTAACCTTATGTCTTTTTCAATGTGTGTGCTCTCAGTAGAGCAGCTTTCAATGTCCAAGGACACATGAGAACATCTTAGTTTTACAGAATCATGGATCCACTTGCCGCTCAACTTTTTCACTGTAGTTCAGCTCATTCTATCAGGAATGTTAAGTTGGAGGGTCACCTGGGTAGCTCAGTGGGTTGAAAATCTGACTTTGGCTCAGGTCATGAACTCACAGTTTGTGAGTTAGAGCCCCGCATCGGGCTCTGTGATGACAGCTCAGAGCCTGGAGCCTGCTTCGGATTCTGTGTCTCCATCTGTCTCTGTTGCTCTCTTTCTCTCTCTCAAAAAAAATAATAAAGATTAAAAAAAAATTAAAATAAAGGAATGTTAAGTTGGAAATTTTGATGAAGAAGCAGGTTACAAGGGATGTGATTTTCCAAGGTGAGTATGCAATTTCTTCTAAGGAACTGGGTCAAAAACGGCTTCACAACTCTTGACCCATATTCCATTCTAGGGGAATAAAAAGGTTTTGTTTTGATGAAGATTTTATAAAGAGAACTTGCTCAGAGGGAAATGAGCTCTGAGGCCTCTGACAAAGGGAAGGGTAGGAGACATTTCCCTCTGCTTACCAGGCTTAATGAGGAGACTTCACAATGGACCCTTGGACAGCGGGAGATGTGTCCTTTGCAGTCATGGGTCACAGTGGCTCCTGACTCTTGCTAAGGATCTGTTACCACATATTGAGGCTATCTCTGGGAGTACATTACACGATCTTGCAATAGCAGGTTAAATGTGAGGGAATATCAGGGATTAGATGGGGAACTCTTAACATGATTATCAGTCCCTTTTCAAGGGGATCTTACCTAAAAGGGATTTCCAGACGTGGGACTCCAGAAGGGGAGAGACAGAGTGAATGTCAGGAGTGGCCAGTCAAAAGGGTCACTCTGTGCTCTCTGGGCACCAGGGCCTCGTGCCTCAGGAAAGCAAGGGAGACTCAAAAGAACCCGTGAGAGAAAGTCAGCTTTGACAGCCATAGTCCACAGAGCACCAAGGCAGCTTCTAGGAGTCCCAGTCAGGGAGGAACCTCCTGCTTCCCCTTTATTTCTTCTTCCCCTTTCTCTGCCCCTCCTGGGTAAGAAACAGCTTCTGGTAGGAATGAGGTAGAAATAAAGAGGGAAGAACCGTATCTCCTTCCTCCATGGTAATGGTGAGCCCACGGTGGGACCTGAAACCACATCTAGGATCCTGGAAAGAGGAAAGTTTTCCTTCAAATCAGGTGTGAAATTATGATCCTTATCAGAGCCTCGACACTTTTGCCTTAATCAAGACTGTGCTTTTGACTTGTGATTGTAAGATGTTCTCTTTCTCAAGATGGACTAGAAAAGTCATGGGAATAAGACAGAGAAAAAATTATTTCCACTGAATACATTTTAAAGGGGCAGAGGAAGAAAAAATAAAATTGCATTGTGATTACAGTCCATGTAATCAGATACACTGTAATTCAATACAATGGTTATATGAACTGATGGGATCCGTTTAAAGAATTGCTAGTTTAAAGTATTTAAAAACCAATTAAAATCTATTCTTATATCCCTTTACAGCCAAATAACTTCATCTATTCCCCACATCTTTGCTTTTCAAAAAAATATGATAAATTCAGGGAGTGGACACTTTGGAATGATCTGAACAGTAATTATTCTAAAAAACCAACTATTATTTACTAACACTAAAGTAATATACTAACTTTTTTTTTTTTTTTAGCTGGGCTAACCTTGGTCAAAAAAGTATATCATGATCATACATCCTAACCTCTTAATTTGTTGACACATCATCCACCAGTGATAACATCTGCTTTTATGCATTTTGTGTTTTAATGTGGTAAATAGTATATAGACCATATAAAGAAAAGAAGGTTCTCACCTTTTCAAAAAAATCGGTAGGGGCTGTCATCTGATACTACCATTAAATACGATAATAAATAATAGGAAAATGTCACGAACACACACATTTTCTCTACTAAGATAATAATCCACAGGGTGATTGATCAAATATTCTTCAGTAATAATTTTTCTCCAAAGATTTCTAAATTCTTTCCCTAGATGTATTATTTTGATTTATGAATAGGTTTAAAAAAAAAGTTATGGCAAGGCTAAGGGACTAACCCAAGGTTAGATTCCAAATCAATGAAAGGAAACCCAGAATCCCTACCAGAGGCTTCAAACTACCAGACTAAATGTAAGGTCTGGTGAAAACATAGGAGAAGAGCACAGCTTCAATGGGAAATGAGGAAGGAGGTACATCTCCTGTGGTGAACTGTTAGATCTTTTCTATTTCTTGTTTTTTAACTTGAGTCTTTATGGAGTTCTATACTAGATATAGCTGATATGTATCTCATAAGATAGTCCCTGGATACGTATTTTGGCATACTATGCCTTGCTTACATTGTCTGTAACTGAGAGTACAGGACTGGTCCTGAACTTTGCTAACAGAAGTAAAAGAAATAGAAAACTCTCTTGGTAGCAAAATACACAGATTAATTTCATAAAGTGGAAGTTTTAAAATAAGTGGAAAATACGCAGAAAAATGGAAGTAACTGGGAAAATAGTGCTTCGAAGATAGTTTTTTTTTTTAAACATCATCAGCAAATTTGTCTATGTTGAGGAAGAAAAAGGCTTTGATTCTGATGCTTTAGTCATCTATGCCGTGTAAGAAATTACTTCAAAACTTATTGATGTAAAATAATAAACATTTATGGTCTCAGGTTTTCTGCCAGTCGGAAGTCCACGCATACCTTGGCTGGGTTCTTGTTCTCATTGTCTTTCCCAAAGCTGTAATCAAAGTGTTGACCTGGGCTGCAGTCTCATCTGAAGTCTTGACTTAGGGAAATCTGCTTCTAAGGTCACTCATGTGTTGTTAGCAAGATTCAATTCCTTGTGAATTGTTGAAATGAGGGCCTCAGTTTCTCACTGGCTGTTCTCTCTGGTTGTTTCCAAGTGGAGCTCTCCATAGGGAACTCACAACATGGCAGTTGGCTTTTATTAGAGTCAAGTGGGAGAACAAGAGAGGGTAAGCAAGGTGAGTAAAACAGAAGCCAGAACCTTTTTGCAACCTAATTCACTAGTGGCATGCCATCACTTTTGCAGTATTTTATGAGTTAGAAACAAGTTACTAGGTCCAGCCCATACTAATAGGGAAGAGACTGCACAAAGGCATGAATACCAGGAGGAAAGGACCATAGGGAGCTATCTACCATATCAGATTCTGCAAACTAATCAGTTGTGTGTATGGAGCAAGCGGCATCTGTTGTCTGTCATCCCAAGTTGAAGTCTGAGCACTTCTGCCCACTGCATCTTGGAGTCACGGTTGCCAAGGAAAAGGCAGTGCAGTCACACGCTACGTAAAACAACATTTTACTCACATAAAGAAGAGACAGAACAAGATCAGTAGCGGGCATTGATCCCCCGTGGCCAGTGGGTCCCTCCCAACAGCCAATGTAGGGCAGTTGGCTTGCTCTCGCCCCTCTTGTGCTCCAGCCAAAGAACGTCATCCCCTCCCCACAAAAACCCAGACATGGTAGTGAGGTTGGCCAGATGCCATGTGAGGCACACACTTAAGTAGAACAAGGGAGCACATGCTGAGTTTGAAATAAGGGAAGACTTTTCCTACATATGCTCATAAGCCCAGCATAGACTATGAGGACTCCATCTCTTGGTAGGAAAGCGTTGCAGGTATAAGGCCCATTTTTATTCCGCCAAGTGGGAGTCGAACGACCACCTTTCTTAACAATGTGATTTCAGGCAAAGTCATCTCAAAGGCTTTTAGGTACCCCACACATAAAATGAGGAGTTTAGACTTGATTCCTCAATGTATTTCCATTTTTCTATGTTCATTGTTCTCATTACCAGGTTAGTTAAATAACAAGTATATGGGGAGGACCAACGACCTGGTAAGCACTATGCTGGATCCTGTGAGGACAGTCCCTGCTCTCATCCTCAAGTGCTTGTTCGTGGTACTTGCCATGTGATACTTGCTATACTGTGGTACTCTGACTTCATCTTTTAAACCTGAGAATGAATCCAATCTCTCTATCTGGCTGGTGGTGGGTGGTGTTACAGTGACGAGTGTAGCTGCCTTCCAATCTCTCCATCCAGCATATGTCCCAGAACATTCTGCTTCATTCAGAAATACTCTGTTGTTACAGCAGTATGAGACAGATTTCATAACTGATAATAGATGAATACAACAGGGATCAAAGGGTTCGAGTGGATCTTGCTTTCTGGAATAAATATGTTTCTGAAGACGTTAGGCAGACTAAGATTAATTATTCAAGCCAGAATTTTATTAGTGCTGCAAATGCTTTCCTCTAAAACGTATGCTCTATTCCTTTTTTTAAAGTTTATTTATTTATTTTGAGAGAGACAAAGACAGCGCGAGTGGAGGAGGGGTGGAGAGAGAGAGAGAGACAGAGAGAGAGAGACAGAGAACACTAAGTAGGCTCCCCACTGTCAGCACAGAGCCCGATGCGGGGCTCGAACTCATAGAACCGTGAGATCATGACCTGAGCCGAAACCGTGTCAGATGCTTAACCGACTGAGCCTCCCAGGTGCCCCGATGCCCTATTCTTTTAACAAAGGAGAGTGACTAAGTCCATGACATTAATTTTGTATAGAAATACCACTTATGTGTGGGTGCATGGCTTTTAGGAAAAACAGGATGGTTTTCATTCTTTGCATAGTCTTAAAGAGGAGAGGCAAAGAATAAGGCACAAAATGAGTCTGTGGAGGACTTAGATATATAGAGGAAATTCACTAAAGCTATCCTTTTTGTAACTCTTGTATCTTTTGCTTGCTCGTACCCCATCTAGCCATTTTTTATCCCCTCCGTCTTCCCTCACTTCTACGCATATAAGCTCCCACCTCTCAGAACTATGGATTGGATCTTTGGACTATCTCTGCACTCTTGGTTCTTGGTTGCATCGTTATGGTACACTTACTCCAGGGACTGATGGAGAACAAAGGACCAGCCTGAGAGACTACAGAAATAGGGGCAGCTGTGCCAGCCAGGAGCAGAGACAATGATAAACATTGATTTAAGACATGCCATGTGCTGGGGCGCCTGGGTGCCTCAGTCAATTAAGCATCCAACTCTTGGTTTTGGCTCAGGTCATGATTTCATGCGTCACGAGTTTGAGCCCCACATCAGGCTCTGTGCTGACAGTGTGGAGCCTGCTTGGGATTCTCTCCCTCTGCCTCTCCCCTGCTTGTGCTCTCTCTCTCTCTCAATAAATAAACTTAAAAAAAAAAAAAAGACATGCTGTGTGTCAAGCACTGTAAATGCATCATCTCATTTATTTATCCTATAAATAACCCAATAAGTAAGTGTCTTTATTATTCACATTTTACAGATGACAAAATGCAGACCTAGGCAGTTAAGTTCTTTACTAATTATTGACTGAGCCAGGTTTGGAAATCAAAGTCTGAGTCCAAAGTTCTATACAATACTGGAATGATAAATTTTGAGGCAAAACACGAGTGAAATGAGAGAGATGTTTGATGATAACTCTGCCTCCCCCGCCCCTGGACTCTGGACAACTTTGTGTCTGAAAATCGTCTGAGTTTCTTCTGCTGAAAACTTGATGAAAAGAAACATTTATTGAATACCTACTATGTGTCATGCATCTTCAAATTGTTTCACTCTGTGACAGGCACTGGGGGATACAGAAGTGATTAAAGCATACATAGTTCCTGCTTGGCATACAAGCAGCAACATAAACAGGCATTTATCAAATACCACATTTTTGTTTCTCTTATCTGCAGACTTCAGTTGTCGAGCACAGTTTCCTTTACATGCTGGGGACCTACAATCAGTTGTAACATACCAGCTAGGGAAGGCGTAACACAAATCCTGAACAATTGATCCAGTAAGGCCAGATGGTACTTGTGGAAGCTGGGTGACCATTTCCTATCTGGGTCAGGAGGCTGCATTTTTTAAAGAAGATGCTGAAAATCTTGCTCTCTCTTTGGATGATTGCCGAAGCCCATGGATTTCCTGTTAATTGGCAAAGGGAATGCCTGCAGTCCAGGTTTCAGCTTGGAAAACAAACTCTTGAGCTGACTCTTTCTCATTCTTAAGAAGTTTGGTTGCAATGTTGTGTGGCTTGTGTAAAAGCTAGACAGTCTATTCATTTATGATAGTTGAAAATTCGTCCTTGAATCCATCTGGTTTATTAGAAAGCTGCAAGTGGGATGACGTGAACTTGCCCTTACGAAGCGTTCTTTTACTGAATGGAACTTTGGCACTGTACCATTGGCCTGAGAACATTACAAAAGCAAGACTTTTGTGATATGGTGGAAGATGTTACCATGTACCTTAGCGTCCCTTTTATGAAGATCTGGGGAAGGAATCTTTCTTAGTCCTTGGAAAATCTATCGAGCTGCATGGCTGGGTAGATTTTAGCTGATGTATCTTTGAATGCTCGGAAGCTCAGAATCAAACTCACAACGTAATTCTGCAAACTGTACACAAACAGGCATGACTCACAGCACATATTACTTATGATACCAATTTCATCTTATTTCTCTACCCTCATTTTCTCTTCATCCAATTTTTTTCAACTGTTTACTTTTTTAGCCTGATTGTATTTTTTAACTCACTCAGATTCTGTTTGGGAAAAGGCGAGCCAACTCATGAGAATGAGCATTTAAAATTTTTAGACAGTTTCCTAATTTAGCAAGATGTGCAAGACAAACATTTCCAATGATTTTAATTTTACTATCCCAAACTGACATGATTTTCCATAGTAATGGAGAGGAAGAAGGTACAAAACTATCTTAAATTATGAGCAATTCTGAAAATAATTTATTTGCACATGGCTTGAGATAAACTTTGCCATTTACTTATGACAATAAGTTTATCTGAGTTCTCATTCAAAATTTTTCAAGAAACAAACTTTAAGTCATTCTATAACCCTGACGTAGGAGGCCCTGCAAAATTATCCCAGTAATTTCTATGGCCCTCTGGTTAGCACATCATCTTTCTCTTTTCTGCAAAGGAGAGGAATGGCCCGTTCTTTTAATCTGATGCACAGAACAGCCTGGTTGAACGGACACCTCTTTTTCTCTTTATTTCTGCTTTTCACTGGGTTGATCTAAACTTTTCCTAGTTTAGCAGAGAGAATATTTTGGCTTCACATTACTTATAAACTGCAAATTTTTTGCAAGAATCAAGGTAAAAATGAAAAATATTAACAAAGGACAAGCCACCTGATACACCAATAAGAACTCGAAAGAATCAAATTCATTTTTAAAAGGCACATAAGCAGAAAAATTATTTCTCCAGTGTGATTTTATTATATTTGACATGTGTGTACGTGTGTTCTTATATTTAGGACAGTTTCTGCTTATTTCATCCAAGCATTTTTAGAAATTAAAATTGGATTAGAATATAATACCCATGGTTGTGTGACCAATAAATTGTACGCACAGCATGTTTTCCCTCTGTTTTCAAATTGCTTTAATTTATTTACCTCTTTCACACAGAGTTCATATATTATAAATCACAGGGATGTTTCAGGGCATGACAGACCCTCATTCCTGAACAGAATGGTCTCTCATGCATAACTTTTCTTTGATCAACAACTCAAGCCAAATGAGTTTAGGGTGAGGAGAACATGGAACATATTTAAACCAGGGAAGACAACAGCATATAGATTGTCTGTGGTTTGGTGCAAAAGATATCTATTGTTAGCCTGGTGCTTTGTTTTTACTCTTTATGAAAACAAATGGATTTCACAATAGGGCATACGTAATAGATTTTAATTCTTAGAAGATTCAGTCATTCTTTTTGTGGCTCATAAAAATATACAGTTGACCTGATTTCCAAAAAGATAAATTTAAAAACCCTAAATTGCTTTTTGATTTAGCTGTTGGAAAATCAACCAAACTGGTATGGTATCCATCTATAATTCTAAGTCAAAGGTAAATGTTTTTTGAAGAGAGGACCTATGTAACATAAGTAAATATTTAGTCACAAAGAAATCTTTGGCTTAGATATTATACACATTTCTTTTATAAAAATATTATGAATAATCCACTCCTTAAGAGAAATTCCATAGTTTCAGCTTGAGATAAAGAGAAGGATTGATTACTGTAATGTTGATTAGGGTATAATTTCAAAAGTTGGAATAAATGTAGTAATAAATAGCCCTAAAATAAATAATGATAAATAAATAGAAATGTTTTAGGTTGATCTGATTTTTTATGCTTTTGAGGTTTGCTTTTATTTCATCACCAACTATATAATCCTTCTGATTTATGCCATCGTAGGTGAGTCTTTTGCTGGTAAAGTGAGTTGATGTAATGTTTACCAAATTCTCATTAGCCTAAAGCCTAAATGGCATCTTCTGTGTGTTTTCAGTATATTTAATATGAGCTTCGGCCTGAATTTTTTTGATTGGAATGTCTACAGTTTGATTATATATTGGTGTGATGAAACAGACATCTTTTGTTCATATACATGATTCTCATTTAAAGAACATACCTAATTATGTAATGACATGGAGAGTTTTAAGTCATTCCAACTTTTCAGGGGAATAATATAGTATACATGTTTAACAAGGGTGAAAGGGCTAATTACATATTTATCAGAGAGGCAATATTTTATTTACAATTAACATATTTGATAAATCAAATATATCTGATATATTTGTTAAATAAGCTTCAAGAGTTGAAAATAAAGCTAAATCTTAACTTGAATAACTCATATCAAATAAAGACTGTCATTCCAGAAATGTTAAAGTTAATTCTCTTATAATTGAAAAGCTATGAACTAGTTTGTTTGAAGTAATTCTTTTGCCCTAATATGTAAACAATCCAAAATTACTTTCAAGTTTTCATTATCGTGAAACAAATTCTTCAGTTTTAGTTGTGAATTCCATTAAATTTTATTAAATGTGTTTACATTTAAATGCATTCATCCCTTTCAGTCAATGCATGTCAGAAATATGATATATTTATTCAAAACATATTTTAAGTGGTTGTATAGTGTTTTCTTATTACAGTGAGATTCACTTATTTTCATGGTGATTTCTGAACATTCTTATGTATAAATTTGCCAAACTAGTTCAAGTCTGTTGACTTGAACAAAAAGCTAACTCTTTTTTTTTTTTTTAAAGTTTATTTATTTTGAGAGAGAGAGAGTACCAGCTAGGGAGGGGCAGAGAGAGAAAAGAGAGAGAAAGAATCCCAAGCAGGGTCTGCACTAACAGCAGGGCTTGAACCACCAATGCGAGGCTTGAACTCATGAACCATGGGATCTTGACCTGAGCCAAAGTCAGTTGCTTAACCAACTGAGCCACCCAGACGTCCCTATGGCTAACTCTTAATCTTCAGAAATTGATTTTTCAGGTTCTAGCTTATTCAACTGCTCTGGCACAACTCTATCTCTTTTGACCACTGTTCTTTTTACTCTCTATCCATCCATTTGATCATCATTCTACAGTATTTACACTGTTTTTACTGCGTGCTAGGCACTATGCCATGCTGTAGACACATTGGTGCCCAAGGCAGATGTATTCCTTCTCTCATGGCTCCTTCATCTAGACCTAAACAAGAAATGTCATAAACGATTATTGAATCTCATTGGGATAGAAGGGGAAGAGTGTGCTGAAAATATTTAATGAGAGGAACTGACTAACCTAGGGGGAAATGTATGGGTGGGGTCAGGGCAGCATCCCAGAAGACTGGCATTTGAGTTTAAACTTGAAGGATGATAGCTGTTGGCACAGAAAAGGGGGATAATGGGTTAGTAGAAGAACATTCCTGGCAGAGGGAACAGTATATGCAAAGGTATAGAAATGGAGAGACGAGTAGCACTCATTGTGTAGAAATGCCAGGATGGGGAGGGTGGCTGTAGTTGAGGCCAAGAAACTTGATAGTAGCCTGTTGGCTTACACCACCTGTCAGAAGGACAAGGAGTGACAGTGACGTAAAGTGTCAGTTCATTCTATTTCCCACTGCAGCTCTCCGAGAGCTTGGAGGAGAGAGAGGAAAGGAAGGAAACTAACATTGGGGCCAGGCACTTTAGGTCTCTTTTTTCATAAGGCAGAGGCAACTACTCTGGAACTCTTTTTTTCACTTTCTCCTCTTGTGGCAATGGGTTTCAACCTCTCCAGTCTATTTCTTTTTCTCCCCACTCCATTGTTTTGTGAGAAGTCTCTGTCTGGGAACAAATGAAAAGAAGGTGGCTTTAAACAGTTAGTTCTAGGTAATCTTGTGAATGGATTGTAGTTTTCTCTCTTCCCTTTACATTTTCCTCTCATCACCTTCCGCTCCTCTCTCCATGCCCACCTCTGCTTTCTAGTTCCCACACCTGTGCCATCATATTCTCTATACTGTGCATCCTGGCCTCACATTGCCTCCCATTTACACTTTTTTTTAATTAAAAAAAAGTTTTTTAAAGTGTTTATTTATTTAAGAGACAGAGACAGACAGAGCGCGAGCAGGGATGGGGCAGAGAGAGAGGGAGATACAGAATCCTAAGCAGGCTCCAGGCTCTGAGCTGTCAGCAAAGACCCCAGTGCAGGGCTCAAACTCAGGAACTGCGAGATCATGACCTGAGCTGAAGTCAGATGTTCAACTAAGGCACCCAGGTGCCCCCCACACTTACTGTGACCCACTGTCTTGAGATCCCACTCTCAAATGGTTGATAATGGCTTAAAGCAACAGCAGTCAACTGTTTTTGCTTCCAGGGCACATATAGTGGGTGTTATTTGAATGCATGACATATGCTTATGGATACGTGCCCACGTATTTTTCTTTCTGGGATGCAGCACAAGTGAGGAAGATTTCATGGTATAGTCAATTTCTGGTGTACTCACTGTAACTTAGATCCCTGGCTTACAGAATCTTTACAAGTATCTATGAACATTTAGAATGAATATTCTCCCAACAGTTCCATCTTTAAAAAGTTATCTTTTAGAAATGCTCCCACACATGCCTGAGGATATATATGTTGGGATATTAATTGCAACCATTTTGTAATTGTAAACATCACAAACACATGAAATGTCTATCAATAGGGGACTGAGTATATTATTACAAATATCTAACTATTTATCTACATTCATGATTTTCTCAGGAAATGCCTGTGGGTTTGGAATGAAGGGATGGCAAAAGGAGACCTTCACGTTTTATTTCATAGTTATGTGCTTGATTTTTTTCCCCAGTGAGTGTGTGCATTAGTTTTACAATAAACATCAATAAAAAGATTTCCGTGTTCTTCCAAAATGGTGACATATTAGGCATTGAGATAAGCCAGTGAGAAAGGTATATTTGGAGTAAGGGCCCTCGCAGGCACCCCATGTATTACCTGATGTGGCAGTCACCACTTTATCCATGTATAAGGCTGTCCCTGGCCAGTGACATTATATGGGGAAAGACAGAGTGAAATGGGAGTGAAATACCAAGTAAGACTCTTACTTGCATTGTTGAAATTATGGCTGCCTAGACAAAGACTTTATCTAATGGCCTTGCTTGTGTCTTTGTATGTGAGAGATAAGATTTATCTCTATGGATTCCTACCACTGAAATGCAGACTGATAAGATTTTAGGTTCATTAGTCTAGTGAACTGCAGGCTACTTGGCCCAGTGGCTCTGGGAAAAGGGTCTGCAGAGCGAATTTTGTTATTTGGGATGGGACTAGTACTGGGGAGAATGGTTCAGCCTCAATATTTTCTTGAGAAAGAATTTTTATTTTCATTAAATTATTTTATTAATTACTTTTTATTAAAACAAGAAAACTTGATTCTTACTGGTTCTAAGTGGGCCAGTGAGACTGAGTTTCCAGGGGAGTGGGAAATCCTTCCTAGAACCCCAGGGGCCTGGGACCCTTCATTTTGCCTATGTGTCTGCGTCCTTCACTTCAAGGTAAGCTCTTAAAAGGAGAAACTTTTGCTCTTTCGCTCTCAATTCCGGCGCCTGGCACACCACACCACTCAGTAAAATACCTTGAATTTACTAAAATCTTCTACTCTAATTTTATGATAGGAAAAGATGGGATAAAATAAGCAGAGAGGGAAAGGATAGGACCTGAGGTCCCAGGGTGGGGAAAAACACCTATTTTGGAACAATGCTGAGAGTGTCTGACCACAGCAAACCCCCTCAGGCATAAGGCTCCTTTTAAGAATGTAAAAGACCCCACCTACTCCCCCGTCAGGTTTCCCTCAGGAAATTGACAAAAGACCTAAAAATGAGCCAATCAGGAATGGACAACCCAGCACCTAGAGCTCTCAAGCCAAAAAGGGTAGAACCTGAGAAGGAAGAAGGGGGAAGGGAAGGAGGGGCTGACCAGAACCTTATAAAACAAGGACCCTTGCCTGCAGTCCTTAGTCATTCACTTTAGAATGTCCCTTCTCTGTAAAGAGAGCTTTCCTGGGATTCTTCCTTTCTGATTGTTCACTCTAATAAACTTTGGTCTGCTGCTCATTTTGTGTCCACCTCTTCATTCTTCAAAGCGGTGAGACAACAAATCCTGGGTATTGTGGTAAAAAAATCCTGCGACAATTTAGCCTAGAGAAGATTGGAAATATGGATAAAACAACTTTTACCCATCTGGCCAATGCGGTCAAGTTGAAAACCTGAATGCTTTCCTCCATCAAACCTAGGTTTAGAGCCTACGTCTGACATTCACTAGTTGTATGTTCTTGAACACATCAAACCCTCTGAGCCTGTTTTTTCAGATGTAAGGTGAGGATGTTAACAACTCACAAGACTGGGGTAACTATCAGAGATAATATATATAAAGGACCTGGGACCTACCAGAGGCTTAACACATGGAAATTGCCGCAGGGCACAGAGTTGTGAGGCGGAGAGACATCTTAAGTTATTGTTGAAATTGCAATGTAGTTCAGGTTCTTAGGACAGGCCGTGACACTTCAGCCTGCGTCCTCTACTACCGTGGCTGCTTTATCGAAATCAGTCATTATGGCTTGCTCCTGAAATTGTGGCTTGGGGCAGGACACACAGACTCCGATGGAAGAGGTAGGTCTGGTGTGGCAGCAAAATGATTAAACCTTAGGAGATGACAAAAGGTGGAGGGGATTCTTTACGTCCAAGGTCGGATCTCCATCATGGGCAGCCCCCTGTCTGCCATGGCTCCAGATCTGCAAGGGACATCAAACTAATGTCAATTTTATGAACATCTGAATTGAGAGTGACCTTTTGGTGCAACAGAAACATTAAAGGAGATTACAGGGCCAAATCCACAGAGCAGCTATACTCTGAAGTCCCTAGTCTGCAAAAGGCAAGGCTGCTGGAAATTTGCCAGGAGAACCCCACTGAAGCAAGGGACATGAATAAATAATAATTATGGGCATCTCTTCTTTCTTTGTTTGAGCTCTTAGGGGCAAAGACAGCAGCATTGATTACGGTGCGTTTTTACATTTCTTTTCCTTTTTAAAATAATTTTGTTCTACTTCTTTTCAACTTCTTTTATATATTACGTATCTCTTATCTTTCCATGGCTCTATTGTTTTTAATTTCTCCATTTTCATCTTTGTTGCTGTTCATTTTCTCCTATTCAAACATTTTCTTTTGGTCCCGGGTCCAGTTTCACTCCTGTTTATCAGAGTATTCACTGGTTTACCTTTGTCATCATCTTCCTTCACATTTATTGTGACCCGAAATGTTCCTTGTGTTTAATGTCTTCTGACCCCGAACTATACTTTCCTCCCCTCACCCACTTCCTTCCTTTTATTTTCCATTTTAACATTGTCTTATTGAAGTAAAATTCATGTAGCGAATTGAAAAGATCTTAGGTGTTCAACACTCTTTCTTTATCTTCTGACTCCTGTTTATGAACTGTCTGTCTAATGTCATGTGAAGATACCAGTCCTGTGCCCAGAAGTAACATAAGTTTGCATTTTAAGGGTGTAACAAGCCTCGGGAGCAAGGAGACCCTATAAATGTCAGAATATAAAACTATTTCAGGGTGGTCTGAAATGCCTGTGTGTGGTTCCACGACTAGAAGTTTCCTTCATGTTTGTGAACTCTAGGTGATTTGTCGTTAAACTCCTTATGTTCTTTTCAACATTAAAAAAAAGAAGACTGTGCAGTTTTCTTAAAATCTTGATAAACTTGCCATTGCTTGTTTTTACCTTTGAGAGTTTAAATAGCAGTTCTGTGCATTAAAGTTGAAGTAGACTATGTCCTCGGACACCTTCTCAGTCTAAGGCTTGCCCTGGGAGAGGCTAGTGTTTATTGCCTTGTTTCCAATTAACCTTGGGGTTTTGTGGCATCCCTCATGCCTGCCAAGCCGATTATGGCTTAGTGGTGGTATGAAACTCTGCCAATGCCAATGTTTTGCATAACAAACTTGTGTTGGCTCAGTGGGAAGAACCACCCCCCCCCCCCCCAGCAGACATGTTTCAGCAGAGCACATGTGCTCAAGTACACACTTGCACACTTGCACACACATGCACACACGGAGCTTCTACTCTGTACAAGTTCCTCACAATTATCAGAAAATTCCACTCATTTAGATGCAATTTCTTAAAAAAATTTTTTAATGTTTATTTTTGAGAGAGAGAGACACACACACAGCATGAGCGGGGGAGGGACAGAGAGAGAGGGAGACACAGAATCGGAAGCAGGCTCCAGGTTCTGAGCTGTCAGCACAGAGCCCGATGCGGGGCTCAAACTTACAAACCGTGAGATCATGACCTGAGCCGAAGCCGGATGCCTAACTGACTGAGCCACCCAGGCTCCCCTAGTGCAATTCATTTTTTAAGAATTTTTATTTATTCTGAGAGAGAGTGAGCATGGAAGCAAGCAGGGGAGGGGCAGAGAGAGTGGGAGAGAGGGAGAGAATCCCACGCAGATCCACACTCAGCATGCAGCTGGGATGCGGAACTCGATCTCACCACCATGAGATCATGACCTGAGCCAAAATCAAGAGTCCGATGCTTAACCTACAGAGCCACCCAGGAACCCCTTAGGAGTAATTCATTTGGATGATGAGGTTTGAGTGAGTGAATAAAAGGACCTGTTTGTTGTTTTTTTTTGTTTGTTTGTTTTTTACTTAACTGAGCATTTAAAAATTCCCACCTAGACCTATAAACATTCATTTAGATGTAAGCATGGAGAACAGAAGCTTGTCAGCCAGAACTGTAGGGCGCATTTTAAATCCAGAATCTTAGAATTGGAAAGTGGCTTAAAGATCCCCCTGGTTAGCCCCTGTCTGAGACTGGAGTCCCCTCCCCTCTGCAAGGTCTCCATGAAGCCCTCCTGATGCTGTGAATGAGAACTCACTGAATTTCAGTTTGGACACAGTTTCAATCCACTAGCTGGTTCCTGAACTTTTCTTTGGTAGCAGCTCATTTTTTATCACTAGGCTTTCTCTGGAGGGGAAAGACTGAGCTTTGAAGGTCTCTAAGCACACATTTTTTTTTTCTTTCTCCTCCTCTGTATTCCTCTAGACCCTGAATGTGTGGTGATGAGGGGAAGGGAGTAGAAGGCAATCTGGTGCAGCCACTATGGAAAACAGTATGGAAGTTCTGCAGAAAAATTAAAAATAGAACTACCATATAATCCAGCACTTTCACTTCTGGAAATATATCCAGAGGAAATAAAAACACTGGCTCAAAAAGATATATACACCCCATAACTCATAGCAGCATTGTTTACAATAGCCAAGACATGGAAAAACCTGTGTCCACCAATGCATGAATGGATAAAGAAGTTGTGGGTATATATATTTATATGCAATAAAATATTATTTAGCCATAAAAACAAGGAAATCCTACCATTTGCAACAACACGGACCTTGAAAATATTATGCTAGTGAAATAAGTCAGACAGAGAAAGGCAAGTACTGTAGTATGACCTTACTTGTGTGTGGAATCTAAAAACAACAACAAAAACATACTAAATTCATAGAAAAAGAGATCAGATTTGTGGGGACCAGAGGCAGGGGGTTGGGAGGAGGGGGCATTGGGGCAAGGTGGTCAGAAGGTACAAAGTTCCAGTTATAAGGTAAGTTAAGTACTAGGATAAAAGGCACAACATCATGACTACAGCTAACACTGCTGTGTGATAGACGGGAAAGGCGTTCAGAGAACAAATACTGAGTATTCTCATCACAAGGAGACATGTGTTTTCCTTTCTTTAAAGAATTTTTTTTAAACTTTTGTTTATTTTTGAGAGACAGAGACAGTGTGAGCGGAGGAGGGACAGAGAGAGACACACACACACAGAACCTGAAACAGGCTCCAGGCTCCAAGCTGTCAGCACAGAGCCCAATGTGGGTTTCAAACCCACAAACCGCAAGATCATGTCCTGAGCTGAAGTGGAACGCTTAACCGACTAAGCCATCCAGGCGCCCCTGCTTTCCTTTCCTTTTTATTGTATCTATATGAGATGGTGGATGTTAACTAAATCCATGTGATAATCATTTCACAATATAGGTAAAAGAAACCATGCTCTACACCTTAATCTTATATAGTGTTACGTGCGTTACCTACTTGTATTCCTTTTCAGGAATACATACGTTTCTCAGTAGACCTGGAAGAGAAAAAAAAAAAAAAAAAAAAAAGAACTGCCTACCTGGTACCTCCGTCAGTTTAGTGTGTCGGTGAAGGAAGGATTCCTTTTGTGTGGGGATCAAAAAGTCTTCTTGTGTGGGGGTCAGTTTTCCCCTTGGTCACATGGGGCCACTTCTCCCCTTTCCTCATTCTCTGCTTCTTTGTGGAGAATTACAGAAAACTTTCCTTCGGGCACTAGCTCAGCTCTTAACTTAGGCTTCCCCTTGGGAAAATATTTAGCTAATGGCCCTTCTAATGTCACCTTCCAAAAGAGGTGGATAGAGGTGAAGTTTTCATATACGCAGTATCGTGCTTTCTGAATAACAGCTTCTTAATATGTCATTGATACACAAAACCCATACTCACAACAAAATATCCACAGTACTCTTGAAACAGAGTGGTTTCAATGTATAATATGCAGTTAGATGTTTGGGGATAGGAGGTCCTGGTGATCTGAGGATTCTCTGAATTTTCTCTTCCACATTTACCACCTCTCAACTCTGTCTACTTAGATAGCTGGCTGAAAATTCGTTCTTATGCCGAGCTGAGATTTACCCTTGTGAATTTTCCAACATCTATTTAGGTTTACACAGACTAACTTTAATCCTTTTTGCAAAGCCTTACAAATAATTGAAGACCATGACTGTGTTCCCTTCTTCTATTCCTTTTCAGGAAAAACCACCTTAATTCCTTCCATCTTCTTTCTTATGACATAATTGTGAGTCAGTTTGACTATTGGGTTCTCCTTCTCCCTATGTGCTCTTGTTTGATTATATTTCTCCTTATAAATTGTGGCACCCACACCTCACTTAACATTATAGGTATTTCCTATTGCAGGATATCACCTCCTCTAGATACTGGGTTGAGGTTGAAAATGATCTATTGCTTCGTACTGAACATGCTCTCATTGAGGACACCCATAGCACATTCCCCTATTCTACCCTCATAAATGTGGTTTGATGTATTCATAACCAGGCTCCTATTTCATGCTGGGCAATTTCACTTTCCTAGACACAGGCCATCACTTCAACCTAAGAAGTTCCTTTGGAATCATAACTTAATAATTCAGGGAATTGAGAATTACCCTTAGCCATAAATTTGACAGGTGTGCTCTCTACATCTTCATCCAGATCATCAAAGATGATGATGAGTGAAGCAGAAACAGGAAAACTATGACACTGGGAATCTACTTGAAGACTGACATCAGCACAGTAATTATCCAGTGCCCTTTGTATGCGATCGTCTAACCTGTTAGCTTCTTAGCTAATGCTTTCTGCATCCATATCGCTTCATCTTTCCCTCAAGGATGTCATCTAAACTATAACAATGCAATGCTTCAATATTAAATATCTACCAGACTGTGAAGTCTGTGAGGGTAATAAATATGTGCTAATCACCTTAGTTATCCATAAGGACCGACACATTTTCTGACACAGGGTAGATACTTAATACATTATCATTCAATAAATGTTATGAGAAAGACGCTGCTAGAGTCTATGAAGAATTCAGAGAAATTGAAGACAAAATGTCTGTCTTGAGGAATCTCAGAAAGGTGAGTCTTATGCATGAATATTGCATTTTCCAAGCTACTATTTAAGTGCCTAACTTGTGAAACAGGCAATATAGTCAATGGAGAGAGAGAGAGAGAGAGAGAGAGAGAGTGAGAGAGCACTTGGGGTTGTTTAGATTGTCAGGCAGGCTTTCAGAGACAGAGAATTTGAGGAAATTAAACTTGACCAACTAGAAATTCCATTCCAGTTCTAAAAATTTTATAATTCTAGACTAGAAAAATGTTTAGGAATTAAAGAGGGGAAGAGAATGGGTAAAAACACAGTGAAAGGCAAGCACAAGTTGTCAAGTTGATGTTAAGTGATTGTACTTGATGACTTCTATTCATCTGAATGACCAGGGAATAGAGTTCTTTCTTTCTTTCTTCCTCCCTCCCTCCTTCTCTTTCTTGCTCTTTCTTTCTTTCTTTCTTTCTTTCTTTCTTTCTTTCTTTCTCTCTCTTTCTCTTTCTTTCTTTCTTTCTTTCTTTCTTTCTTTCTCTCTCTTTCTCTTTCTTTCTTTCTTTCTTTCTTTCTTTCTTTCTTTTTCTTTCTCTCTTTCTTTCTTTCATCTTTCTCTTTAAAAAAATTTTAATGTTTTTTTATTTTTGTGGTGGGGGGAGGGATGGAAAAGAGTGAAACAGAGATCTGAAGCAGGCTTTGCACTGACAGCAGAGACCCTGATGTAGGGCTTGAACGCACAAACCATAAGATCATGACCTGAGCTGAAATCAAGAGTCCGACACTTAACCGATTGAGCCACCCAGGAGCCCTAGATTTCTTTCTTTGTACCAATAACGGGAGACGATTCTTTCAGGATCCATTTTTTAATGTATTTTAGCCTCTGGCTTTTTCTTTCTCATGGTTATAACAACGGTGGGGTCGATGTATTCTGAGTCTCCCTAAGTCAATAATGAGTCTTAGAATTATAACTTGGGTAGAATTTAAGAAATAATCTCTACCTCCCTCATTTTACAGATGGGGCAACTGAGGACCAAAGAAATTGAGGTTATGTTCCAGGTCATCTTGTACCTAACCAGCCTGAGATAGACCCACATCTTTGAAACTCCTATTCTTGTCACTTGGAAGAGGAACTTCATCACAGCATTTCTTAGAGCACTGAAGTGTAATGTCCAGGTTTTCACTGGTACATCAAGAAAGGGATATTATTCTTGAGTATCAACCCATTCAGGTAGAAGAAATGTCTTCAAAAAAATAATTTCCCAGAGTCCTGAAAAGTTTATGGATTCAGAAAATATCTGAAGAATGGAATTTAACTGAGTGGGAGCTGGTAGGTGAGTCTACTGAAGAAGACAAACCAACAAACACATTGTCTAGTCCTTGGCCCTTGAAGTCTGGGAAGAAATTCAAATGGAAAATCAAAACAGCGTAGGCTGTTCTTTATGTCATTTGATAAAACAGTGTTTTCTGAGAAAGATACTCAGATGGCCTTACTTTTTACTAAAAGTTGGAGAACCTGGAAGGAAGAAAATGGAATGTCTTGAAACAGTTGCCATGATGATAGCCTAGAGAAGGTATCTGCTCCGAGGCTGGCCCTGTTGGAAGGGACATGTAATCCTCCCTCGGTTTTAGAAAATGGTTCCTACTTAGACATATCTGAGACACGTTGCTGTCTGTCATATCAGTGGTACACTCTGACCCTCGTTTCTCAAGCCTTCCTACATTTCAGTTCACATATTTCTGAGACTCACACAGGAGCAGCCACATCTAGAAGAGTGGCAACATTCACTTCTCCAAACCCCAAGTATCTTAGTCATGGAAGGCACTTGCATGTATATGTTAGAAATTTCCTACAAGGCTTCCATTTCAACAGTAGAATCTTGCTTTAGAGTGATAGTAAAATATATGATTGACACGAAACATTCCGACTGTTACCGTAAAGGAATCTAAAATTCGTTTCGTCTGCTTTTACTAGTGTGCACACACAACTTCATTCTTGGTTCTTTATTACCACCCACAGGCTAAATCTCAGACTGGGAAGCTTGGCTCTGTAATTAAAGGAGGACCTCACTTCAGTCACGGATTCAGCAGAGGCCGAATCGGGCAGGCCCACCAGCTGTGGATTTGCTAACCCAGAGAGCGACCATGATTGTGGTGCGCGGAATTTCTCCCAGTCATTCCCATCTTATTAATGCTTCAGTGTAGCATAAAGCTTCATTCATTATTCATAATAATCCAGTCAGAGGGCACTCGGAGACCTGATAAATTCTCACCTAAGTGACAACGGCTGACAGGGCCTAGGGTTTTATAGCCCTTCTCCTGCCATAGCAAGGTGCTGTGGGCAAAGGTCCAGAATGATCCTCCACTAATGACCAGTGTGATATACGAGCAGCTGCTGATTTCTTGACACCAAGGCTCCTCGGCTGAGGCTCTCACCTGCAAGCTGTGAGCCAGAGATGAATATCTGTCAGACTGTAAAATGCAGGAACAAACCACAGTACGGTATATTCTTGGGCATTAACAGGTTAATTCTGAGAGCAGGAACATAAGCACTAAGCCTGCAAAGAAAAGAAGAAAAACCACCAGCTCAAATCCCACAATGGAATTGGTGTAAATTTGGGATTGTGTCAATGGGCTCCACTGATCATTCTCCATCCTGCAAACTCTACTTGGTGCTGTCCAGAGGGCTGAGTAATCATGATTTTTAAGATCTGGTAAACTGGCTCCTAAAATCCAATAATGAGATTTTTGAAGAACATTAACTGCAATCTTCGTAAAGCGTAAAAACTTTGGATTATTTTGTTAATTTTAAAAGGCATGTTTGCTATCACAGGATGTGAAAGAACAGCAATTTTTATTTTATTTATTTATTTATTTAGCTACTTTCTTTAAAAGCACATATATTATCTTCCTCTGAATGTTGCAAATTCCAGTTGGGCCTGAGAGCAATTGTTAGCATTTCCCCTTGGCTTTTTGTATTGAACGCTGACCACTGTGAAGGTTTTCTTAATTCACTTGTTTTCTTTTAATTTCACATTATGTGTGTGTGTGCGTGCGTGTGTGTGTGTGTGTGTGTGTGTGTGTGTGTGTTTGGTGCTATCTGTAACATTTTAAAACTTCTGGAGTCTTTTCTTGACTCAAAAAAAGTAGTGGAAGATAGTGACGTATGGAAAGTTGGGGTCTCAATAAGCATCTTATAGATTCTGGCTGGTCACGATGCATGTATATTCTATTTCTAATATACTAAGATAGATATATACTTAAAAGGAACTGTTCATGGGAGCAATTCATCTCTGTTCATCACGCTTTTTTTTAAGTTTATTTTTGAGAGAGAGAGAGAGACACAGCATGTGAGCAGGGGAGGGGCAGTGAGAGAGAGGGAGAGAGAGAGAGAGAGAGAGAGAGAGAGAGAGAATCCCATGCAGGCTCCATGCTGTCAGCGCAAAGCTAGAGGCAGGGTTTGAACTCACAAACCATGAGATCATGACCTGAGCCAAAACCAAGAGTCAGAGGCTTAACGGGCTGAGCCACCCAGGTGCCCCTGTTCACCATGCTTCTGTAAGAAGAGTGTTTTTCTAAATACCTGCCTTCTCACCCACTTGTCTCTGGAGACAAGAGCAAATTGGTCAATTTGGGAGCAGTCATGCATTACTCAGCGCCTCCTTCTCTCCTTCCAGGAAGCCGCCTTTTTCAGCAAGCTGCTGTCTCATCTGGTCTCCCATGCAGAATGTCTCCCTGAGGGCAGGCCCTGCATGTGAGGGAGGCCTGAGTCTGGGCAAGCAAGTTCTGTATGGGGAGCCCAGAACCGCTGCAGAGCTAAGCCACAGCTTCTGCTTCCATTCCCATCCAAAATAAAGCTGCTATTTTTATTTCTCTGTGCATTACTGTTTGCCTACCGTTGAGCTGACTTAGAATGCAAGCAGGGAAAACAGTAATATTATTTACTGTTTCTCCCTAAAACCCTAAGAGCATCTATGTCAATAATGACCATTTGCAGAGAATTGGTGAGGTTCAGGGTGCAATGTTTGAGACATAATTCTGCCCATTTAGTTGATTATCTAGACTCATCACCACAGCAGCATCTTCCTGATAATTGGGGGGCATGTGCCCTTGGTTTTAAATGTTATTTAAATTCGGGTAACTGGAACTCACCAGGAAAGCAACTTAGCTTCAAAGAAAAGTTCTTACCTTAAGAGTAAAAAATATCTTTACTTCTCTCTGTAGCATTCTGAAGCCATTGTTTTTTCTACTCAACTATAATCTTCATGCGCTAGACACAGCTTCCATTATATTCTTGATTCTACTTGAGTAGTGAAGACTTATTTTCTGGTTATTTTTACACTGTACCTTATTTGGAAATAAGAACCGATGTGAAAAATACCCTCAAACCACAGAAACAACAAAATGGTTGAAAGTTCTTTGAATTCTTGTGCCAAGCAATAGATTTTTTTTTTCTCTATGGTTAACACATAGCACTGCTAGACACATAGAAAACCTCTTAAAAATTAAAACAAATGTTTTTTAGTTTTAAAGGTCAATATAAAATGGAGGGTCTATATACTATCTCCTCTTTTTCTCTTTGCTTATGATAGTCTCCCCAGAGCTATTTGGAGTCATCAATGCCTTTCCTTTTGTCCTTTTGCCCCAACAATAAAGAAGTAGAATCCATTTCCTCCCCCCTTGAATCTAGGATGGTCTTATAATTTTCTTTGACCATACGATGGGGCAAAAGTAAGCCTGTTCTGGGACTAGCCTTAAAGCAGACTGGCAGCTTTCACCTTCTCACTCTTAGAAGCCAACCATGTAAGTACTGTCAACAGTCCGAGACCACCATATTGTGAGAAAGCACAAGCTAGTCCTGTGGAGAAGTCACATGAGGAAGCGCCAAGATAATTGCCATGTGAAGGAAGGCTTCTGGGATTTTCCAATACAGCCTTTTGATCAGCTGAATGGAGCTGAGTAAGTAACTCCAGCTGACATTAAATGGGGCAGAAGAACTTTCTACATGGGCTGTTCTTAATAATTATTGTTATTGTAATCTATGAGGTTATGGGATTATTGTCTCCACACATGGAAAGAGAGAACTAAAGCACCCACTAGCTTCTTCCCGCTCTGCCTTTAAAACCAAACTTCAATTCCACCTGCTACACAAAGTATTTCCTTGATCACTCCATACAAAGGAGTGCCTCTTCACTCGCCATCCTGCTTGTTAATATGCCTTATTTGACACTATTTGCTACAAAGGTCAAGTTGCTTTTCGGTGTGTTGATGTCTTAAACCACTAACTCGTTTATACACTTGTTAAAGGCAAGAGCTCTTTTTTCCCCTCTTTATTCACCCTTCAAAGCCCAACTAGGGGTTTGTGTAGTTTAGGTATTCATTAAACATTACTTATCAATCATTGACTACTGGAAGTATTTTATATATTTTTTTCATATAAAAAGGATTTCATTGACTGCTTATAACAATTATTGGTAAGAAATGTCAGACTGAATATTCTGACCACCTCCTTTCTTCCCTCAATAACCTAAGCTTCCAAGATATGAACACATTTGATTGAAAATATTTTTAAGCTCACTCAAATCTTAGTCTCAATACACACTTGTCCTTAACCATTTTCAAAGATGTTGTCTGAGACTTTTATTTCTGCTTGTTGTTTTTTTAGACAAAAATAGGACAAAACTGAATACTCTAGAGAGGAAAGAGACTATTTAAAGTCTAAAGGAGTATTCTTGACAAGGATATTTTACTGCTTTTTTAGAAGGATAAACAACAATACAGTACAATGGAGAAATCACTGATTTCTTCCAAGGGATTCTCTGTAGATTCATGTTTTGCATAAAGTTCTGGAGACGTGTGGTCCTTTGGTGCAGGAAGGAAACAACATGTTGTTGGTGCACATGTGTTTTAATTCCCTTAAGAATTTTTATAGACTCTATGTCCCGCAGGGCCCAAATAGACACATTAAACAGGGAAAATTTTCTTTCTCATTCTGTCCTCTTCTCTCATTTATTAGGCTAATTAATTTATTTTAATAAAGAAAACTGTGTTCTTGTTCAGTTGAAGCCCCAGGACCTCAGGGCTGGGAATTTGTGTTTTCAGCGGTTTCCCTTAGATTGTTCTGGCATGGCAGCAGCAATTCCCCATCCCCCCACTTTTTTTTTTTTGTCTGAGCAGGAGGGAAATGTGTCTTATGTGGAGAAATTCTATCCCTTCACAAAGTAAGTCACACAAAAAGTGCCCGTCCTCTGGAAGTAATGGCTAAAAATGTTTTAATACGAAATTTTCCTTGGACTGTCTTGAGAGAAGGTGTTGCTCTTTCTGTCTCTGAGTTGGCCCTGTGTCTAGCAGTTGCTGTAGTTTGGAGAGAAAGACATTTGAGCTGAAGCTGAAGCTCTGAAATGGAGTCCTTCCATCTTTCTCCAACTCAAGGTATCACAATTACAAATGAAGACTCCAACCAAGCAACCAACCAGACACCTGAGAGGTGAATGGGTTGCTTTCTAGACAGATGTCTAGGGACATCTGGGGCAGATGTCCCTGACAGAACACTGCTTTGGTGCGTTCTTATGCTTGATGAGGGGTTGAAAATGGCACGAGCATACTGTGTGATACATAGCCCAGCCTCATCACAAGGCAACTTTAGTTTGCTGTTTTTTCTCCTTGTTTGTTATGAGCCAACTTTCTCAGCTCATCACTGGCAGTCTTTTGCGGATACTGAGTGGACAGAGACGTTCATTTCAAATACTGTAACATGAAAAGATAAAAATAATAGAAATATTTCTTTATGAAAGTCCCTAGGCCTGCCTGCAGGTGCAGAAGGTGCTGGTTTCATTTTACTTTATCAAATCAACTGCAATATCTGGACATAAATCCAAGCTTGAGTTCCCTTCATGGCAGGTCATAAGTACAGTTGTTCACACTTCGTGTTTGTGGATGGGGGTCACTTTCTCAGCAAATTCTCATTTTCCCAGTCCTTGCCTTGGGCTAATAGTTAGTTACAAAGCTCAATCTCAAAAATGTCAAACCTAATGAAAAGAAAGAGGAATCATAAAAGAGAAAGATGGCTGCAGTTACCACCCCAGGTCCTTCTCACTCAGGCTTCGTAGATCCATCAACCAGTTAGAAGGGCAGGCTCCTGCCTCTACAGCTCTGGCTACCATTGCCTCTCTAGTATCACTGGGGTACTATTCGTCAAGGAACACTTCTGGAAGAACAATATAGCAAGACCTGGCTGCTGAGTAGCAAAAGAAATCGAACCATGTTTCCACATTCCTCAGTCTGTTCACTGCAGCATTTATATCAATCATGAGTGTTAAAAGCTATGAACTTTTAATTTATAGAGCAGATGGCCTTTTTCTCCTTCTTCACCTTGTAGTCTGGGACACCTGGATTTAAAGGAAGGCCAATGCAGTAGGATTGGGGGAAGGATTACAAGGGACTGTTAGAATTTTAGGCAGATATCCAACTTTTCCAACCCAGATTTTGCCATGGCAAGGAGACTGATAGTCATAGAAAGAAGGCAATGGTGAAGATCTCTAGGGCTTAAAGGAAATTAGCTATAGTTGTCTCTGACAAGAAGACAACAAGGGCATCCATGATTCTTCTCTCTCCTTCCCTCCCTCCCTCCCTCTCTGCCCCCTCCTCCTCCCTTCTTTCCTTCCTCTCTTCCTTCCTTTGTTCCTTCATTCCTTCTTTCCTTCCTTTCTTCCTTCCTTCCTTTGTTCCTTCCTTCCTCCCTCCCTTCCTTCCTCCCTCCCTCTCTTCCTTCCTTCCTTCCTCCCTTCCTTCCTCTCTTCCTTCCTTCCTCTCTTCCTTCCTTCCTTCCTCCCTTCCTTCCTTCCTTCCTTCCTTCCTTCCTTCCTTCCTTCCTTCCTCTCTTCCTTCCTTCCTTCCTTCCTATCCATATTTCTTGAACATCTGTTATGTAACAGGCATAGTACTATCTGTCTGGTATATAATAGCAAAATAGTGATAGGCCTTGCCCCCATGGGGCTTACATTTTAGTTGGGAAGACTTATGTAAGAGAATCTTCATATTACTGTGCTAAGTGCTGTGGAGAAGTGAAACAGAACATGGTGCTATGCGGGTGTATAATAAATTAGGGAAGTAACCTGCCTGTAGCTCCTGAGAACGTCACCAGGACTTGCCTGTAGGTGTCCTAGTCTTTTAGAATCGTAAAGTCATGCTAGAAGTGGGATTTTGTAGAGAAGATTGTGTGTTCATTGGTAAAATCCAGAGTAGAAGAAGACCTACTAGAAGAGCGCCTGTTGCTGTCATGGAATCTTGATTTGTTTTCTCACCTGACATTTGATCCCTAATCTCAATATGTCCAAAACAAATGCCATTAAGAAAATGCTCTTTCAAGACAATATAATTGGGAGATGGCAATTATATGGTAAATGTAACTGGTGGTAAAGAAAAGACATAAGTTGTAGAGATTAATAATAGTTCTAAATTATGACAAAATAGGGGCTTGGGAAACCTACTTTATTCAGCTAATCTCAACTTTATTCTATATTTCTGGTTAAGTACACCCAATCCCAAAAGGCTGTTAATGGGTTTAGGGAGTATATTCATCATTTTTTCACACTTAGGTTAGGAGAGGAAAGATAGAAGAAAGATTTTTAATAGAACAGCTGTGGTAAGCATTGTCTTCTTCATATTGCTTCCTTTCATGATTACACCCAGGGGTGGTCAGGCTACTATCTCCTGGAGGCTCAATGTGGGCAAGTGGAGGTCCCAGCAGACCTGCCGACCTGTGACTTAGACTTAGGGTACTCTCCTGGGCCTTTGCACGAATATTTTCATTTATTGAACAAATTATTGAGCATCTTGTATATACCAAATTCAGTCCTAGATTCTGGAAACACAGAAGTGTACAAAACAGACAAGACCCCTGCCCTCAGGTAGTTTATATTCTAGTTAGGCCATACACGAGATCAATAATAAAATACATGATGTGTTAAATGTCGACTGTCAAGAAATAATGCCCCGTGAGTATTTTCACATTTCTGTACTCTCAGGGCATTCTTAGCAAACATTCCTGGTAACCTGGGCTAAAGCATGGTGGAATAGCAACTATGAAGATAGAGGCATCTGGAGAGATATAGAACTACTTACCTCCTCTCCTTGAAGCCGCTGCTCTACAGTTTTTGGACAAGGAAACCAACCTGGACCCATCCGCTTACACTTTAGGGTAATGTACCTAAGAGTCTTCCCTCTTGCTCTCCAGAGAGGACTTGCCTGCATTCCAGAGAAGAGATTGCTGTCTCTCCATTTCTGAAGGGAAAGAGTCAGCAGGGGTGCTTATGCCCTCTATAAGCTCCAATATTTATAGTTCCGGTCTTCCTCTGTGGAAGAAACCCTAATGTCATGAGGTGACATGATGACCCAATCGTGTCTCCCGGTGGGGAACAAACACAACGTCTTCTGTGAATGTAGTGGGCCGAATGGCGACCCCTCAAATGCTATGTCCACATCCTAGTTCTGGGACTTGTGAATATTACCTTGTATGGTAAGAGATGCGATTAAATTAAGGATCCTGAGAAAAGGAGTTTATCCTGGATTATGTGGATGGGCCCAAAGTGCAGTCACATGTATATTTATAAGAAAAAGGCAGGGGCGCCTGGGTGGCTCAGTCGGATAAGCGTCCCACTTCGGCTCAGGTCATGATCTCACGGTCCGTGAGTTTGGGCCCCGCATCGGGCTCTGTGCTGACCGCTCAGAGCCTGGAGCCTGGGAGCTTCTGCATCCTCCTCTCTCTCTGGCCCTCCCCCGTTCATGCTCTGTCTGTCTCTGTCTCAAAAATAAATAAACGTTAAAAAAAATTAAAAAAAAAAGAAAAAGGCAGAGGAAGTTTAGAGACAGACACACAAAGAAGAGGAAGGGGCAACGGACCTGGAAGCAGAGATTCAAGTGACCTGGTCACAAAATAAGGATACCTGGAACCATCAGAAGCTGAAAGAGGCAGATAACACATTCTCCCCTCGCTGTCAGAGGATTATGGTCCTGCCAAAACCTCAGTTTTGGATTAATGTCCTCCAAACTGTGAGACAATAAAATTCCATGGTTTTAAATTAACGAGTTGATAGTAATTTGTTAAGGGGACTATAAGGCAACACACATAATGAGTAAGTAAAAGTTTATCTTGAATCCAGAGTCTCATTATTCTGCCTGAGTCTAGAGACTCAGCACGTGGGTGGTGTAGCATTAAGGCATTCAAATAATTGCACAGTAGAAAAAATTATCATTGAAAGAGAATGATCTCAAAACAGAAAACTTAGAAAACAAAACAGGAAACTGCCTATTTCACATAGCTTTGATCCGAACAAATTCTCTGCTAATGCAACTAACACCAATGTTTGTAAAAATAACCTCTGTCTTTCTCAGGGCCTGTTGAATAAACAACTTTTGGGCTTGCCTGGATTTTTAGCAATTGCTAGTATGACTAGGAAGATTGTCAACCATAAACGCTAAGAACCACGGACTGCAGATTTGGTTGAACAATGGCATGATTCTGGAGTAGTTCAGCAGAGATCATCTCTGTAAATTCAACGTATACAAATGTTGGTGATTTAAGGAGAGAGAAAACAGAGTTCTAACCTGATCTTTTGAATAATTACATTTGGATATGATTTTTGCCTCATCCTTGCATCTCTAATCTCACCAGATAATCGTGTAGACTAAATTAATTTATGCACAAATTATCCCGCGTGGTTCTCAATCTTGCTAAGCATGCCTGCAAACGTACACACACGCAGCCGCTCACCTCGACTAAAGCCTTCTGTTGAGACCTTTATAATTTGGAGTGAACAAGGCTTTGCAGTTATTTTGCAAAACTGTGTCCCTCCTCTGTGAAGGTGGTAGCTACTCTGTTAAGTAAGTGGGCCTCAGCTGGAAGTTGCTCTTGGCAAAGCTTGTCACCTGTCACAACTATGAAATGCTGTCTGGTGTTTCCACCACCCGACTAAACCAAAGCTCTCAGAACGTCTGCCTAGATTCAGGGTCATCGCTTGTGTGCCAGTGATTCTGATGAGCTTTGGCTGAGGTGGATCCGAAAATGCAGCGTCTCCAGGCCAATGTAGGGTGCTCCAGAGAGCTTAGCGGAAGGTTTTTCTGGATTAATCTAAAAGCCCCTCTTATGCTTCTGGAGCACGGTGAGACGTTTGTGGTAAAAATGTTGTCATCTTTTACACTGGAGTCAATGAAGATGTTAGAAAGATCCAGCTAACGTTCAGGCACATGAGCCGAAGGCTTACCTTCTTATCATTTACCGCTATCACTTTTATGAAAACACCCATCATGTTCTTGCCTTAAATGCACATTGTAGCAGTCACATCTATTATCTTGATCACAGCTGTGTGTCAGGGTCTGTGTTCGTGATTGCAGAGCAGTCTGGTTTTTTTTTTTTTTTTTTTTTTTTTATGGCCTTATTTTATTTGTTTATTTATTTATTTATTATTATGAAATTTCTTGTCAAATTGGTTCCCATACAACACCCAGTGCTCATCCCAACAGGTGCCCTCCTCAATACCCATCACCCACCCTGCCCTCCCTCCCACCCCCCATCAACCCTCAGTTTGTTCTCAGTTTTTAAGAGTCTCTTATGTTTTGGCTCCCTCCCTCTCTAACCATTTTTTTTTCCTCCCCCCCCCCCCGCCGCCCCCATGGTCTTCTGTTAAGTTTCTCAGGACCCACACAGGAGTGAAACGTATGGAATCTGTCCTTCTCTGTATGACTTATTTCACTTGGCATCACACTCTCCAGTTCCATCCACGTGGCTACAAAAGTATGGCATTATTTTAAACACTGCTTTTACTTCTTTATGCCTCTCAAAAGCCCTGTGAGGGTGGTGTCTTTGAAATTAAGTATTCCCCATTTTAGAGATGAGGAAACTGAGGCATGAAAATGTTGAATGACTTGCCCAAGGCAGTGTAGCTGGTGGAGCCAGTATTTGAGCCTGGATCTATACTTTTAGCCACAGCAATGTATACTCTCACTCACACTGGTGGACGATATAAATACGTGTTCAATGCATTAATGAATTCTTATGCTGAGCGTCCTGGTTACTTTTAGGTCTGGCCCTCATGCAACTCTTTTGTTAAAGTTGATTATACAGGAATAGATTGTGAGTTCGAGCCCCGCGTGAGGTTCTATGCTGACAACTCAGAGCCTGGAGCCTGCTTCAAATCCTGTCTCCCTCTCTCTCTGCCCCTCCTCCCTCTCACACACTCTCTCTCTCTCTCTCTCTCAAAAATAAACATTAATTTTTTTAAATAAACTATGAGGAATTTCAAAATTGAAAAATAAAGTAATACTGCTGTATTTATGTACAGTGAGGGTGGTTTCACATACTATACTGGGTTTTTGTGAGAATACATACCATTGCAATATTTAACTAAGCATCTGTCACATAATAGATGTTCAATAAATATTTCTGCTCTCTCTTTCCATAAAAAAGACCCAGGAAATTATAAACTATACAAAATAGAAATATATGATTCACTTAGGAAATTAGTACATTTTATTACTATTTTCTTACAAGTAGATATTTATCTTATCCTTAGCTCTGTTGAATGCTAAAGAATATGGGTTTCATGTAATCAGCAACATAAGACATCTGTACTTCAGCGTGACCTTGAACGTTCTGCCACACAGTATTGCCAAAAGCTCAAAAGCTCAGCTGTAAAGAAACATATTTAGGGGAATTGCCTGTCGGAAAAATTCCATAATTATTCCAAATCAGTTTATCTCATACCTTAAGCTAGATAATCAGAGATCCACACTCTTCAACCCTCTTGGACACGTGTCCTTATAGAATTAAAGTACTTGTTTTCTTTCAGCTTATATTTGTGGACAATGTAAATAACAGTACAGTAAAAGTCTTTTTTTTTTAAGAGTTAACTTTGTTGAGGTATGACTTACATAAAATGTACATGTTCTAATCGTGCAGTCTGATGAGTTTTGATACACGTATAAACATGTGAAGCTAACATTGCAGTCAAGACATAGAACACTTACTTAGCCCCAAACATTCCTCCATGCTTCTCCGGAGTCATTTTCCTCTGCCCACTGCCCTGATCTGCTGCCCGAGAGTACAGGTGAGTTTTGCCTTTTCCGTAATTTTATGTAAATAGGATCATATATATGCATCTTTTTCGTGTCATGTTTTTTTGTTTTTTAATTTCACTTAGCAAGATATTTTTGAGATCCATTCATATTACTGGATGTATCAATGGTTGTTTCTTTTTTACTGCTAAGTCATATTCCATTGCATGTATATACCACCTCCATTCACCAGTTGATGGGCATTTGAGTGGTTTGTAGTTTCTGACTATTACAAATGACACTCTCTAGAACATTTGTGTAGAAATCTTCATGTGAGCCTATGTTTATAATTCTTTGTTTAAATACTTAGGAATGAAATTGCTGGCTTTGGATTCTAACTCAAGCAGTGCAACTATAGAAAGGCATTTATAAGAAAGGAAAGAGACCGAACGGACTACTATATTTTGTGTAAAAACAGGGAGCAAATGTGAACATGTACATCTATTTATATCCATTAAAAAGAGAACGATGAAATGATAGACCAAATAGTAATAAAACTGATTATCTACGGATGTAGAGACTGAAAGTAGGAAGCCAGAGTTCTCTGTACTTTGTTTTATAGCTTTGGATATGGAGCTGCTTACTGTTTTATGGAGTTAAAATCAAATCAAATCAAATCAAAACCAAAAATTTTCCCCAAACCAAAATCCACTGTAGCAAATTAACCTAACTATAGAGCAAGTTGCTGGAATAACTACACATAAAATAATTATTTCAAGCTATTTTAAAACAGTGTTTTAATTGTACAAACCTAAGACAAAAGAAAAAAAAAAAACCCAAGAAGTCTTAAACTGCACTCAGAGGGCTTAGGGTTAGTGGTAGTGTTGATACTATTATTTTGGGAAAATACATATCATGATAAAACAAATAATTATTGAGATATTTTTAGGAATCATGATTTTCAGAGAAACAAGATCAGTTATAAGACAGTTTTTAAGTGAAATCTCTATAATTCTTAATACAAATTGACAATATTGGAATGAATTCAGGATTTATTTTATCTTTATCAAAAAATATGTAATTCTTATTTCTGGCAATTGAAGACCTATAATTTGTAACAAAATCATAGCAATAAATGTCTCTAATGCAGAGATTATGATCCTTATAATGGTTTCACATGAAAGCAAACCAGGTATTCCTGGAAAAATGGCTGATTCCAAACCAGGAAGTGGAAGTACACAACATAAGCCTCCTCAATAGCAAAGAAGCTGTCAAAAACTATTGGGATCATGCAAAACAAAACAATGCAAAACAAAAGACACATAGCCAACTGGAAGGGACTCTTACTGGCCAAAGATGGGTAATTTCATCACCAAGAAGAAAAATACCAACTTTTTGATACTAAGATCAAGTAAAATATATCACGTTTTATCACGTTTATAGGGTAAACGTGATAAATAAAGGGAAAGTTTCAAGCATTTATACTACCTTTCTCTTGGGCTGTTTTTCAGTATCAATAATAAGAAGAGAAAGTTCTTATTTATGAAAAAATTGCAGCTAAAATAAAAAATAGAGCACTCAAAATGGAGTACTCAGACAATAGAAACATCCCAATGGGATACAATATATACTACACAGAATAATCTTTGAAGTCATTTTTGCCAGAAAGTTCAACCTGAATCTAATCAGGTTTTTAAATATAATGAGTAGTTTACAAGCAACACAGGGACTAATGAAACACGTTAAACAATACCTTGAGGACATAATCAGCCAAATTTAGAATGTGGGAATTACCATGGGACAAATGAACCACTTTTTTTCAACAAACAATCATGAATTCAAATGGTATGTTATAGGCTGAAGAGGCATATCAATACAATATGTGGACTTCGGATGGGGATCCAAACAAACCAAGTGTTAAAAGACATTTTTGAGAAATTGGAGATGAAGTTTGTGCATGAGATTACAATAAGAAATTAGTATAATTTGGGAAGGGGTTGAAAATCGCATTGATAAATGGCACTGTTAAAGATAAAAAATAGATGAAGCAGATAAGGCTAACATGTTAACAGTTGTTAAATCCAGGTGACAAGTGTTTTGTATATACTGTGTTCAATACATTGTACTTCTTACTTTTCCATATTTTAAAAATTTGTTGTAATAAAAGTCTAAAAAAAATAGAAAATTGTTCTATATATCTACATTTATATTCATTTAACAATTATAGATTAAAGCTACAACAACATCATCGGAAGGATTTAAATTGGTAAGGATTAATAAAACAATAATGTTCAGTGTTGGTAAGTATGCTGCAAGATGGACATTCTCTCTCTTACGCTGTTCATGAAGTCTAAATTTAATTGTAAACAAGCAAAACTTCTGGAAAGCAATTAGGAAATACAAGTCTTAAAAATGTTTATGCTTTCTGTGTGAATAATTACTAAGACATGCTTGTATTCATTATTCATTTTGTTAGTTCCATATAGTCACATGTAGGATTATAGTAACACTTTACTGAATCAAATTACATTAATGTAAAATCTGCAATGTTTCAAATACGCTACACAAAATGCACTGTTCCTCTGCCTATATGGGTTTAATAAATTAAGCTATGGTCTAAATATGACAAGTCTTACTTAATTTTAAAGGCAAATAAGCTTAAACAAGCAGTTTCTTTTTTTAATAGTTAAAATGTTAACATAAAATGATTCTTTCTTATTTATGCACTTAGAATTTAATACTATAATTAATTCTTCTTTGTGTCAGAATAAATGTATTTGAACCTAGGGAATTTTAATTTTCATTTTATTTGTATCTTTTCAAACACTCATAATGCACAATTAGAAAAAATTTAATATTTTCAGGAAAATTTGCTTGTCTTAAGGAATGCTGGATAGGAAGGTACTGTTTGTTACATATATCCAATATTCCGTATTTTTTTTTTTAATCTGGCTTTCTGGTACTCAGATCCAATTATTCTTGTGTTAGGATTTTATTTAAAAATAAGGCAGAAGAGAAAGCTATATTGCTTTTATTTCTTGAATTGCAATAAGAAATGTTGACTTTGCCCTGTGGCATTGTTAAGAGAATTCTCACCATCTCAACGTACAGTAACATAAACAGGTAACTTTTATTTGTTTCACATTGTGATTTGAATTCTGTATCATTTCTATATTCAAAATATTTTTATTATAATTGGATTTTGGGTCTTTCTCTTCTCTGTATTCTATTTTCTCTTCCTGATCTTCCTTCTTACATTTTCCTCAGTGGTAACAGGAGATGGTTCACCAGGGAGAGAAGTTATTCTGTTCATTAAGTAACCTCAGAAACAGAGACAGAAAAAGTTTTCTTTCTGTTTCAGACAGGAAAATTTCATTCTGCCTTGGGTAAATAAAAATTGAACCCTGTGACCTCAGTGTGCTTTCAATTTAAAGCTTTGAATAATTTTCTAACTAAAAGACTCATTTTCTGAAAATAAGTGTTTGTAATTAAAAAAAAAAAAAATAAGTGTCTGTAGGAACCATAATAGCCTTAACAGACATTTCCACACTCAAGGGTTGGAAGATTCTCATGGATTGAGTGTATTATCCTTTGACTTACAGTATTTTAAAAAAGTATTATGAAAAGACGACATAATATTCATATAGCTACTCTAGAGGCAGCTTTCCTGTAGAAAGAAAATAGTTTCTTTTTCTTAAGGCCTAAAAATAACATTATACATAAACAATAAACATTATGCTCTGGCAGTCACATCCAATTAGAAATGTCACCATATTTTGGTGAGGTACGCAACAAAGAATGCAGGTTTGCATGAGTAATTCACCTGCCTCCTGCAAGCACTATAAACTTCCTGGGACATCTTGCATGTATATAACTTTGTCTACATTTTCCCTTCAACATCCTTTTTGGAAACTAAGCCTGAAGGAACTAAATTTTAGAGATGGACTGTGTGCAAGTCACCAGAGCTGGGAGGAAATTAAACCCATTCTGAAGTCCCAGCCACAAGATGGTGAGGTGAGTCTCAGAAATCCATAGGTCAGGCTGGTGATCTCGTGCCTTTGGGCCTTGAGACAAATTTAGAAACATGAGAACGTTGAGGAATGCTGATCTAGTGTCTCTCTCCCAACTCCAAATTTCAAAAGAGAGAAAAGTGACATTCTAAATGCTATCTGCAGTGTTTGCAAAGAAGCAAAGTTATCTGCTTTATTTTAGTTCGACTTGGTGACTCTTCACTTCTGCATGAAGACCCCCTCCCGCCCCCTTAAAGAGACTTTTCTCCATCCTCAAGCCCACCATGTTCTTCCCACCGCCTCACCCACTGCCTGAACTCTTCCTTTTGCTAACAGTACATTCCAGTCTTCTAGAAATTTCTCCAAGATGAAAACGGACATAAAAGTAAGTCAGTTGAGCGCAAATCATGTTTCCTTTTTTTTTTTTTCTTTTTAGATAGGGTTGCTATGCTTAAGAATAGGAAAATACTCTAGAATACTATGTTTCTATGCTTAGATAATGTATTTAGATGTTTGGGTAGATAAGTTAGAGAAATATAAACTAAATGATAGTTAAATTTGCCATTTGTTGAACACTGTACCAGAAAAATTGTTGATTAACAGATTTATATAAAATTAGGGAGACCTTTCCTAACATTGCTAAAATCCTATATTCATTTAGCTATGGTCAATACTTTTATTAATGACTTCAGTAGAGATAGAATACTTCTTACATAGAATACTAAGCAGTTGTTATCTATCAACTAATCCTCATTCAACCCCAAGAGGTAGATGTTATTATTAGACATTATTATTTCATACATTTATAGATAAATTCTGCCATTTGTATATGCTTTTTATCCACTATTACAGCATCCTTTAGAAAATCGGGGTTGTCAATTATAAGGAAGATGAACAACTGGGAGTAAGCGTTGCTGGTTTGTGGGTGTAAAGACTTGCCAGGGGAACTTGGCAGAGGACTTTTCTCCCTATCAGAAATAACTCAGCTCACCTGGCTATCTATGCATGTGAACATTTTCTCTCTCATTTCACATGTGTCCCTCGAAGGGATATGCACGATTGAAGTATTAAATGCTTGCTCCACCATAAATCACCAAAACAATCTGTGATAGGGTAAAGCTGGATTTATTTTTTGCTCAGTAAGAGAGACTATTGCCTGGGCAGAGAAAACATCAGAACTATCGCAGAGAGGGGAAGGTAAAATTGGGGCATTTATTGCGATGTTGAAATCTGGTTTGAGGCAGATCTTTCTGTGCAGAGGTTTAGTTACAACTGTGTAGGGAATGTAACATAATAGCTCATGATTAGTGGACATAACTAGAGAAAGATTTTGAGGTAAAGAGCTTTGGGATGTAAGCTGTCATTGACGCTTTCTATGGAAAAATTGATGCATTTTTAGGAAGCTTGTGGAATCAGCAAAGGAGTTATCTGCAACTTATCTTTCTTAGCAAGAGATCCCTAGAGGCTTAAAGTTATGTTGATGTAGACAGTGGGAGAGTCGAGTCATGTTGATATACACAGTAAGCTGTATAGATGGCCTTTATTCTGACGCTCAACTTCCAATAATATATTAAATGAAGGAACGAAATTTTCTTTTTTAAATTCTTAGGTTTGATTGAAAGTTATAAAGTAAAATGTAACCAAAGGCAACATTAAGTGAGCCATACAAATATAAAATGAAGATGATCTGACTTAATAGTAATTCATTTGTTGAAGTTGGATAGGGGAGAACCCACGTAAAAATCAAAATCTTCATTTGACTCTAACTCATAAAATCAGCAATGTGTGATGGTTCCATAGGGACTAATACATCTTGAGGTGGGCGAATGAGGTATATTATATGACATGCAAAGTAATAGCCCAGCATTCATCTGACTCAACTTATCCATTCATCTGTCCATCCATCCATCCATCCATCCAACAATTAATTAATTAATTATTTGAGCACACCGTGTTTCCTGGCAATCTATAGTTCTCTGGAACTGGATGTGAGGAAAGGGAATAGCCAAGGTAGTTCAGGTTCCTCGAATCTTCAAACAAGTAGTCCCATTCTTTTGTTTGTCAAAAGGCATGTGCAACTAAACCCAATTTGGAAGTAATTTCCTTGGAGCTTATATGTTCTACTTCATGTAAAAGGATGTCTTTTCTTGCTTGGGGCAACAATTTAAAATGGCTACTTTGCGTAGGCTAGAAATCTACTGAAGTGATAATGGGAAATTAAAAGAAAGCAAAAGACAATGTAGGGCATACTTTTATGTTTGATCATCATTAATAATCATTTAACTACAACCATGAGCTTCAGGTCCTGTGTTCAATTAAACTCTGAGCTCCTTGAGGACATGGGCTAGTTCTCACTTATCTGTGACTGTATCTTGTATAGGCTTAACATATCTCAGATGTTCAATAAATAGTCTTTGGTTGACTGAAACTGTGGTAAATGAGGTCACTGTGGTAAACTGAGAGTAATCTTTCTGAATATAATTATTTTACTGAGACCGAGAGATTTGTAAACAGTGATGTCCTAGAGTGTGATAAAAGAATGAATGTGTATGGTGCATGTAACAGGAAGCACTTAATCTCTGCTTAGAGATGGGTGGGGTTTGACATAGCAGCAGGCATTGATGGGGCTCAGCACACACTACTGCAACTTATAGCCTCTTGGCATATTGGATATCTTAACATGAAAGAATTTGAGAGAACAGCAGAAGCAGGAAGATCATTCTGACCTCCTCTCTCGCCCCTTTCTTCCCTGAAACAGGTCATAAAACTCTCATGTGAAAGGACCATCCCTGTATCAAGAGGAGAGAAGACATTTTTATCACCAGAGACAGGGAATTTGAGGTCTGAGAAATCTGTATAAACAAGCCTTATTAAACTTACCCTTATCTTCCTGGTTACTTCTTCACCATTAACTACCCCTAACCTAAACTCCTTTGTCGTGTCAATTCTTCACAAATGTAATATTTCTTTGTCTAAAAGTTGTAAAAGCTTCCTGCTCTGGTCACTTCTTTGGATACTTATTGTCTTGTAAAGTCTCATACGGACATGTAAAAATTCACTAAAATTTGTATGCTTTTCTCTTGTTAATCTGTTTTGGTTGGTTTAATTTTCAGACGCAGCCTGGGGCCCTAAGAGGGTCGAAGAAAATGTTTTCCTCCCGTATAGGATTTTCCAGACCAAGAAGCAGAGGAAAACTGTGGGGAAAAGTCATACGTAAAACAGCATAACATGTTCAAGATCCAGCAAGTTGTTTTGCTGGAGCATAGGCTGTATGTAGCAGAGGCAGCAGAGAAGACTGGGGATTTAAGCAGAAAGCAGCTTGTCAGTGGCCATGGATGTCATAGTCAGGAGTTGGGACTTGCTCTCATATGCACTAGGGGCACTGTCTAGGCAGAGGTGTTAAAAGATAATTTTCAAAAAAAGAATAAAATCATGACTCTTGCACAGGTATAAAAATGAACACATGTTAAGAATTTACTTAAATCATGAGGGAACCAGGCAGATGTTAAAACTGATTCATAAATGAAGTCCAAAAAGCACAAATTTATATGGAGTAAAGGAATGTTGGAATCAATGCATAACAGAGATAAACTGTGCTTTTCCACAACGAAGAAGGGAAATCAACTGAGTCACTACCAGACAGGCCAGAATTTGTATATCTATCCATTATCTAAAACTTACAATGCTTAAAAGTAATTTAAAGATAATAGAAAATTAGAATCAATTAATGTAGACTGTGTCCTCTAGACAACTCTTAGTCTTTCGTTGAAGCATAAATTGTCTTTTCTTTTTTTTTTCAATTTTTAATGTTTTTATTTATTTTTGAGGCAGTGAGAGACAGAGCATAAGCAGGGGAGGGGCAGAGAGAGAGGGAGACACAGAATCTGAAGCAGGCTCCAGGCTCTGAGCTGTCAGCACAGAGCCCGACGCGGGACTTGAACTCACAGACTGTGAGATCATGACCTGAGCCAAAGTCAGACGCCCAACCGACTGAGCCACCCAGGCGCCCCCCCCCTTTTTTTTTTTTTATAAATTGTCTTTTCTATGGTGACTTCTCTAGTTTGTGTTTTGAAAGACTATTCAATGCTGTAGAGTGATGAGGAAAGAACTAGGGAAATCGAGACAGAGTGTCTGAACCAACACAGTATGGATGAAAATGAAGAAATAGAGTTGAGAAATGATGAAGCTAGAAATTATGTGACTTAAAAAGTGACTGAAAATAGATGCTGAGGAAGAAGAAGTTTTCTACTTGGGCCACTGCATAAATTGTCTTGCTAAGATCCAATGTAATTTAAAAATAGAATAGGTATGAAGAGAATAATAATGGGCTTAGTTTTAGGGTCCATGGAGTTTGATGTGCCGTTGAGACATCCAAGAGGAGATGCTTAGTTGGCAGTTGTTAGGAAACAGATCAGCACCACAAATATAAATTTGGGAACCATCAGTGAATCAGTGACCCTAAGTTTTGGGTATGAATAGGGACTTTCAGAAATAGTAAGAAAAGGAGAAGTCTGGGACAATATTTCTGCTGAATATCATCATTTAAGTAATGTCCAAAGGAAGAGAACATTCATAGAAGGTGAGATGGAATTTAGAGAGGCTAAGTGGAGATTAAGAAGAAAACATGTCATATTCACCATATTAGTCATCTATTGTTTATCTAACACTGTATAATAATTAAAGCCAAAACTTAGCACTTAAAACAATGAACAGCCCACACAGTTTCTGAGAGTCAGGAATCTGGGTGCTGCTTATGTGGGTGGTTTGGGCTCAGTGTCTCTCACAAGGTGGCAGTCAAGATGTCGGCCAGGACTGCAATCATTTCAGGGGGAGGCCTCAGTTCCTTACTGGTTATTGGCTGGACGCCCTTGTTCCTTGTTGTGTGAACCTCTCCAGGGGCGGTCTGTATGACCTCACAATCTGGCAGCTGGATCCCCTAAGGGTATGTGGTAAGAGAGACAGAGATAGGGAAAAACAGGATGAGAGAGAGGGAGAGAGGGAAAATGCTCCAGTGAGACAGCCCAAGACTGAAAGTGGAGGCTTTTAAAGCCTCATCTCTGTAGTAATCTAGCATTGCTTCTTCCATATGCTATTCCTCAAACAAACCAATCTTGGTCCAAGGTGGAATGAGTCTAAATAAGGGTATGAATACCAGAAGGTACTGATCATTGGGGGCATCTTGGAGGCTGACTACCACAGAAGCTAAGGAAGAAGATTTAGAAGAAGAAACCACTCAACAAATAGTTTACAAAATATTGCCATTACGTTGTATCTTTTAAAAATGACATTTACACATTAGAGCATAACTGGATAGTGAAGAGTCTATAAATCAGATTCTACAAAGAGGACATTGGGGGTATGGGATGTTTAAGGAGGAGAAGAGAATTAGGAAGCATATGCTAGCTGTGTTAAAATATCTGTAGGACTCTCATTTTTGCCTTTAAAGCTCTATGTTTTTCAAGTTCTTCAAGTTTCAAGGAACAGAGATATACTTAGGCAATGGAAATGGTTGATGATTTACGAGAAAAATTCACAGGACTAGGAAACAGTCTCAATAAGCACAGAACTTATGCCTCACCAATAATGGAAGAACATTCTGGTTACGATCACAGTTGCACAGTCACATTTGGAGAATTCAAACGGCTCTGGATACACCATAATGTTATGACCTAATCTGACCATCTCTAAGCATCAAGGAGTAAGTGATTTTAATGATTCTAGTGACTGAGAAAATCTCTGTTACTGCTAACCACGAAAGGAATCCTCTCTTCTCTTTTTGTTTAGTCATTGTTTCCACCACCTTATGACTTCTGCTTATTCTTAACTTTCCCTCTGTTATGTCCTTCCTACCGTCTTCTGTCAGTGTATCTACAGGTTTGTGTGGCCAGGCTATCTGAATGGAAGTCTCTATTCCATTCTTTCCTCATGGCTCCCTGTCCCCTCACCATACTTTATTCCTGACTTCCTAGCAGTTACCTCTACTTGACATGATATTTATTTGTTTGTTTGTTTGTTTATTTATAGAGAGCAGGAAAGGAGCAGAGAGAGAAAGAAGGAGAGAGAGAATCCAAAGCAGTCTCCACACTCAATGTGGAGCCCTATGCGGGGCTCAATCTCACAACCATGACATCAGGACCGGAACCAAAATCAAGAGTCGGATGCTTAACTGACTGAGCCACCAGGTGCCCAGTTCATTTTTGCTCTCTGTTGGAATGTAGCCACATGAGATCAATTTTTAATTTTATTTACAGTTGTGTCCTGGCATATCAGGGACTCAATAATCATTTTTGAACTTAACTAATGTGATATATTTTAGTAATACTATGAACACTGTCTCTGATCTGATTGGAGGTAGTTTCTTTGGGCAAGGCAGGTTCCCCTTCCTGCTGTAGTGTCATAGGTTATCTGCACTTCATCATGTGGAATATGATAATCACAAAATGTGACCTTTTTAAATAAATAACCATTATTTACTTTCAGAAGTGTTTACTATTTAAAGAGACACACTAAAATTAAAAGCAATGTAAAATAGTAGTACACCTTTCATCATGAAACTTCACAAATTTTAACTTGTGTTAAGAGAATAAAATATCTTGGGGCACCTGGGTCACTCAATCAGTTAAGCCTCTGACTTCAGTTTAGGTCAGAATATCTCAGTTCGAGAGTTCGAGTCCCTTATCGGGCTCTCTACTGTAAGCGCAGAGCTTGCTTGGGTTGGGATCTTCTGTCTCCCTCTCTCTCTGCCCCTCCCCTGCTCCTGGGCACACACTCTCTCTCTCTCAAAAATAAATAAACATTTAAAAAAAGAGAATAAAATATCTTTTATTTTGTGTCTACTAAACAAATACTTCTGTACCTTAGTAAATTGAGAACCTTGATAAATTGCCTTCTTGAACATTGAAAATAAAGGAAAATCATGGGAATGCAAGCTGGTGCAGCCACTCTGGAAAACAGTATGGAGGTTCCTCAAAAAACTAAAAATAAAACTACCCTATGACCCAGCAATTGCACTACTAGGCATTTATCCAAGGGATGTAGGTGTGCTGTTTCGAAGGGACATATGCACCCCATGTTTATAACAGCACTATCAACAATAGCCAAAGTGTGGAAAGAGCCCAAATGTCCATCGATGGATGAATGGATAAAGAAGATGTGGTATATATATACAGTGGAGTATTACTCGGCAATCAAAAAGAATGAAATCTTGCCATTTGCAACTACGTGGATGGAATTGGAGGGTATTATGCTAAGTGAAATTAGTCAGTCAGAGAAAGACAAAAATCATATGACTTCATTCATATGAGGACTTTAAGAGACAAAACAGATGAACGTAAGGGAAGGGAAACAAAAATAATATAAAAACAGGGAGGGGGACAAAACACAAGAGACTCTTAAATATGGAGAACAGAGGGTTACTGGAGGGGTTATGGGAGGGGGGATGGGCTAAATGGGGAAGGGGCACTAAGGAATCTACTCCTGAAATTATTGTTGCACTGTATGCTAACTAATTTGGATGTAAATTTAAAAAAATTAAAAATTAAGTCAAAAAAGGAAGAAAACAAAAATAAAATAAAATAAAGGAAAATCAGCAAACAATGAATGAGTTGTGAAACAATAGCTCAATATGATCTATCACACTCATATTAAATTCTACTTCTCTTAGGAAACTTCTGTGACTACTCTAGCACAGTAAAGGCATTACTTTTATAAATTATTATTTATTTGTCCCCAGTTTTATTAAGATATCATTGACATAATCACTGTATACGTTTAAGGCGTATGGCATGATCGTTTATTTACATGTACTGCGAAATTAATACCACAGTAGGTTCATCTACCATCCACTTCCTCATACAGATACAATAAAAAGAAGTGTAAGAAGAAGAAAAGAAAAAAAAATCTTGTTTTGAGAATTCTTAGGCTTTACTTTCTTATCTTTCTTATGTATCATACAGCAGTATTAGCTCCAGGCATCATGTTGTACATTAAATTCCTAATATTTATCTTGCAACTGAAAGTTTATACTTTTTTGACCACATTCCTCCAATTCCCCCTCACCCCACCTCTGGCAACTACAGATCTGATCTCTTATTTAAGGAATCTGGTGTTTTTGTTCTGGTGGTAGTGGGAGTTGTTTTTTAGATTCCACATGTAATACGTGAGATTATATAGTATTTGTCTTTCTCTATCTGATTTATTTCACTTAACATAATGCCCATTCATGTTGTCACTAATGGTAGGATTTCCTCTTTTTTTTTTTTTTTTTTTTTACAACGGAGTAATATTCCATTGGGTATTTATGCCACAACTTCTTTATCCATTCATCCATTGATGGGCACTTCCGTTTTTCTGTGCCTTGGTTATTGTAAGTAATGCTGCTATGAACATGGGGGTGCATATCTGTTTCCAAGTTAGTGTTTTCTTTAAAAAAAATTTGTTTTCAATATTTATTTTTGAGAGACAGAGAGCGTGCGCGTGCGCGCATGAGTGGGGGAGGGGCAGAGAGAGAGGGAGACGCAGAATCCCAAGCGGGCTCCAGGGTCTGAGCTGTCAGCACAGAGCCCCTCCAGGGGCTTGAACTCAGGAATTGTGGGATCATGACCTGAGCTGCAGTCGAAAGCTTAACCTTAGACTGAGCCACCCAGGTGCCCCCCAAGTTAGTGTTTTCATTACTGTTGAGTCCATTCCCGGAAGTGCAATTGCTGGATCATATAGTAGTATTAGTTTTAATATTTCGAGGATCTTCTACACTGTTTTCCATAGTGTCTGTGCCAATTCATCATCCCCCCAACGGTGCATAAGTGTTCCTTTTTCTCCACATCCATGCCAGCATTTGTTATCTTTTGTCTTTGTGACAAAAAATTCTGTCTGCCCTTCTCGCCACATGAGCCCTGGGACCTCAGTGCTTCCAGGAACTATTGCCAGTCTTCTGCTCAGATTGCGCTGGAAGACACTCTACACAGTGGGTGGAGCTAAGTCTCAGTCCCCTTGCCTGGGTGGAATGGGGAGGAACTGTACCCGGCTGCTCTCCAATTCTGGAACAGGCTCGAACAAGCTCTCCATTTGGGAGCAGCTGGGAGCTACCCTCATTTTTGCTAGGAGTTAGTCTCCCTCGTGGGCATACCGCGGGGATGCCTTCATGCCTGCTACTGGTTTTGGTCTGGGGGCAATCAGCTCTGCTTCCCCACCTGTCTGCTTGAGCATTACTGGGCTACATGGCTTCCAGGAGTTGTCACCAGCCCAACAGGGCAGGTAGGGCTGGAAAGCATCCCCGACAGTGGCTGTGGTTGTGGTTTAGCACGTTGCCTGCGTGTGGGCAAACTGAGCTCTAGGACTGGCAAACCTTCTCATTTAAGGATGTGAGTCAAGGAGATCTGCATCCCTGCAAGTTCTTTGGTGCTTCCTCGGCTTGGTTCTGCAGATGAACAAAACTGCTGGTTGGGATTACTTCTTGGACACTGCAGGTATGCATTCAGTCTGCCAAGATGCTCGTGCTGGTGGTGGTAAGCCCCACCCCACTCCTCCATCACGGATTTCCAGTGGTGGAGCCCCACCTCTGCAATCCCTGTGGAGCGAGATCAAAGTAAGGGTTCCCACAAAGTGACCCACAATGCTAGGGGAGGCTGGTTTCCCCCACCCCGTTCTCTTTGTCCACAGGAGTAACTGCCAGGTCAAGGAAGACCTCTCCATGTAATACTGTCCTGCCTGGTGGCCAGTCAATGCAGTCAATGGGGAGCTGCTTCACTTACCCTTCTAATGCAATCTGTTGTCTCTGTGATACAGGAGGGGTGCTTTAGCCTCACCCTTATATGCTAGGATTCTCTCAGTAGCGTCTTGTTCTTGAATAGTTGTTACTTATGCTCGTGATAGGGAGCAAAGTCAGGAGCACACTATCACTGTCTTGGTGATGTCACTCTCTAACTCTAAAGCTCAATTTCATTGAGATAAAATAACATTGAATTAAATGTATTCATTTTTCTTAAGAATTAAGAGTCTCATCATCTTAGATAAACTTAATGGGGTTTTTGGGGGTGTTATCTTTCAAGTCAAGGACTGTCTCATACACGATTTCTAGCTATTAAACCTCAGTGCCTAGTGCATAATTGATGCTTCGTACAGAATAACGACAATAATGATAATAACTACCACTATTGACATTGTTTAAAAGGCTATAAATTTTCATGAAAACCCTATGAATAAGTTCTATTTTACTCTCATTTTTAAGATAAGGAAACTGGGCCAGAGAAGTTGGGTAAAAGAACCAAAGTTGGACATTGAACTCTCTTCTAACTTGTCAGTTGATATCTAGGATGTTTGAGGTCCATTGGATGATGCTGATTTGTCAGGAGAGAATGCTCCTGTGTCCTCTCTCTTAAGAGATAGTCAGTCACAGACTATTTACAGCAACTTTGAAGCCAAATTTTTTTCTGATATGACACTAAAAATAGGTTGCTGTTCTCTGGCTGATGTCCTGGATTTGGGATAATTCTAAATTATTTGGGAGAGAAAATAAATTTTTTAAGACTATGGCCCCCATTAGCTGAGCACATGATAATAACTAACTTTTGAATAAAATTTTTATTCTACAAATAATTATTCCTTTAAGTGACTTGCCTTTTTTTTTTTTTTGAGATAGATTGAAGTGGTTTATGGATTAAGTCACAATTTAAGATAAATGTTTTCATTAAAAGATAAGACAGAGTTCACCAAGAAAGCACCACGCCTAGAGGTTTTTAAGAACCATTGTGGACAATGTGGCTCTAAGGTTCTTAGAGAAAATCTATTCAGTCATTTGATTTTTATTTTTTAACAACAGAAAGAGAGTACAGAAAGAGAGTAACCATTGTAAAAATGGTTATTTTTCTCCCTTGGCTTAAATATGTCCCCTGTAGAATAAAGGCATTACACAAGGTAATCTTAGTTTCTTTCTTTCTTTCCCTCTTTCCCTCTTTCTTTCTTTCTTTCTTTCTTTCTTTCTTTCTTTCTTTCTTTCTTTCTTTCTTTCTTTCTTTCTTTCTTTCTTCTTAACATTATGTTTTGAGAGACCAAGAGAGACAGAGCATGAGCAGGGGAGGGGCAGAGAGAGAGAGAGAGAGGAAGTCACAGAATCCAAAGCAGGCCCCAGGCTCTGAGCTGTCAGCACAGGGCCTGACACAGGGCTCAAACTTACGAGCCATGAGATCATGACCTGAGCTGAAGTCGGATGCTTCACCAATTTAGCCACCCGGGTGCTCCTCTTAGTTTCTTTCTTGCTGCATGATTTTATAAGTTTCAACTATAATATTACAAAAAATAAAAAGGTATTTCTTACTGTAAATGTCTATAAAGACATAGGGCAAGGGTAGAGTGAAAGTCTTTTTCTGAAAGAATAATGTAAGCCGGCCCAGATGCTCTAAACTCTGATGGTCTCTAAATTAATACAGACTAAACAATCACAAATAATTTCACTATAATCAGTGATTAAAAATAACAAGTAGGTTGACTAAATTTTTTTTTATTAAATTGCAAGGTTGGTCGCATATACAGTATACGTACACACAGCTTGACTCGGTGATTATGGAAGCAAAGTTTCAACTCTTCTGTATATTTGGTTTTCTCTGTATTATGAATCTGGATTTTTGGTTTTTTTTTTTTTTTACAGTAGTAATAGGAAATGTGACAGTGAGGAATAAAACATTTTCCTTCACTTGCTCTCCTCATCCCTTTCTCTCAAAAATTTCTGCCTTTGGCAACTTTTCAACAAACACTTATTTAATGTCTGCTCTGAGTCAAGTCCTGACTAACACAGAGGACTCCCAGATCTGTGTCTGAGACTCCCAACCCTGACCTCTTTTTGGTGCTAAAACAAATCTTACAGCAACTTGCAGGGTATATCACAACCTTGTTGTGCTGTTTTCATATCAGATTTTACATACCCCCAATCGAGTTCTTTCTAATTCTTCTTCTGAAATGTGTTCCCATATTCTTGCATTGTATCATGATCAACCCATTAATTCCCTTAACACATATTGACTTAGCTCCCTCTACACGACAGGCACTTGGCTGAGTGCTGGAACAAGAATGGCAAAGTCCCTGTTGGTCTGCAACTTTCAGACGAAGAATAAGCCAGTCAATGTAAAACATACATAAGGTAATTACATGGTGGCATATGTAGCCAGAGGTCACTTTAGTGCTGTCCGAGAATGAGATCTGAGATCTGAGAAAGGATGTGTGCTTTCTTTCTCTGAGCAACTCACAGTAGTAAATTCAGAGTCATCCTTATGCCTCCATTCATTTGTTTCTTCCACTCATTCATTAATATTAATTTCATATGCATTTATTGAATGCTTACTAAATGTTTAAGATGCAAAGATAAACAAAGCATCCTCTGCTCTCCCTGGATGTTATAGTCTAGTGAGGAGGCAGATCAATAAGCAAATAAGGCCTATAAAGTGTTGTTATTTATTTTGATAGATACCTATATGGGACTTGGTAGAGGTAAACAGGGTGAAGGTCTTACTCAAGTATAGCTTAAGAACATGATATATATTTTATTCCTCTTAATATCTCCAGCATAGAACCTGCAAACAGGTACTCAAAGGAATGTGACGAATGAATATATAAATGGCAGCACACTGCCATTTATGCTGGAGTTGAAAGTAGGGTCCTATTGATTTGTTTTATTAAAGCATGTTTTTTAAAGTTTGTTTATTTATTTTGAGAGAGACAGAGAGAGCACAAGTGGGGGAGGGACAGACAGAGGGAGAGAGAGAGAATCCCCAGCAGAGGCAGATGTGGGGCTCGAACTCACAAACTGTGAGATCATGACCTGAGCCCAAACCAAGAGCCGGACACTTAACTGACTGAGCCACCCAGGCACCCTTTGATTTACTTTACTTATGCGTCATTCTATTGTTCCAGATATGGTATATTTCTCTCAATACCAATCTATAGTATTTCATTATTTTTAATCCCATACTTGTCATTTTTAAACACTTTTCTTTCTCTGGAGATTCCTTTATTTTCATACAAGTGCCATAATGAAAAAGGCTTATAGCTAAACCTCCAAACAATGCCTAAACATCCCCTCGCCCCCTTGAATATTATAATGGTTACTATCTAATACACTGTCTCTGTTTTCTGATAAATGCCCCAATGTTTTCTCTAGGGTATCTTCAAAAAGGGTATGCCAGCTGTGGAGTAAGTTTGAAAAATTTTCTCCCAGAACTAATGAAGGCTTCAGTAATACAAAAGATAAAATATCGTGCCATGTCTCAAAATAGCAACAAAGGTCACAAAAATATACCCCTCCCCCTCCCCCCCAATCTAATGAAATTCTAATTGCTGCTTCATTGATACGTCCTAGATGCTGGCACGTGCAGAAGCTACTTTACTCCTCACAACAATCGAGGGAAGTAGATAGCTCTGATTCCCAGATGAAGAGGCTGAGCTTCACAAAAAAATTTGAATGATTTCCCCAAATCACAGGATTTACAAATGATACAGTGGATCAGTGGAAACACTGGCCCTTGGCACAGATGAACAGAGATGATTCTTGCTTGTCCCCTCTACATCTGACCTCTTGCAGAAAATTAAAAGCCTGAGTCGGATCTCCATTTTCAGTCCTGCAAATTCTAATACCATTTATCTCTCATTATTGGCAAGTTCATAATTGTTTTTAATTTTGCTCCCTGTTACTAAGTATAACTGAAAATAGTTCTATCTTTCCCCAGCTTTGGTGTATTGAAGGGACAGCAGGCCCATCTTTCATTTGTAAGAGCTTTTCACAGGTGGAAAGATGAACTTGTCCTTCAAATGTCTCTTCATCCAGTTGGGTAATCCTTTTTGCTGTTTTTGGCTCATTTTTTTAAAGCTGTCTCTTTAGTTTTGAAGAAGGTTAATTATTTATTGGTGAAACAAAGGATCTTTACCTAAGTCTTGTGCTAGAAATATGGTTTTAAACAAAAACCATGTCTGTTGTGAATTTTCCTCAAATGTGCTCATACTTGGAGGAAATTAGTCACACAGTTCACTAGAAAATTATTACTGATAATATTCATATTTTTATTTGCTTATTTATTGATTTTATAATGACCTGAAATTCAATGGAATTATATTATAATTATATATATATATATATAATTTATATATATATACATATATATATAATTATATTATATTTTATAATGACCTGAAATTTCAGTGGAATTATATTATGTGAAAATAGGAACATTTAAGGCAGTGCTTTATTTAATCCATGTTAGTTCCTGTAACACCATCTGTACAAATATTCTCAGAATGCCCTTTGTCTCTCTGATAGATCTCGTCTTCTAGAATAACAACCTAATATGAACGTCGATAGTCTTTTTTTTTAACGTACTTCAAAAAAAATTCAAACATCCGTCCAGTTTATTCTATTCACTGTGGACCATATAAATGTGATGGTTGGGAAAAACAAAAGCTTTCCCAGAGAAATCTTAACACTTCCATACATAACAATATTTTTTAATGGGGTTTGTGAACAAGAAAACATTTTTGATAGCTTACAAGTTTATACGCAGTTGATAACTGTGACTGGAATTCTTGATTTTTTTAAATACAGAGAATTGAGCAAAGTCTCTAAAAGATGACAGTTCCTCAGCCTGTCACTCTTGGGAACGAAGAACAAAGTTGCCTATTAAACATGACTCTTAAGGGGCAAAAAGACACTTTTGCAGAATTGAGCCTGAAAACAATGCAGGATTCAATCTTTTTGTCTCTTCCTTAAACTTTGAGGTAATGAAGTCAGAAGGCAAGTCAGAATCATAATGCTATCCCTACAACTGTTAGGAGAGAGCGTTGCTAAGAGAAGGAAGGTACCAAATTGGAAATGATGATAGAGGAAAAGTCCTAGTTAGAGAATCCCCAGCATGGAAGGCAGAGACCTAATTGTAAGACCAACAGCCACGAGCATGCACAGAAAAGTAACTTAGGTCTGAGGTCCTCTGGAATAAATCTTTGGTGATAACAACACAGTCCACAACAGGGATACTTTTATATTTATAGTTTATTCTCCATTATTGCCAGAGGCCTCAAATCCCACATAGTCAAAATCTCCATTCACTGCTGCCTGCTGGGCATTTAACAAGGGCTCTTGTAACAGGACCCAGAACAAGTATGAACATGAATAAAAAGTGCAGGGGCCAGCCAGGCACCACAGGCTGTGAGGTAGCCAAGTGGAGGCATTGGAGAGAAACAGAGAAAGCGTACAATGACCCTGAGTGCCTCAAGGCATGGCTTCAAAAGGTGTCAACACCAATTAAATTGTAAAAGCTCTGTCAGCTTCTGAAAAGTCATCCAGACAGGGACAAGACAGTACATAATCAAAGGGATGGGATATGATTTTGTATGGTCTACACTAGACCTGGTATACACATGCACGCCTGGCAATTTGTGACCCATATGTGAGCCTTCAAGTTAAGGCTGCCCTTAAAGGTGTAAATACCCTTCCTCTGGGAGCTCTCTGGGTTTAAGCTGGGGGATCTTGAAAACCTTTATTAGCAGGTAGCGACTGGTGGCCCCCATAGGTAAATTGCCCCAAAATATAACAAGACATGCACCATAGATCATGTCCATAGATCAGCTAAAGGATAATTGCCTAATCTCTTGGCTTGAGCTAAACAGGCAGAAAAACAATCTGTTAACAAACAACATTATGGAGAGTTTTCTTTGTCAGCAAAAGGCTCCATGGAATCTACTCTTCCTGGAAACAGGACATCTTGACAGTATTGAATTTGCAAATAGCTACATCAGTAAGAAGATAACTTTGCATTGCTTATCTGGCTTTGGAGGGTATTAAGTTGGCTTTAAAGAATTTATTGGGTTTTGGCAAAAGTACCCTCATGTCAATTCATGAAACGATGTCTCCCTCTCTCTCTTTTTCTCTTTTTTTGCCTACGGGTAACTATGATAGGTATGACCAATTTATTGGATGGTGTTCAAAGTGACAGAGTTGGGGAGGAGAAGAAATGCACTTTATAGCTGGGGGAAAAAAGATCGGAAGAACTGTCAAAGTGTTTCTCACATACTTTACTGCTAAATAATTTTCTTGGTCTATGGAACTTTTTCACTTACCAAATCAAGTAAAATGCCTGGGGTTTGAGGTAGATTGATTCATGCTGAAAAGCAGACTCTAATGACATTAAAGTTCCAAGCATGGTCAGTCTTAAAAAACAAAACAAAACACTAGCACAAAACTCAAAAAGATTATTCTTATCTGTTTTTTTTTAGATGGAATGCCACTTAATTTAAGGATTTAGAATGCAATCCTTTTAAAAAATCAAACTATTTGAATGCTCTTAACATAGCTAAAGTTATTCTTTTATTTTGAAGGAAAGATAAACTAGGCACAAAATAATGTAACATATTATTGAGTATCAGCTTGAAGCTATAAGTTGTTAGATTATCTTTTAGATGTTTTATTTTAAAATATAATAGCTGTTGTAAAACTGAGTTCAATAACAAGAGGAAAATTGAGGGAGACATTTATTCAAATTTTAGTATTGATCCTGGGTTAGTCAAGATGGGCTAAATTATGCTGCAGTGACAAAGAGAGCAATCTCAGTGGCTTAAAACAGAAACACTTTCTCACATAAATTTTCTATGGGTCTGGGATATCCTATAAAGCAGTGTTCCTCCACATGATTTTAATATAGCAATGATTTATCAATATGTGCTCCAGAAGTGTCATGACAGGGAACAGGAGTCAGAGGGTCAAGTACCTGCAACTAAATGTTCCTACTCAGGAGTGACAGACATCATTTGTGCTCACAGTTAATTAGCTAAACAAGTCACAGGGCTATCCTGAACTTTCAGGGGTGAATGCAATTATCTGCTGGACCTGAGAGGAAAAGGAATTGGTATTAGTAAACTGTTGTCAAGTCAGCCATAGACCAACCACTCTTTCGATAACCAAGTATTCGTTCCTCTCTTCTGCCCCAATCCTATATTCATCTCCATAAGAGAGACCATCCAAAAGCTTTTTATACAGCATGGAATCCATGATCTCAAATGAGAATGTGGCTCTTCTTGATATAGAGACATATAAACTGAAAGGGAAAGTTGTTTTCTCCCCCTCACAATCCACAGACTAGGAAGGAATAAGGGTGATAGTGAAACTCAGTGTGGGAATTCAGACAAGCTGATGGGCAGTTGTTGTGCCTGACTGACTTAGTAGTGGGGAATGTTCCTCAGTTATGTTGGCTTTGTTCCCTCAGGGGGATCCCAGTCTATTGTTCTTGGTGACAAAAAAGCTCAATTCTTTCTCTATTCTCCCTTGTCAAATCTGTAATGGGCATTGGGGAAAATGAGGAATAAGAAATTGAGAAATAGGCAATTTTCTTAGCCCATTACCTGCCTGAAAAGAGTTAGGTACCAAGGGTGATTTTAGGTTATAAACAGGCACAGTCTCTTTGAGTCTAGTCATGGGATTCCTTTGGCAGTGAAATTCTCTCAAAAGGATTCTTACCTATATGATGCTACACAGTTCCATGTATCAATTCCATGCCCATGAGGTTTTTTGAGATTTGGTTCTTGGAATATTTACTTTTTAATTTTCTCCCCTTCCCTCTTCTTCTCCTTCCTTCTATCCCCTCTCCCCCCACTCCCTTTCATATTTGCAGTTGTTTTTCCATTAAGTGTTTCATGGTTCAGGAAGAGAGTCACATTCTCAGTCTCTTTTGGCCAACTAAAATGATAGATGTGGTGCCCCCCTTTTTTTTATTAAAAAATATTTTTAACATTCATTTTTGAGACAGGGAGAGACAGTGTGAGCAGGGAAGGGGCAGAGAGAGAGGGAGACACAGAATCCGAAGCAGGCTCCAGGCTCCGAGCTGTCAACACAGAGGCTGACACGGGGCTCGAACTCTCAAACCTTGAGATTGTGACCTGAGCTGAAGTCGGATGCCCAACCGACTGAGCCACCCAGAAACCCCTGGGGTGCCCCACTTTTCATCATATCTTTATTCTGAGATGCCATAATCCATTCCCAGATTTAAACATAGTATGGTAGCCATACCCCTGATTTGATTCTTGCCTTAATAATTAGATTTCATTTTTCTGTTTTGTACAAAGTAGTCTCTGAGAAAGGAGTTTTTAGAATCCTACTAATCCCCAAACTTCTTTATTCTTCTATATATTGTTTGCTCCTAATTGCAAATCAGTCTATTCTTTCCTGAGATCATCTTTTTCTTTTCGTGATACCCAGCCAATTGCAATTGACATCAATTTGCAGACACTCTAATTTTCTATTTAATCTTTTGTCAAGGGCAACAAGTTTTATTTTGAATAAGATCTATTTTATAAATCATCATAGATGGTAATATTACCAAATGATTTGCCCCTGCAGATGATTGACTGGCATCTTCTAGCCTCCACAGGAGGTGGCCATTCACAACTGCTACCCCCGGTAGGATCAACACTAAGCCTATGCCACATACTTTAGAGTTTTTGTCATGGTGACATCTATTCCTAATATAAATAACTGTTTTAGTCTGCATGGATTGGGTTAGGCTACACTGACAGCAACCCAAAATTTCAGTACCTTAAAACACCCGGATTTATTTCTCTTTCATGCAATGCGCACTATGAGCCCAGAGAAGTCTCAGGGCAGCTGAGCTGTCCTCCATGGAAGGGATCTACATTGTAGTTCCTTAGCAATGTGGTTTTCCAATAGCCATAGCAGAGACCAAGTGAAGTACAGAATTGGGTGCCAGTAACTAACATGTGCCTTCCTGGAAGTGACAATTGTAATTTCTGTCACTCCTAAGCATGCATATTCCTCTTATGTGTCCAGGAGGCAAGGAAAAGTGGATATCGGGTATTAGAGGTCATGTCTGCCAAATAACCTGACTTTGTGACTTGATGAGTGGGAACGTCATTCATCAATTAAAGTAGTAGTCTCTGAAACCCTACTAATCTAAGCATTTTATTTCTACTGTATTGTAACCACTCTTAAAATCCTAGCTGACAAATTTTATATAATTATTAAAATTTTAAAGTATTTAAAAGGTTCAGTATAACTTTTGGGAGTGGCTTATATCTTCTAGTTATTTAGATTCCAACTTACTTTCTAAATGGACATTGTAAAATGTTACTCAAAGTTTTCTAATTATAATTATCAGGTATTTTATAGGAACACTTAATTTAGTAATATTTAGGGATAAACATCTGTAGTGGATTGAGTGGTGGTCCCCTAAAAGATCTGTCCCTGTCTTGAAACCTGTGATTGTGACCTTATTTGGAAAAATGGTCTTCGTAGATATAATTAAGTTAAAGATCTGGAAATGAGGATCATCTGGATTAGGGTAGGTCCTAAATCCAATGGCAAGTGTCCTTAGATGAGGGGGAAGGTCTTCTCCAGAGCAGAAGGCCATGTGAAGACAGAAGCAGAGACTGGAGCGAGCAGCCGTAAGGAGGGCTGAGAGCCACCAGAAGCTGGGAGAAGCAAGGGAGGCTTCTCTTCAGCGCCTTCAGAAGGAGTGCAGCCCTTGATTTGGGACTTCTGGCCTCCAGACTGTGAGACAATGAACTGATGTCATTTTAAACCATCAGGTTTGTGGTAATTTGTTACCACTGCCCTGGGAAATGAATGCATAGTCCATGTGAGCTTTAGGCTTCTAAAAATAATAGATGCAATGAATACCTATTATTAAATATTATACTTACTGGACTAAAGGAACAGTGCAAAGTGAACTAGGCATGATTATGACAAAGTCATAAGATTTAATATTAAAAGTCCTAGGTTTGATTTCACATGGCCTGAGTTCCAGGTTTAACTTTTTGAAGTAGTTACATGTTTTAAAAACTCAGTTTCCTCACCTATAAATGGAAAATTATAATAAATCCTTTCCTGCCAACCTGGGGGATTGCTTTATGACTCAAATGAGGTTATTGATGTGGGGTGCCTTGAAATCAGTAATACAGCAGATAAATGAAGTTTTAATGATGATGGTTGTTAATATCGAGACAATAATAAATAAAAACAAACCCTAAGTCTGACATTATAATTTCTGAATATTTTCTTTTTAAAATGGACTTCATTTAGTGAGTTTATTAGGTTTGCAACAAAAGGATAAAATGGTCTAAGCATTGAGAAAACCAAAGCCTTGCCCTCTCTCAAAAGCAACCCATTGACTTCAATTGTTAAACTATATTTGAAGCATGGAAAGAAACTAGAAAAAAAAACAACACTTCTGTGGTCAGATACTCAAGAAAAATGTAAATATGTTTATAAGAAAAAAGCCCTAAAGGCTGACTGAAAGTTTCCTATTATGTTTCACCTCATATAAGACCTTCCTAGAAAAATATAATAGCTATATTCTAGAAATAATATTCTCGGAATAATACTACTTTATTTTTAGTACTTCCCTTCCGTAACTAATTTTAAATATACCAATAAAGATTAACTCATAAAGTTTCTTCTTCATTTACAGACATTGTTTCCATCTGATAGATAACCCAGAGAGGACACCACAAATCACAGATCCAACTGAGAATAAAACTTTGTGATGCAACTTTGAGGTAATGGCGGCATCTGAGGGGTGTGTGTGTGTATGTGTGTGTGTGTGTGTGTGTGCTCTCCTAGAAGGTATGTTTTTTTTTTTTTTTCTTTTGTAAATGGAAGCTTAAAAGTCAGTTAGTATTCGGGGTGCCTGGGTGGCTCGGTCGGTTAAGCATCCGACACTTGATTTTGGCTCAAGTCATGATCTCAGAGTTCGTGGGTTTGAGTCCTGCATCTGGCTCTGGGCTGACAGTGCAGAGCCTGCTCAGAATTCTCTCTCTCCCTCTCCTCTCTGCCCCTACCCCACTCATGCTTTCTCCTTCTCTTTCTCTCAAAATAAATAAACATTTAAAAAAAATTCAGTAAGTATGGAATATGAATTTTGAAGACAAAATTTTCTTCCTGTTCAGTTGCTCCTTGGTTATCAGTAGCTTAAAGTTGTTGCTATTGAGGGTACTTGATGTTTAGTCTATACTCCTGCTTAATTTGGATGGCTGAGTCACACACATGTGCCCTTTGAGCAAAGATTTTTGCTTCTCTTATCACCAAGGGCCTGCACCAACATTGTGAGTCTACCCCTGTAGTCCTGTCATGAGCTATCTCTCCACACCTGTGGTGGAAATTTTATGTCTGTGGATTTAGTATTAAAACCCAGGCATTAGTTGTGTTATCATCTCTCTCATAAAAATGCTAAGGAAGATTTTTGTGTGGATGCTGAAATCTAAGCTTTACAAGATCTCTAGATGCTTTCAAGGAGACAAAGGCATTGGATCGCTAGAAATTCTTTGATATTGCACACTAAAAACCTTGGTGGGATTAAAAATCAATGCTACAAACTTTTGTGTGGAATAAACCAGGACTGAAGGCATTTGTGAATTCAGGAAATTTGAAGAGAGTGAAAGAGAGAGTGTCATTTTAAGACGTCAGTAGCTCATGTCAATTGCAACTAAATTATAATGGCCTGTTGGCTATTGATTCAGTTAGACTTCTTATTGGCAAGAACTCATCTCTATAACCACGTCTGCAGCCTCCTACTGCTGGGTGAGCTATCACGTTTCACATCTATGTGATCAGAAAAGCAAAATGGTCCATCATCTCTGGGCTGCTCATTTTCACTGAAGCTCTGAGCGCCCCCCCCTCCACTTTGTCCCACCTCTTCCCCAAACCTTCTGGAACTCCTACTCTGAGGTTAACAAACACATCTATACCATCAGCCTCTCCTCTGAATAGTCCCTTTACTCACTGACTAAAACTCGGTAGGCTCCTAAGCATCCTCTTCCCTGGAAAATCTACCAAAGACGGGCTAACTTGCCTCTCAACCCTCTTCATTTCAAGGCCAAGGCAGTAGGATAGGCATGACCTTTGGTCCCCCATTGTTGTTTTATAGCTATTGTCTTCCTCTTTCAAAACGCTCGCTCTTCTGAAGCCCACAACCTTCTTCTCCACCTCTCTTTTAATTGCTTTGAAATCTACCAACTAGGAGCCTCTCATCCTTCCTCCTAATGACTTTTGCTTCTCAGTCACTGCCTCATTTTACTGCTCCGCTGCTGTCATCATTCTTAGAAATTTCAGTTTCTGCATAGGAAATAAATTCAGCTGATTTTCCAGTTTCTTAATCTCACTTTCAAAAGTTCTTTTTTTCCTGTTCACTTGGGTTTCCAATGTTTGTGACCAAATCTCAGGCCCTGTTTGTTCCCCCTACAAAACCGATTTCAAGCACTCTGTTTTTTGATTACCACCTTTTATTCTAGATCATTTGCAAGACACTTGATTAAACAGGTAGGTAAAGTTTGTAGTATTTTTGGAATGGAGTCCTTGGACACCAAGCCAGGTCCAGACCCAGAAATGATCTTTAATAGTTAAGCACAAGAAAAGCTTTATTTATATTACTCACTGGCTTTCCCAAGTCCTCTACTTAAATAGATTTGAAATTAACACTTGTCACGGGAGAAAGTTTCTCATTTTCTGCTTCTTTTATTTTTTTTCTTCTTACATCCTAGACCTCCCCATTGGATAGACAGGTAACAAAAATTCCTTATGAAAAATATGACAACATTTTCTTTATGAACCCATCCTGTGTTCTGCCTATGTTTTACTCTTCTCAATTAAAAAACACAGATATTATAATAAAAATATAATACCAATTATATATATATATATATATATATATATATATATATGAAATCATCTTTTTGTTGTTGTTCTGGGTCCTGTTTGAAAGAAGCCGGTGTCATAACAATGCAGTTGTTTCAAATATTATTTGAAAATAACATTTCCAATACTGAGAACTGTCAGAGAATAAAATAATATGTAAAGAACGGACCCTCACTGTTTTCACAGCCAGAAAAGCACAGATTTCCAAATGTTAAAAACTTAGCACACTGAAATTTACTTTCAGTTTTGCAAAATACAATTTCTTATCAATATCTGTCAAAGTCTAAGATAATAAAGTGTAATGGTCTTGGTGGAAGAAAAGTGCGAAAGTTAAAACAGATTCATTTCTTGTCATTCTACCTCCATTTGTTCACTTTCTGTTCCTTCTCCCCACCAAATATGCCCTTTCTTTTTTTACTTTATCTGGGTGGCATCTTAATATGCATAGCAGCATCAGAGCCAGACAAGGACCAAATTAACATAATACAAATATAGAGAAAATGCCATAACTTGGTTTCTTACAAACAAAATACGAATATGATATGCTGTCACCTGGGCCGCTAGATACTTGCATCAAGCCTTGTGTGTTTTTCATCGACGGAGCTTATATTTTTATTTTTTAGCTCAAAACTGACATAAATAAATAAATGTAAATGCAGACCAGTTTCGTAAGTTATTAAGTACGCTCAAATAATCCACAAAAAATTCTATGTGGCTTATATAAAATCTTATTGGCTAACATCCTCATTAATCTATTAGATTAATTTCATTTCTTTATAGCTATCTATGCAATTAAGGCCAGAAGACATAAGCATCTGTCAGAATAAGTCTACATTGTTCATTGACTCAATTATCGGGCTTATTTTGTCTTCTGGTTCTGTTTCTAGTGCTTGTATTCAAAGGAATTTTTCAGTTTCAAGTGATAGTAAACCAATTCAGATACTCGTTAGAAGAAAAGGCAACCTATCTCCTGTAATTAAAAAATACAAGTGTAGATTCAGATATGGCTTGATCCAGGAGCTAAAATGACATAACCGGGGCGCCTGGGTGGCGCAGTCGGTTAAGCGTCCGACTTCAGCCAGGTCACGATCTCGCGGTCCGTGAGTTCGAGCCCCGCGTCAGGCTCTGGGCTGATGGCTCGGAGCCTGGAGCCTGTTTCCGATTCTGTGTCTCCCTCTCTCTCTGCCCCTCCCCCATTCATGCTCTGTCTCTCTCTGTCCCAAAAATAAATAAAAAATGTTGAAAAAAAAATTAAAAAAAATAAAAATAAAATGACATAACCATCTCTTTCTCTTTTCCTTTTTTCTTTCACCCCCTTCTAGTAAGTTTCCCCCTCCCCCATTATTTATCTTCTCTCTGCTTCTCATTGACTTCATCCATGGTTCCTTCTGTGTGGTGGTTGCAAGAGGTTTAAAAATTCTAGGCTTATCGCACCCTAAGATTGGCAATCTGATTAGAAAGTTCTACTAACTTTCCAAAATGTTAATGGAAGTCTTAGGAATGATTTTAATTAATAGGACCTGGCTCACATACTTATCCATGAACCAACCACTATGGCCAGAGTTATAAGCCCGTCTCTGAATACAGGTGACTGGGTTCAAATCCTCTCTGAATCACATGGACCAAGAATGGAAGACAGGAATTTCCTGATGACAAATCTGGACACAGTTATTTAAAAGGAGAGGTTAGGGCAGGGAGAGAACAACATTGTGTACTAGAGAACTCATTTGTAGGCAACAGCAGAATTGTTACAGCTTTATAGTTAGACACTCTGATGTATGCTAAGAATGTTTGATTCATTGGTCTTGCTTTCATAAAGCTTTGAATATTTGTGGAAAGCACACAATTGCTTAGTACAAGTGCACCATTCAAATGGTCATCAGTGTTGTTTATAAAAGTTCAGTTTCCAACTAGGTAGGAAGATCAGAAGAAAAAAAAAAAAAGAGGAAAGACTCTCCAAACTGGTTGGGGTTTTACTGAATAAGAGAAATAGTAGTGTTGGTAGGTTGGGTCAAAATTGAAATGGAATGTTTTTGAGAAACTCTGAGCACCTAATCATTGACTTCTTTTTTTTCCCACTTCCAAATCCTTGAGAATTTTGGATAGACAGTATTTCTCCACAAACACCTAATAAAAAGGGGAATAGGAAGGAGAGGTAGGGAATTTTAAATAAATTTTTAAGCTGCTGCCTGGTTTTTATCAAACTCACACTCTGATATTCATTAGCCTGCCTTGATGTCTATTAGTCCTCGTGAACATAAGATAGTGCTTTTTTTAGTGACTTGCTGAAGACAGCCTTGTTTTTGAAGCCAATAATAGTTTTGAATCATTTAAGCTGAATCTTGTGTCTTCTCTGAAATAATTAAAAGATGTGCTAGGTTCAGTTTGCCATTGGCTGTTTGTATGAACTCGAGGATTATGAAGAGACTTAGCAATAACAAACTGAAGTGAAAAGTTTTAGATGTGTCAGCCCCCTCTCTTTATGCAGAAAGAGCCATTTATTATTCAGTATAAATTGTACATTTTCAATATGTAAGGACCGATTTCACAAATTTTATATTGAATGAGATTTTATGTGATATAGCTGACATTTTATTTCATTTTTTTTAATGTTTATTTATTTATGTTTTTTGAGAGAGAGAAAGAGAGACAGAGCATGAGCAGGGGAGGGGTGGAGAGAGAGGGAGACACAGAATCCAAAGCAGGCTTCAGGCTCTGAGCTGTCAACACAGAGCCCGACACGGGGCTCGGACTCACAGACGGCGAGATCATGACCTGAGGTGAAGTCAGATGCTCAACTGACTGAACCACCCAGGCGCCCCGGTATAGCTGACATTTTAATGAGATAAATAGTAATTATTATTTCTAAAGGTACATTTAAGTGCGTACAAAGAGATTTAGTCTTATCTAAACAAAGCATCTTAGTTTATAGAAATAAACATAAAACCTAAGGTTTTAGAAATACTTTCAGCACCAGCTCTTGAAGTTGAGACATTGGATATAATCAGAATGAATCTGTTGGACTAAATATATTTTTAGAAGAGTTGGACTGAATACTGCAATGGGGTTGTAGTCAAGGTATAATCAAAGTGACGGAGTAAGAGTGCAAAAGGGTCTAGTTAAGGAGGAACTTGAAGAGTAAATTGGAGTAAGCCAGCTTGACAAGAAGATGGGGGAGAAGGGAAGGAAGAAGTTATTTCAGAAAGAAGGGATATCATAGGCAAAAGAAGTTAACCCCAAAACAACCCTAGATGCCTGGAATCCAAAAGCTGTAGAGCTGGGAAGTAGAAACGGTAGCCCTGGAGGAAGATAGTCCTGCTGATAGCCAAGGCAGGCAGGGCCAGGATTCACTGAAAGCCTTGGAGGCCATGTTTTAACCCATTTCCTTTTTCATACAGGGATTACTCATAAAGGGGGTATGTTGACTATAAGTCTCTGAATTATATGATCACATCGCATTACTCCTTTCTAAAGGCTTCATTGGTGCTTATTCTTTGGACAAAATAAAGTCTAACACTTTAGCTCAAAGCGAATAGCTTCTACCCTCCTTTCTGTGCCCTTGGGCACATGGACACATTGTGTTCCTAAAATCACAGTTTCCCAGACAACACTGTAGTGTTTTATTGTACTGTGCTGTGACCTCTGCCTAGAATTTTCTCCTCCCCGTTTCATAAAGGTTTTGCTAATTCTAACTACTTCTCTATTTTGCTTCCAGGGAAAACGTATTCTTTCTCAGTTGTGATTTTTACAACACTTTCTTTTTTCTATCTTTCTTATTCCATTTCTCATTTCTCTCTTGAATTTTGATTATATAGGTGTGTGTATATATTCAAAATATCCATAACATTAAACATGTGTGTAGGCACATATGTATGTATGTATTTAAATGTCATTACTAAATTTTAAGATCCTAGACAATAGGGATTGTTTAAATATATTTTATGAATTTCTTCTGGTAGTATATCACATAATGCTTTGTACTAGTCTGTGCTCTAGTTGAGAGAAACAGAAAGTGAGAAAGAGAAAGAAAGTTTTTTTAGGGAGCTCATCAACTTGAATCATTCTAGGCTTTTCAAAATGACAGGTCACACGTGACATAGATAAATTAGTAGGGTACTTTTCGGTTACTATTGAAGAATGGTCAGAACCAAAGAGTGGACCTTTATAAAACACTTTTCAAATTGCAGACCCTTAAGAGTTTGCTTTAAAGGAAGGTCCTACTTGGGCAAGAATTTGTGTGGCCAAGTGTGGTGGAAAAAAGTCTATAATAGATCTAAACATTTTTGGTAACTATTACCTCACCTTTGAAAAGCCTAATGTGATTGTTTCTGGATAAATTAATAAAACTTGATCTCCTCAAGTGTCTACACATCTCAATTTTTTTTTTAAGCCTTGCCCACATTTTCTTGGTTTACTGAAGGTCATCATATATTTTATTTTTGAAGCTTCTAGGTATATGTTAGTCTTTCTACTGGTGCCAGAAGAAAAAGGGCTTTGGCAGTCACGTTCGATGGAAAATCCATTCTCGGATACGCTAGGACGCAGCTGACACACAGGGCACGTGTGAATTTAACAGAGAGATTTAGTGGGCTGTTCGGCAGCAGAGAGATTAAGAAGCTGAACTCAGTAGTTTCATAGACGCTGACGTTATTCAACTTCTGGTAAAAAGCATTGCGTATGTCCAAAGTCTGGTACATTTTTAACCATGTACAGTAATTTAAGTACCTTAAGTGATGGCACTTCTGTACAGTCATGATCACATTCTTTGACTACTTGGAAAAATTTATCAGAAGAAAAACGTGATTCAGTATGTTTAGCTCTTTTCACATTACAGAACAATATTCTAAATTTAATAAATTACAGTCTCAAAGAGAACCACAATTTGCTATTTTACTTTTGAAAATATGTGCTCTAACTAGAGCTGATTTTTGAAAAGAAATATTTTTGGACAACTGTTAAAGACCAATTATCAGTCTTGTTTTGTCTTTAAGAAAGATTACCGGTCCTGCTGACCGATACTGACATCAGTGGCCATGGCAGTTTTCCAGAACATATCACCTCTCTTTTTCCTTTCCTTTGTCTTTCTTCACTTCCTGCTTTCTGGTTATCCCTTCATCTTTTTACTCTATTGTCCTTCTCTTTTTCATTAAACTCATTTTCCTCTTCAGCTTATCTTACTCTGGCCTGAATCAATGACACTTAAATGTGACAATATTAATCTGTCAGAAATATTGAAAAGCAAAGAAGTTGTTTTGACATTTCAACCTTTTCTTTTCCTTTCTATTTCCTACTTCCTCCCTCTCTCTTTGCCTGTTTCCTTCTCTTTTTCTTTTCTTATTTTTAAGGAAATCTGGAAATATGCTTTATAGCTTTGTTTTCTTTAGGCTTTCACGTAATTTACTGTATTAAAAATGTTTTGAAGTCAGAAGAAACTTTTTCTTTAATCCTATTAAAACGACATAAATCAACATTTGCTTTTAAAACATTATTTATAGCATGCTGTCTGTGTGTGTGTGTGTGTGTGTTTAATTTCCATAGAATCTTGGGGTTAAAGAGGACATAAAAGTTTCATACAATGTGTGAGAATTTTGTACAAAATGTTCTTTCCTTCCTTGGGTTGATAATCCAGCCAACTCCTGAGTATCTTCAATGTGAGGGAGATTTCTCCCCAACTTTTTTTTCCACTAAGACCTTCCCTTCTTGTATTAAGGCTCAGTTTGTATTTACATTTGTCTCCTGCCTCCCTGTTCTACTTTTCCTACTTTTCCCCTTTGCAGCCATTTAGAAAAGGCAACTTGTTTTTTTTTCAATAAGAAAGCACTTCATGTTTTAAATACATTATCATAAAATATTCTAGAAGGATAGATGAAAACCATTAACAATGACTACTTCTGTGAAATGGAACTGAGAATGGGGCATGAGGGAGAGAATTCTAGAAATTAACACCCGTTGGATTTAAAGCATACTTATTTATATATTAATGTAATAATTGTAATCATTATTATTAGTTTTTATTTTTATTTTATTTATTTGATTTTAGAGAGAAAAAGAGAGTGCACCAGCTGGGGAGAGGGGCAGAGGAAGAGAGAAAGAGAGAGATAGAGAAAGAGAGAGAGAGAGACAGAGAGAGACAGAGAGAGAGAATTGTAAACAGGTTCCATGCTCAGCATGGAGCCTGATACATGGCTCAATCTCAGATCCCCGAGAACAGGATCTGAGCTCAAATCAAGAGTCGGATGCTCAACCTACCAAGCCACCCAGGAACCCATAATCTTTATTACTACTTTAAAATACCTCAAATTCTTTACAATTCCCTTTAAAAAATGTAAATAGCTGCAGTTCTTCCAGCTTTTTTCTCATAATAATAATTTTTGGGAGGCCCTGCTTCTTCTTTCTTATTCTCTCTGCTCATGCTACTACTTTCTTTCGAAAGGTCCCTGAGTGTGGTAACCAGAATGGAAACAAAATGATGAATTTGGTGGTGATTTAGTTGTGAGTGTGTGCATAAATTTCCATGTATTTATTTCATGTATTCAAATTAAATAGCATTTAAGCATACAATCCTTGGCATAGCACAATACAGCAATCCAATCTTAATAAAAGAAATGGAAGAAATTCTATTCTTCCTAATAGAAGAAATGATGATAGCTACTAAAAATCGAACAACAACAAAAAAGATTTTAGCAGAAAAAATTGACTGAAATAACAATACAATAGTCTTTTACCGAATAGGAATAACATTTTAATTTTTATATTTTGGGGTTTCCGACTGAATTATCTTAACTGAATGGAAAAAAAGAAAATCTGGTATATCATTCTTCTAAATGTAACAACACACACAAAAATAAAATACGCTTTTAATGATATTTAATGTTTTTCAGATGCATCTTTTCTGTATTGATTTATCATACAAAATCTACTTTCTTAAGAAATACCTAGCTTATTTTAATTTTTTTGTTTCATGACTTAAAAAAGTCTTCTTTTCAATGATGTAGAGACATCTAAAATAATAGAATCTGAGATGGTCAAGAAAGTACTTTCTTTTTTTCTCCCTCCCCCTCAAAAGACCAAGGTTTAATGGTGAAGCCACGCTGAATGTAGAGCATATATACAAGTAATATGAGGCGGTCACGGTTTTTACAAAGGTAAAGAATATCACCATGCCAGCTGAAGTTAAGGATTCAACATCTTCATGGGTTAATGACATTGAAGTAAGCAAGGTCTTGGAACTGGGGAAAGGGCGTTATATGGTAAGATGTTGCAAGCCATGGCTTTGTGCTATTTGTTGATTTTGTGAGTCAATTTCATGAGTCAACTCATGACAAGTGTATGTGGAATCTGATGAGAAGGTCTAAAGGAATGGAATTAGCCTTGGAGAAGTCTGTTGATGAGGGAAATCTGAAGCATGAGTTTCAGGGCCAGTTCTAGCACTGAAACCAATTAGCTTGGTGCCAGTTAATCTCCTTATGCCCACTTCTTTGTTTATAAAATGAGAAGATTAAACCACATCAATAGGAGGCTTTATGTTTCTGACCTTTTGTGATTCTGGTGAATCACTGTGGAAAACCTGAAAGACTACATCCAGAAGGAAAACTAAACAATATTCCATCATGGGACAACAGCAAGCGTGTGGGTTACCAACGTTTTCTTAAAAATGTTAATAATCTTTGTTACTAGCTGATTTCTTCTCTCTTTTACAGTAAGGAAGAGACAGCCGAATTACAAAGTGATTAGATTAGAGATTAGCTATACCAGTAGTTCTGAGTACAAGACTATTCCTGGTTCCCATTCACTATTTTAAATCTGTTAGATAAAGGGGTTCATACTTGTAAAATTTCTCTTTCATTCAGTATCTACAGAAAAATGTAGACAGAGAACTAAAAATTATCAATCTTTGAATATCCATGATTGAATATAGATGAAAACACTTCTAAATATATAACAATTCAATCTGTAATTTTTTAAGTTTATTTACTATTTATTTTGAGAGAGAGAGAGAGAGAGAGAGAGAGAGAGAAAGGCAGAGAGAGAATTCCAAGCAGGCTCCATGCTGTTGGTGCAGAGCCCAATACAAAGCTGAATCCCAACAATGGTGAGATTGTGACCTGAGTTGAGATCAAGAGCTCGACACTTAACTGACTGAGCCACCCCAGCACCCCTCAATCTGTTTGTTTTAAAAATAGTTGGGAATTGTCATGAAACTCAGTCAGCATTCCAAATCTGTACAGTATTATTGGGCATTGATTCTTCAGAGACTGCTTTTAAATAAATGTGCAGTATTCTCTGTTCAACTCAATATTTCTAGAGATTTGGTTTCACTATAGAAAGCAAGCTGATATACATTATGCATGGAAGAAGTAAATATCAAAGAAAGGACTAAGGAACCAACAGCTACTTCCTTCCATAATGGTTCAAATATAGTATACCTCAAAATGAAATGCTTTAGAATAGGCTCTTCTTCATACTATTAAACAAGAATGGTTCTTAACCTTGTAGCATAATTCTACTGGGAATAGAAGAATTTCAGGAAAAAATAAAACAAGTTTTGAGACTCTTGAGACATAATATTTCTTTGTATTTTCAAATTAAAGTCAAGAATAATTAACAAGTTGAATTTATTGAGGCCAGATTTATGAAACTTGAGATAAGAATCTGTTTTCTGGAAAATTCTTGTGGAATATTTGAAAGTTGAGGAATGGTGCTTATTAAGAAAGAGCATTCAAATTAATTGAGAATTATAAAAGTGTTTTGATGAACAATGTACAATGACCATTGCTCATATTATGGGGAAGCCTTTGGGGTTAAAATTTTTTTCATTCAGCCTACACTTTAGAAGAAAAATCCTAATTTTTGGAATGTGAGTGAAAGAAAAGTGTGACTACAGAATAACACAACTGCTTTTATCTTTCTGTCCTTTTAGTGAATTCCTCTCATATTAGAAAGCATTACAAAAGAGTAGTTGAAGAATTCACCATGGCTTTGTATCCTTCCCTACTGCCATAGTTGAAATAAGAGTGGTAAACTCATGAGATTAGGCACTCCCATAAGACTGTAAGAGCTTTGTGGCTTTACACTGGCCAGAAATAACAGCACAGAGTGTTTTTACAATAATTCTGCTTTTGGGTAAAAACAGGAAAGGGAGAGGCATATTAAAATTAAATATTTCATAAGATGACCAGAACCAAAAGAAAACAAGAGAAATTGCTTTCCAGTTCAGGCAAAATTAAAATTGACTCTGATTATCCAAATTATTTACTTCCCTAGTTTTGAATAGGTAGGGTATACTAATATACCCTTAACATAGTATAAAATTTCTGTTCTTTTATTTCTCTGCATCTAGGTCGCCAAGCTAGGGTGACAATATTTAATCCACCACTCTGCCTTACTTAGAATATTCATTTGTTGGAAAGATCCACCGTTGCATGTTGACATGGATTCTCAAGATCAGGTCCAATATTTGTGTACTCAGGGGATTTTTCCTATATTGCTCAGGATTGAAATAGGTTACCAGTACCTTTTTATTTTGTTATTATATTTCTCAGCAGCAGCAGTGAACATTTACCAATATAAATCATTCAGCATTAACTGCGTATCTTGTTCCAAAATCCCAATTCTAATAGTCACCAAATGACCAAAAATTCTATTGTTAATACATGCAATATTATTTTTCAAATTTAAAAGCTAGAGCATTATTATCTAAACGGACTGTCAGGAGCAGATGATCTTGTGCTTCTCTGTGCTTTCCTTTTGGGTATCCGTTCTTGGGAAAGACAATAAACACATGGCCCGTATCTATCTATCATGGTTATTTTCCTCTATTCCTTTTGAAATGGCATCAGTTTTTCTTTTGACACTACTGTTATTCTTTTTCCAGCATGGCAACCTTGGGCTAACAGCATACATCAGTAAATGCTATGCTTTTTCTTTAAGGCTTTTCTAATTTTTAATTAAAAAGAAGAGCTAGACTCTTGCTGATCACCTACAGGAGTGTGACTCTCCATGGTTACCTGTCACTCAAAGAGCTCCAGCTCTGAGGAATGCTAATTAGCCCTGCAAAAGCACCGTAATTGAACTGGAGAGAGACTGCCGGAGGTGCAGGTCTGCCTTCATTCAGAACAGTCTCGCCATCTGAATGGAGGGAGCCAGCCTGACAACGTGAGGGAATAAAGGGAGATGGGGAGGAAAGAGAAAAACAACAAAATTCCATCTGCCATTTTTTACTCTCAGTTCTAAAGTGATTATCAAGATGTAACCTGGATACCATGTTGTTACTAAAAAAAAAAAAAAAAAAAAAAAAAAAGAAAAGAAAAGTTTTCTTTAGCCATAAAATAATAAGCCATAGCGTCTGCTTGACAATGATCACTATGATGGCTAATGCGTTTGAACCGTATAAAAATGAATCATCTGGGATATCAATGCAGATAATCATAATGATGATAATAAGTGAATGTTTGGGGGAAAATAGTCTTTTATTTAAATGGAGACAGTATTTGAACCCAGAAAACCGGCCTTACACAAATGTTTCTTGGTTAGTTTTTGGAGAAAAGAGAGAAGGTTCTTGATACTGCATTGTCTCCCAGTCATAGACAAACATGTACATTGGCATTTAGACAATTGAAAGGAAAATATAAGATTTAGGGGCTAAAATCTTAGACCATCATTTATAGTAAAAGAAAAAGAAATTAAGTTAATTGTGTTCCAAATAAGTTTCATCTCCTCCTCAACTCAGTACTAAATATTAATGTGGGCGATAGATAGTTGCAAAAAGATGATATACTTGAGATAACAGAATAGTAAACACATACACATTAAGGAATGAAGTAGTTCTCGATTGTAAGCTTTCTGGCTTTAGAGTTTCATATAATCATGGAATCATAGTATTTTGGAACTCTGGGCACTTCAGCTAGAGCCAGGTACAGCTTGGAAACGGAAGCTCAAAGGAAGTGTCACTAGCCTCAAATCACATGGATGATGGGTACAGCTGGGAAGAGAATCCAAGAGCCCTGGCCCCCAGTTTATCATTTGGAGTCAAGAGTACAAGGCAATAGATGCATTTTATTTGATTCTAAGATGAGGTGGTGTGTGGTGCAAGATTCCCAGGCCAGGGGTGCCTGGGTGGCTCAGTCGGTTAAGTAGCCAACTTCGGCTCAGGTCATGATCTCGCGGTTTGTGGGTTCTAGCCCCACGTCGGGCTCTGTGCTGACGGCTCGGAGCCTGGAGCCTGTTTTGGATTCTGTGTCTCCTTCTCTCTGACCTTCCCCCATTTATCTCTCTCAGTCTCAAAAATAAATAAACCTTAAAAAAAAAAATTAAAGATTCCCAGGCCAGAGGGTTTTGTCCTGTTCTTTGTTGTAATACAGAGCCCGCGGTATCTGGATTAATGCCTGGTGCTCCACAGGTATTTGTGGAAAGGATAAATGAATGGCTGCATTCTTCTATGACTTGAATATTTCAAATCGCTTTCAAATATTTAAAATGCTGGTCCATCAAATAAGATAATTCTGCACACTTTTCTGTTTTGTTCATGTTGGGTGTAACTCAGTCTGGAAGTTAAATTGGGTGTGGTGACTTTGACAAACATTTATTACTAGAATAACTGGGAACCACTGTTATCCTAACTTACTTGGCCGTGTGTTATAGACTAGTTACTTTTTCCTTCAGAGAAGTAATTACAACATACTGAGGCAACATACATAGTAAGCTTAACATAGGAGAATGATAGAAATAAATGAAAACAAAATACTGGCCCCATTAAGTACAGTAGCTACTATATTCCAGATATACACGTTACATAATTCTTAAAACAAATCTATTTGTGTGATGTTTTATACACATTTTGCAGATGAGGAAACCGAGTTTCAGAATGTGTTAAGTAATCAGGCCACACAGTTAGTAGTGAAAGAGCCAGGATTTAAATGATTTTCCTCCAAACTTATGCTCTTTTCACATCTTTACATCATTGCAATTCCCAACTACAATCCCCTCATCTCTTTAACATGCAAGTCCACACATCTGAACATCAGTTCTCTTTAGTGTTCTGATAGAATTCTGATAATCTATATCACAGTATGGGCAACATTATCTATCAAGAGTGACTCTTCCAACTCTTGACCATCTTGCTTTGGCTGGAGTGGTCAGGGAAGACTTCCAGAGGTGGTGACCTTAGAGCTGACACCTGAGGAAGGAAAGGGGGCCAGGAAGGCTGCCATCTTGGAGAAAAGAGTTCAGGTAGAAGGAACAGGTTTAAAGTCCCCATAAAATAAATAAGCTTTGAGTGTTTGAGGAACATATGGAGGGCCCAAGCACCTGGAACAAACAGAAGCAGGTAAAAGGATGATAGAAGTTGATGTCAGAAAGATAGAAGTCATTTAATTTTTGCAAAGTCCTGTAGGCAACGTGAGGAATTAGAGTTTTATCCCAATTCTAGTGGGAAGTGACAGCACAGTTTTAAGCAGGGATGGACTATGATACTATGAAAGATCTCTAAGAGGATAATATATTACTGGGAGCAAGAGTGGAAGTAAAGGGCCCTGCTGGGAGACTCTTCCAACAGCTCCAGACAAGAGATTGGAGTTTCAGCATTGGGGAGTATGGGAAGTCATCAGATTCAGGATGTATGTTGGAGGCTGTTCTAAGCTGATTTGTGGATGGTTGGAAATGGGTTTGAGAGAAAAAAAGGAGACAGGAGGTCTGTAATTTTTTTGTCCTAAGAATAGGTAGATTATCCCAGATGATTTGAGGTATGATCAATTTGAGGAACATATTAAGATAGCATTTTTTGTATAGAATATTCTCAGTACACATTTTTAAAAAAGAATCAAGGATGATTGAGGGTGTAGGCTGTTTGATTTGTGGACACTCAATATTTCACTGAGACAGAAAAAATGATATTACCTAATGTGAAACATGACTCCAATGTAAACAATACATAAATAAATAAACAAATATCTCCAGAGTCACAATTAATGGTAAAGTCCATACCACTGTACTATTCAAGAGGCAACTTATTCAGAAAAGAAAGCAACTTATTCAGAAAACAACATGGTTGTGAGATTTCTTCTTGGGGATTTCTTCTTGGGATCATTTGGTTAGGCTTCAGAAAAGAAAAAAAGAAAAAGAAAGCAATAATTAAAAGAATGTCAAATGAATTAGTTTACCACGCCTTTTCCCATCTGATAAGTAAGAAGTCACATCTTGTCAACTCTGCATTGTTCACGTGAATGGAATGCTTTATAAGGAGACCAACCCTTCTTCACGCCCTTGACTCTTTCCTTTCCACATTAAAGTGAAATATATAAAAAGTAAAAATGAAATTATGCTAAAAATAGGTATAAAATGCTGGGTTCCGTCTTAGCTATTACCGTGAATAGTCTCAGCTTAAGATATATTGACTGTTACACACGAGAGATACATTTCTATTTAGATAAACAAGAAATGTCTTAGCTATAGTGATAGGTAAGTTTACACTGTAAATTATAGAATTACCAGTGTATTGAAATCAATGCATGAAAAGAAAAATTAATCTAAGTAATAGCACTTAGATGAGAATCATTTATTTCAATATAAGAAATCAGAAGTATTTCTGAAACAGTGGTTTTGTCATGTCTTATGAAGTTCCTCACCTTTTGAAGAATGAAATGGAGGGAACATTCAATATTGCTGAGGAATAAACCCCAGGCCTTCCTAGATCTCCTAATTTAGGGATATGATTTCTATAGGAAAATATAGAAAATAGAATAGCCAAAAATATTAATTAGTCTTTTTATTTTTTTATTATTTATTAAATTCTTTATCCTTTATTCCTTATTGAGGATAAACATACACAGGAGGATGGAGAGAGAACCATAAGGGAGATGCTTAAGCTGCCATTAGGCTTACTTGCTAGTTAAGTGACTCTTTCTCAGTGGAGTATCAGAGTAATCAGATTTGTGGGATAAGACAGTCAATCACAAGTTGCTTCATGCCCATGGCCATCGGAGATTTCTTGAGAATTAAACCCTTGAATCTTAGATTTGTTAGTGCCGAGGGTGTGCTGTATAGCATTTTATGCTTGGTTCTGTTTGATTCCGTGGGGAGCACTTTATGGCAGATGTTACCTAAGGACACCTGTAGTCACTACCTAGGAACCACTCTGGTCCAGAATCAGATTAAAACAATAAAAAAGGACTATGATAGTAGCTGCTTATAAGCAGTGGACCTATCCAATAGCGACTTGGGTAATTTCTTGGTTTGTTGCTCACAACTTCTACAGGTATTGCTTGGGAAATATTAAGTGCTAAAAGGCTGAATAACATAAAACTGAAAGGCTCTAAGTAAACATGGCGCTTACAAATAAAACATCTTAGGTAACTCTGGAAACATTCCAGCTACTTTTAGCTGTTAATTTGACTTCTTAGACTGTACCCGGAATATTATAGTGGATAAGAATTGTGATGGTGATCATCCAATCACAAAAACTGCAGAAACTTAAGCCAAATACTGTAATACATTAATGATAGGGCCCCAAGTAGCATTATTGTGTGAAGGAAGTCTTTGTAGGGGGATTGACATAGGTTTCCTAATGTAGCTATCACTTATTGAGTACTTACCAATGTTCATAAAACTGCTAAATACTTTCTATGGATAATCTCATTGAATCTTTAGAGTAACCCTAAACTATGAAGTAGTTACTATTATTGATTTTAAAAGGAGACAGATTTAGAGTTCAAGTACATTACCCCAAACCACATAATGGACAATTACACCAGGATACAAACCCAGTTTTGTCTGATGCCAAGGTTTATGCTCTTAATATGAAGTATCAATCTATTTATTGACAGAACTAGCCATATTCCATTCATTATAATAAATTGAGTCAATGTGATATACATATTTAAGACAAAGTAGATCAGCATCTTGTATACCAAAGATCTTTTCCAAATAAGCAGTTGACTCGATTTTATATAATGGCCCCTCTTAGAATCTCTTTTCTCAAAGGCTCTACTCTTGTTATGGAGGCTTTCAGCAAAATACACTTGGCCTTCCAAACACATTGCTCAGTATTCTGGTATGCTTGGCTGTTCCCATGGAGATATTTGGATGCTCATTTTAGACTTGCTTTTAGCAGCAGAGGACCCTATAGAAGTTTGGACAGCTTTGTGATGTTAGTGAGTGACTGCAGGTGTCTAAGAGAAGATAATGGAACCAGTTTCATCATATCTCTCATTGGATCAACATATAAATGATCAAACGTTAAATCCACATTTGAGAAATAGAAATTGGTATTGAAATCTCATCTGTGTTAAGTTGAAATAATGTGGCCAAATCAATGTCTAAGACAGGATTTATTTGTGATATTGAAAGGTTTAACAAAGAAATGGAGTTGGAGGAGTAAAAAGAGGAATCTTCACTTTATAGGATGTATGGCACCTAAAATTATTCTGCAAGAAATTGGATGAAAGAGATTTGACATTTTGAGTTTCTATGAGGAGCTCCCTATCAACAACAAACCATGTAAAATACAGTCAAATTGGTGTTAAAATATTATACTGTTCTCTCTCGCAACCATTTCTAACAAATTCAAATGTATTTATATATGGAATTCTAACACTTTTCATTTAAAAGTAATGGTGTGAAAAATTTGAGGATCACTTGCACGGGAAAGTTGTAAAGGGAATTGAGATAATAGGTATGAAATTAATTGAGCTTCACTAAAGAAAAATCTTAAAAAATTAAAAGTAGATCACATCCAATTATTAAAAATATTTTGTTTCTTTATTTTATAACATTTAGAATATAAAATTTTCCATCTCTATCCATGGCGCGTTTATTTTCAGCATCATTTAGTACTTGATTTCAGAACGACGAAAGAATCGGACGATTCTGCGTTTATTACAATGAATTGGGAGTCTGTATTTATTCTCATTGTGTTACAGGAGAGAATATGATCCTAGTGTGTTGAGGTGTTGTGACTTTTCTATCCCTTCCCACCTTGTCTCTACTGAAGCCAACCAACAATTATACTCTAGGGAATAATGATTCTCCTTCAAACTTGGACCGTGCCTGTGGTGAGGTCCCAAATACAACAAAAACAAAACACAAACAAAACTCGAAGCAAAAATCTCTACCTGAAACAAAACAAAACACAAACCAAAACCTAGAGAATTGTGTTAGAAGCAAGGCACATCGTTATTATCTCGTTAACTGATAACACATTTTGTCAAAATTCAGTGTCATTTTGGGTCCCGCTAGGTGGGAAAAACAGAGATTATTTCCACTTAATGTAGATACACAGATACTCAAAAATCTGATCCCCGCCCCCTGCCCCGCCACCCCGCCTGTGGTCTCTCTGAGTAAGTAGAAAAAAAAAAATCACAGTTTTCCTGACCAACTGCTAGAAGGTCTGCCCTTGTTAGGCTATGTTGCCTCCATGACAATGAAACTTCCCCTTGGTGGTCATCGCTTTAGAAATCAAGCATCAGGAAGCTGAGGTAAAGGGAGGCTCTGCTTTGGAATTGCACTCCGGCTAAAAGTAGATATCTGGTATTTACTTTTAGCAATCAGTAACTTCACGAATACACATTCCCAGAATATTTAGCTATCTCTATTCTGACCCTTATTAATTATTATTGTTATTTTTCTTAAAAACCTTCCATGTGAGTCTGTAAGAAAATTCTCTATAACTACATTGTGTTGAAAACTTGGCCCAGCTAAGTGCATTGTTATGTGGTGTGAGAAGGAATAATCTGCTTGGCTACAAAATTCCTTCCTGTATGATACATGCATTGCTTCATAGTGTGAAAGATGTTTTTCAGGTTGGCAAACGGAAAAAAAAAAAAACCTGTCTTGTAAAATATTTGTCTACTTTATTTATTTATTTTTTTAATTTTAATTTTTTTTTAACATTTATTCATTTTTGAGACAGAGAGAGACAGAGCATGAACGGAGGAAGGTCAGAGAGAGAGGGAGACACAGAATCTGAAACAGGATCCAGGCTCCGAGCTGTTAGCCCAGAGCCCGACGCGGGACTCGAACCCACGGACTGAGAGATCATGACCTAAGCCGAAGTCAGACGCCCAACTGAATGAGCCACCCAGGCGCCCCAATATTTGTCTACTTTAAGAGTCGTAGTTTTTCCCTGGCATCTATATTTAATTGAATGATATCCACTAACTGCAACTACTTGGAAATCTGGAGTAACAGCCTCCCTGACTTCAAAATACTGTTTAGGGTTTTTATGCCAGCATCCTGTGCAATATTGTTAAGACTATATTTAATATTTACTTCTGGATTATGTTCTTGGAACATTTACTTACACGGAAAATGTTTATTATACATACGCACACATGAAAAAAATATAGAAATACATCAACATAGATGTCCCCTATTTTTTCTTCTTTATTTTTAAAAATTGCATATATTTAGTTTGTACAATGTGATGTTTTGGAACCCCCAAATGTTACTTTTCACTTATCAGCTGAAGCTTTAGTACTGGGGGTCATTTATTCAAGGCTTTTGATACTAATCCATTCATGCCTTCATTTACTTTTTTTAATTTTAAAAAAAAAATTTTTTTTAATGTTTATTTATTTTTGAGACAGAGAGAGACAGAGCATGAATGGGGGAGGGGCAGAGAGAGAGGGAGACACAGGATCAGAAGCAGGCTCCGGGCTCTGAGCCATCAGCCCAGAGCCCGACGTGGGGCTCGAACTCACGAACGGTGAGATCGTGACCTGAGCTGAAGTCGGACACTCAACCGACTGAGCCACCCAGGCGCCCCCTTCATTTACTTTTAAAGTATTTATAGATCACCTCCATGCGAACAAGCAGTTTGAAATTCAGAGAGTTCTTTTACATTGTTTTTAACAAATGTGTAAGATTTTTATGACTAATTACTCTAGATGTGGAAATGGATTCAGTTATAATTATGTTAATGAACGTCAAGATTGGATTCACACTGGGAAGGAGTGGAAAAAATATTAGCAATGGTGGCATGCAAATTGGAAACCTAGAGCTCACCTGAGCCTCCTGACCCTGCCAGTATTTGTGTCAGGAAGCCAGCGGAACTGAACGTATGCTGATGTTATGACCGGTGGGTAGGCTCCTATGGGAAAATTCAGAGGATCTCACCTGAGTTTACATCAGTGTAGTGACACATGCAAGTAATTCATCCATCTGAATAAATTGATAGGAAACTGTTGACTCAGCCAAAATGGTGGAATCAGTCGTGTGGTCAGCAAAATCTGAACAAGTTGGCAGAGATTTATGTTTCAAAGGACATTATCGACTTCGCAGTCATTTAAACTGCCACATTTTGGAAAGGAGAACAAAGACAAAGTAAGTAGATGAAATATCTTCTACAGGATGGGGAAAAAGATTTAACAGATGTTGATGAATACTATGGGTTTCATTTTCTGGAAATTAAAGACAAAGAACCTTCCAAAGTCATTCTGGCTCCACTCTGAATTCTTTCTGACATTTTAGTACATCATGGATATGCATTACACTTGGCTATTAATAATATACTGCTTGGTTACAACCCTTGAGTAATTATCATAATTACTATTTAACTTTTGTGTTGTTCTTTACTTTTTTAACATTGGTACTGACTTTTCCTCTTTAATTGGTTTGGAGATTTTTCTATTCACAGGGCTCTGCCCCAAATTTTCATTCCTTACAGTATTTTCCAAGTGACTTCATTGAAGAGGAATTCAGTTAAGTACTTTTTAATTTATGATTTAATGCTTTTATATAGGCTTAAGAGTTTAAAGTATATTTGTAAAGTTTCAGATACAGTGTGTCTGAAACTAGCATGTGAAACTAGCATGTTTTGTGCATATTTGAGATTAGCTACATAAGGAACACTTACAAGACAAGATGTTTGAGATCATTATGTATGTATGGAGACAACTTACTTTTTAATTAAAATTAAAATTTTATTTAAGTTTATTAATAGATATTTAGAAAACAGGACAAATATAATATGCTTAAAAATAGAAACTTAAGAAAAAAAAATTGGGACCACTAAATGTTAACGATCATTTACAGAATTATTTTTGTTTTGGTGTGAAACTTTTGCCAGAAGCATAGAGACTTACTTATTGCTTCATTTGGATAACTGCATTTTGATATCAATGAATTTGTGACAGATTCATAAGAATTTCACACATTTCTTAAAAACCGTGTAAAGGGACTCTCTGAATTTCACAATTGGTTGCTCACATATAGGTGGTCTATAAACACTTTAAAAATAAATGAAGGGATGAAGGGATCAGTATCAAAAACCTTGAATAAATGAACCCCAAATATAAGGTTTTGGCTACCAAGTGAAAAGTGACAACTCAGTTAAAAACATTTATCTCAGTGGAAATTAAAAAGGAAAACATCTCTTACATTCGTTCTTTTTATATGGCATTTGATAGTTATAATAGGATCTGAGTCTTACAATTACCTATGGTTAAATTGGAAATTTTTTGAGTATATAAGCGATATACATACATACATAGTGTGTGTGTGTGTGTGTGTGTGTGTGTGTGTGTGTGTGGAATAGGTATGGATCTTAAATTCTAGTTATATAAGACTCTTCCATGTTTTCCTAAACAAGCCACTCATTTTCATGGTTTCATGTGTCTGATCATGGTTATTCCTTCGCACTAGACATTTTCTTCAGTTGACCATCTGGAAAGCTCCCATTTCTCCTCAAAGTCCCGCTTAAATGTTGTTTCCTTCCTGAAGACTTTTCTGACCTCCAACAGAGGATTTATGCTTTCTTGGGGTATATTTCCATATCAAAGTTTAAAAGTATCTGCCAAAATACTTTTCATTTTGTATTGTAGTTTTTGTTACGTGTCTGCATCTCTCATTGCTCTAGAAGGACAGGGATGGAAATCTAAATTGACATCGAGGATTATCATATCTTATTAGGATTAGCGAACTCAGAAAATGAATACAAATTTTCAAGAAAGACAATTTCCAAAGAATGTTGAAAAGGGTTGAAATAATTCATGAAAAAAAAAAAAGAAACACAAGAAGCCAATAAACATTTTTAAGAGCTTTTTTTTTTAAGTTTACTTATTTATTTTGATAAATAAATAAGGGGCAGACAGAGATGGAGAGAGAATCCATGCTGCTGACAGCATGGAGCCAAAGTGGGGCTCGAGCTCATGAACTGTGAGATCAGAACCTCAGCTGAAATCACGAGTTGGAAGCTGAACCAGCTGAGCCACCCAGGCACCCCACCAATGAACATCTTTTAAATACTTAATCTCGCAAAAATAAGATTATTATAACAAATAAAATTACTAATTAAAGACCCTTAAAAAGCTATAATAGCTTATGTGGAAGGGCTGCAGGGCTCTCATACTGTCAGCAGAAATAAAAATGGCTATAATACATCTGGAGGGCCCTTCGGTAATAAATATCAAAATAGGTTATGAATTTTTTGTTCCAGAAATTTTATATCATAAGGAAATAATCATAAGCCTATGCAAAGTACACACATATAGTAATGTTTATAGTAGAAGAATATTGGACACACCCTCAATGTCCAAAATTTTGGTTACATTAATCTGGGGCATGATATGCAGTCATTAAAATAATACAAAAAAAGGAGTATTTATTAGTATAAAAATTTAAGAAGTATTATTAAGGGGAAAATTATAAGATATTATTTAATATTGTAAAATATCTCATAACATCTCCCCGCCTCACAAGAACAACGTAGAAAAAAATCGTATTTATTATACACTAAAATGCAACAGGTAATTCTGGACGGTGCTTTCCAAATCTTGCAGTTTCTACAATAAACACCTGTGTTTGTCTCTGAACAGAAACATTTTATAAAACTAAAAGTGCAGTAACAATTTCCCCAGTGAGTAATAACATAAGATAGTGGAGAGAACATCCACCCCTTGAAGGAAGGACACGAGGCTGAGGGCTACTGCGGCTGAGGACTGAGGAGCTGGTGGTGGGGTGGGGGCCAAGCAGCTGACTGGGCTTGGTTAGGAGATTGACCGTATATAGAGGGGATTAAGCAAATAAGCAAATATGTCAGATCCTTCTAATGACTATACTCAACTTTTGCATCTTTGGTACGAATGTAACAGAAATGACACTGAGTTTCCCTCGTTATATCCTATCCGGGGCTCACGGCCTCAGCCGATCTTATGAATGGAGACGTCCACTCTGCTCGCTTCACTAAAGGAGGTCTTTCAGCCTTCTTCACAGTAAAGCTATCTTCTTTTTGTAACTAATAAAGATTTGGTGGTGTGATACGTTCAGACTCTGGCAATATCCCATTCCTTATCAGTTTCTCAATTCAATTATTTAGTACCAGCATGAGTTCATGAATTCCTTTTTTGTTCCATGGGTAGTAATTACCTATTGCTTTACGGTATATTTATTACAATATACCTATTACCTTTACGGCCAAATTATCTCAGATTTTGCCAATGGAAATCCCTTCAAGCTGATTGCCGTGTCCTTAGAGCATACCCCTACTATTCTTTGAGCGCTGTCTTACTTTCTGGTGAAACCAGATGCTTGGGCTCGACTGATACTTTTGTTACCCCATCGCTGGAATAAGTCATTTCTGCTGTCCCCATTGTTGTCTCAGTGGAAAAGGCAAGGGGGTATATGCAGGTGTGTATATACAAGCGGTCGTGCATTTACACTTATATCTACACTTATTTCTTTATCTAGCCACATATAATGAAAAGAAAACCTAAAAGGGAAAGGCAGAAGAGGGGAAAATATAGGAGAAGACAGGATGGAAGGAGAAGAGGAAGAGGAAATTTCATATATTTTCCCTTGAAACTAAGAAGCATTCATTTCTGGAATTTTCATATAAAAGTAAATCAAGATTCATGTTTATGTTGAAGAAAAGGTTTATATACTTCTAATTTATAATTTGTCAATCATATGTTACACCTGTTTATCGGCCCTGAAAATCTTTCCAACTATTTTATATTTCCAAAAAATATCCTAAACGGTTAGGATTCATGCCCTTAAGGTAATTTCCCAGGAGATAAGTTTAATAGATATGTATTATATATAGTCTACAATGTATATCTATATTAACTATATCTATCTTTATCAATTTTACTGTTAGCATATTTAATGTGATTTTTAAATTAAAAAATTTGGTGCCCAAGGTGTGTTAAAATCATTTGGTTATCTATTAAAACAAACGACCAACATGTTTAAGTTAGAAAGTTAACCCACTTATATAATTTAATAAAAATACGTTTAGTCTAAATATATACCTGCCATAGTTTCAGTATAAAATCTAAAATATAAGGGATTCTGAAAATATTTTTTGTTTAGTAATATTAGGGATATATTTTTGTGAATTAATATTCAAGGTAATATTCTTTAAACTGTAAGTCATGATATGAAATTAATGGGTCTCAGCCAGAATTTGGTAAAAGAATGAGAAAAGAAGAAAAAAGAAAACGGGTGATTGTGCAAAAGAAGCATATATATTGTGAGTTAACTGTAGTGTATGCCTGTATGAGACTACTGCATCACTAAATAATGTATTCCCTACTGTTGTTAACTGTCAAAAGAATTCAAAACCATTCAAAGAGATAATGCAAAAGATGATAAAAAATTTCCAACAAAGCATCTTAGATAAAATAAACTTCTCAGCATGTAAGTAAATGAATAACTATCAAGTAGGAAGACAAATTTAATATCACAAATGTACTGAGAGTTATAGTAAAAGGTAGCCAAACTTTTTTTTTCTCAGCATTAATGAACTTGTATTAAGCACTCCTATTAGGTATTACTGGAAATAAATGCTCTTTCCCCTCAATTGCTGACTAAGGGACACATCATGTTTTTGCCCTTGGATTGGTGCGCTGGTGGTATTTCTCATTGCCAATGCAAGCTGCAGAGTGAGCAAAAAAGAATCTAGAACGAAACAATTGCTTTTTTGCAATAATAAAAATATCACCGGGTGAATAGTTCCTATTCAACTGTCCCTAAGGAGAAACATGTATACAAAACTAGAGCTCAGAAGACCTGGATTTGTTAGGACGTCTACAATTCCACCAGGCTGTACAATTCTAGGGGTACCATTTATGTAGAACACAATGTACAGAAAATACCTTTTGCAAAACTGCTTGAGACTGCCACTCGTTTGCCACTGCTGTGACCATGGGAGCAAGTGTTCTGAGCCTTCATTTCCTCACCTGGAAGTGGGTGGAGCGAGTTTACCCTGTTCATAGTCATTGTTCTTTCTAATGGGCCACGTTAGCTCAAGAAGAAGAAGGAATCTCTCTTGGTACCTTCTAAATTCTTTCCATTATGTTTCTTCCCTGTCTCTGGTGCCTAAAGGAGCTCAAGCTTTGCATGCTGTGTAATAATGACTTCAAGTGGTATCCTTTGATTGTTTATATTTTAATAAAACTTTGGAGAACTTAAGATGAATTCTCCTGGTGTGTTTTCAATTATCCCACCAAGGAAAAATATGGGAGCACAATCCACGTTCTCTGGTGAATATTACGCATATGTATTCCTCACCCTTGTCCATCGATCATGGATAAGATTGACAGTGGCCTTTCCCATCAGTTATTTTATAATCACTTCATTGTGCTACATGGATATGTTATGTGGCATTCACAATGTGTAGATATTTTTGAAGCCAGGGTCCAGTCCTCTCTCCCTCCCTCCTTCTCTCTCTCCCTCCCTCCCTCCCTTCCTACTTTCCTTTTCCCCCTCCTTTTAGAGAGTAGGTAGAGGTAGAGAATTTGCAAATTCTCTATTTTGCAAGTAGCTCTTGAAAAAATAATGCATTAATTTTATTCAAAATGATTATTTGCCACTCAGATTTTTAAACTTTTTGCTTTTAGACCAGCTTTGTATCTATAGAAAAATTGCGTAGTCCAGAGGGTTCCCATGTATCTCGCACCCAGTGTCTCCTATTATTGTCATATAATAGTATGATATATTTATCAAAATTATTGAACTAATATTGCTACGCTAATAGGTGAAGTCCATACTTCATATTTCCTTGGTTTTTAACCAACTGTCCTTTTTCTGCTCCAGGATCCCATCTAGGATGTCACATAATACTTAGCTGTCATGTCTCCTTAGGCTTCTCTTGGCTGTGACAGTTTCTTTGTTTTTGATGACCATGACAGTTTTGAGGAGCACCAGTCAGATATTTTGTACAATGTTCTTCAGTTGGGATTTGTCTGATATCATGGTTAAATTGAAGTTATGGGTTTGGGGGAAGAAGGCCATAATAATAGAAAGTTAAAAAACCATAAACATGACTTTTCACTGTTAATGTTAACCTGGATCACCTGGCTGAGGTGTTTGCAAGGTTTCTCCATGATAAATCACTCTTTTATCCCTCTTCCCATACTGTACTGCTTGGAAGAAAGTTAGTGGGCTCAGACTACACTCAAGGAAAGAGGAATTATGTTCCTCCAGGGGATAGTATCTGCATACATCACTTGGGATGTTCCTTGATAGGAGGTTTATCCAGACTCCCCCACTTACTTATTTATTCAACTGTTTATTCATATTAATGAGGACGCATGGATATGTATTTTATATTTTGGCTTTCATTGATTTTTTTTAGAGTATATAAAGCTTATCTGATGGAATTTGGACCCCTTGCCAGCTCAACTCCTGCCACTGTCCACCACACACCCCAAAATTCTAGGCGCAGGAAACACTTCTATGTTCTCAAACATGTCTCTTTCTCATGCACCTGTGTCTCCACACACCGTTTGACCTTCTGCATGCTCTTGTCCAAGTTTGGTAGTGGCATCACATCAATCCTTTACGATCTAGCTCATATGACTGCCTAGAAATTAGACTTTCTCTGTGCTTCCTTGCAAGTGTACGTATATGTCTAATATGGTATTTGTCACATTATCTAGCGTTGTTTGGACTCTTTATCTTCCTAATGAGATTGCTATGTCATTGGGCTACTGGTAGGTCCTTACACCCTTCTCTGCTCTTCAATATCTAGGTGCCCTGCCTGGCGTAGAAGAGATTCTTAACACTATCTTCGAATGGATGGACAAGGAACACAACTTTGCTAGTTAACGGAGTTGATTTTAGAAGCAGTCTCAGGGTCCTTTCTAGAGAAAAAAAATGACATTGCAGATCTGCTGTTAATAGGCTATACATTTTGAGTTGCTTTTATCCTCTTGTAATGATGTGTTTATTCTGATCATCCAGATTTTCTTATGCAGTAATCTTTGAAGATCAGGCATTCATGAGATGGCTGGTCAGAGTTAAGGTCACAGTTTCTAGTCCAGAAGCAGCCTTTTTCTCTGTGAGGAGAACATACCCCCCAGGCAAGGATGGAAGCCAGGGTGACCTTGGCCTCATTAGTAGAGTGCCCTAACCAACCGAACTAACCAGGCAGACTACAAAGGCAGCAGAAAAGAAATCTAACAAACACAGAAGTTGACTTTGTAACATAAAAACTGCAGCCTGTATTGACACACACAAACTGGCTTGACTGTTTTGACTGTCAAGTAGTCAAGAAAGTCAGAAAGTAGTCAAGTTAGCCAACAAGCATGTCTGACTCTTTTTCTCTGACTAGACTCTGAGTGCTGATTTGACTGGTGTGTGTTTGTAGTAACAGTCATGTTTTTCTTGCCAAAAGAGAATGCTAGTGGTTTTTTTTTCACTGAAACTTAATGTAATAACTGTTACATCATATAAATTCATTTCCTTAAGACTATGTGTCAGACTATCAAATCAGTTAAAGAAAATTCTCATCTTTTTTTCTCTTTGAAATTATGGATGGACTTGTTTTGCTCCAAATTAGGTGAATTCATACTGCCATCTAGTGCTTTAAAACAGAATTATCTGTGCAATTGTGAAGAAATTTCAAATCAGGCATTGGGTGTAAACACAATATCCTTAGTTCCCTGTTTAAACAAGTCACTTGGCTGATTCAGGCTAGTGTTTTGTGTTTTTGGGTTATTACTCATAGTTGATTGGGTATTGACTTTTTATGATACTTAACTGGTGTGGGAAATCATTGATTCAAGTACAGCTTGAAAAGAACCCCCAAAACATAACCAGAAACATATGTCTCTTTTCTTTTAAAAGTATTAAGCATGAAATGAACCCACAAATAAAGCCAAACTGCGTTTGATAAATGATGAGAATTGCAACCTTAGATAAATTAGGTCTCCTTCCATCCAAATAGGGTAGTACAGTAGAAGGATCTGAAGACAGATATTATTTTATTCCATATACTTATGAAAAAATATATTCCCTGAGTCTGTTTGGAATGAAAATCCAGAAAGGAAAATGTTCACCGAAGAGAAAAAGCAAATTACTTTGCTTCTTCTTCAAGAAAACAAACCGACCTCTGTTTACCAAACAGTTTCTGCCTTGGTTGCCCTCCCTTCCCATAGAAAATTGTTCTGACAGTTTCAGAACTTGATTTAAAATTTATGAAGGAAACACACAGTGAAGAGCCTCTTGATTTGGGAGCATTTCTGATCAAGGCACAAGTAGGCGACATATTTACATTATTTTGTTGTTGTTGTTCTTGAAGTATCTTTATACGTATTTCTCTTCACTTAGAAGCCTTGTATGTGCTATTTCTTCTTCCACTAGCACTGTGAGGTATTATTAGCCCCAGGTACGGTGAGCTGCGGGGTTGGCATCCACAACCTGTCTCCTATCTTCCACGGCGCTTTCACAGCTACAAGTGTCCTTAGTTCCCTTAGCGGAGGTTTGAAAGCTTGGATGGAACAGTAAGAAAAGGAGCAGAGAAGGAGGGGAGAATTAAGTGCCCTGGACAGGGAGAGAAGGCGGCTCAAGGTGGGTACCAGCGAGGCAGGCTGTGAAAGCTTCATGCGGCATTTTATACAAGGCTTTGTAGCCCACATAATTCCCTAAAGAATGGAAGAATTATGGTAAACAATATATTTTTATGGCATATTCCTAAGTAGATTATTAATAATTATCAAACACTTAATGGAAATTGGTAATGTAAGGGGCGAATGCAAATTCAGTAGGGAGATCGTGTAACATACTGAGCACCAGCCTGTCAATTGCGGCTACTCACATACAACCAATTTTGTTTTTCTTTTTCTTATCTATTCTGACTCGTTTCAGATAACTTACTTTTTGGTTTTAATGTTCCCCAGAAACAAATTCATATTTTATAAGTATTTCATAATTTTAAAAATGCTCCTATAGCCTAGACTTTAAAACATTTTAAAACGAAGCTTAATTTTAAGGAGTGTTCTGTTTTGACCATTATAAATCAGCCATTTAATGTATTCCATGTAAAGTAGTTTTATCACAATGGATTTTCTTATAGCGGTTCCCACCTCTCTCTAATTGGTAGGGGAGAATCCTTTGCCCTTGCAGTATTATGTTGCTCTGGGTGGAGAAACATGCTTAGATGCTGAAATATTTATGATTTCGTCTACCTGCATTATCAACTCATCACGACTTATTGGTAAGCAATCGTGGTGCCTCTTGGCGAAAAAAGCAATGCCAGAAGTGGTAAGGCTCATGCTGACGGCTGTGTCTGGGCTACCGCCAGCTACTTCAGTGCTCCTTGCCCTTGGCAAAGAACTTAGCGAGAGAACAATAAAACATATTGTTGTAAAACAGTGAAATGTACCCGGTTTGCCAGTTTGCATATTTCTCTGCAGCTCCCCGTGATACAGGTAGCTATGGGCAGACCTGCAAGGTTTGCCCAGTCTTATCGGCTTTGAACAAAATTGTTTTGTTTCAGGCCATTCTATTGGGTGGGCTCCCGTGGGCATTTTGAGGACGGTTGGGGAAATGGGTATTTTTTTGTTTTGTTTTGCCCTGTTTTGTATTTTTAATAACAACAAATCATGAATTAATTTGCCTCACACAAAGCCTAAACAATGGGGAAAAAGCCTTTGGGAGTCATCTTTGAAAGGAGCTGGCAGTCAGGAGGAAGAAAATATTTGCCACAGCGGTTAGAAGAACATATTTGTTTGACCGCATTGACATTTTATCATTCACCGAAAGCCTTTATTTGATTTAGCTGTTGTTCTGTCCACAAGTTCTGTCCATGCCGCGCCCGGCCAGCCCTCCTGCCTGGAGCCTCACTCCACCAGCACAGTGTAAACCTGCATTCACAGGAAGTCTACGGAATACCTTAGCTGCACTGGCAGAAAAAATGAGCTGGTGCCCAGTGAATTCCAACCACAAAAAATTAGACAGCAGGAACTTGCAATTCCAAATGGGGTAATACAGTAATTGTTTTTCTGTAGCTCTAGAATAAAGAACATGAGTTATTTTAAATTGTATTTTCCTGCTTTCCTGAAAATATCAACCTTCCACTTCATCTAAACCCACCCTTGGGCCTGAACATTTAAAAACTCTATTACATTTATGTCATTCTGTCCTTTGTGGAAGATTCTGGAAATCATCGCTGTACCACCTGGAGGTTAGCAAAGAACGTGTGTGCAGTATCCGTTGAATGGTTTGTTTGTTGAATGAATGAATTTAAAAAATATAAAAAGATGTTTCAAAATTAAAGTGAAGACAAGTTAGTATTATACGTCGATCAAATATGTTTTAGAAGTTGCATAACATATGTAAGCATGCGATTTGTGTAAGTAACAGCATGAACACCCAGCCAAGTTTTATGCCTGTACCTGTCTGGCAATCTGTTTTTCCTTAATCATATTTTAGTTTTTCTGTACATAATTAGAATTGGCCAACTCTCTGTATTTTTTTAAAAGATAGTATTTTATTCTTAATTTTATTATAGAAAAAATTTTTATTTCTAAAAGGAGACAATTAGATACATTTTTTCCAAGGGAAATTAAAAAAATTAACATTTGTTTAAGTCTAACCATGTTCAAGGAATTTGATTTTGTGTGTGTTTCTATTATAAATACATTGGCATGTCATGATTAGACAGAAAATTCAAATGGATTAATAAAGATTGCCTTAACTATAACTGTCGGCGTAAGAAGCGTTTAACGGTACCAAACAGAAAAATAATTATGTTTTCTCCCTCCCTCCCTTCTTCTCCTTCTCTCGCTCTTCTCTCTCTTTCTGTTTTGCATGGAGGGATTTATGGAGAGAACATGAATCCTGAAATTGTTCCCCTCCTATCACAATTCATGGCAGCCTATAAAACCCGCTTAAAATAGTAGTGTGTGAAGAGATCGTTCCCAGTGCATGCTTGGAAGAATGTGTCATAGTTTCAGGTTTCCCCATGTGCATAGATTGCTGCAGTAGAACATAGGAAAACAAAAATAAAAAGCTAAAGTAATGGAAATACGATAGCGGAAGAACGCTGGTAATTGCAGACTGAAAGACTGATAGCATTTTGTTATTGGCGCATCCAAATAGACACAGTAAAGAATCCAGGTGAGGTGACGTAAGTTCTTTAGCATAAAACACAGGCGAACAGAATGCGTGTGTAACCCTACACACATGCACATGCACAACCACCAAAAGAGCATGGAGAGGACCAAGACAAAAACACTTTGTTTTACAAATATATGTAGCTAAGTGCCTCATCTCATTGAGGGAGGGCTGGCGTCTGAGACTAGCACTCCAATGTAGTTATAGATGAACAGGTAAACGAAAAACAATTGCTTTTTGTTGGCCTGTGAACATTCACTGAAGCTTACCTTGTAGTAAACATGACTTTGGTTGTTCTAGACAAAACTGTGTAGTACTTCCAAATTTAACAAAGAAGAGAAACTGAAGACTAGATGTATTGTTAAGAAAGGACCCCCATTCCAGTAGGATCCAACTGAAACCCAAGTCAAGACTATCATGTTCAAAGTGAGGAAGCCAGAGTCTGTTGGTGGCTCTCTGCTATTTTTGCAACGCAGGGTCTACATCTGCATCCATCCACATCATTGACATCTCTTGGATCTTCTTCCTTTTCTTGGTTCTCAGTCATTGTACTGCCCGGGGCTCGGGTCTTCTCGTCTTTCATTTGTTACAATACAATGCAAATTAATGTAAGTTTGAAGACATCTGGTACCTCTAGCAGCAAATTTGTGCTTAAGTTTCTTTCTCATGCTCCCTCAAAGTATCCCATATTTTGGCTCATTGTGGACATATTTCCTCTTCCCGCCACACAAGTGACACGCTTTGATATCTTCTCACTATTTCTTCTACAGACATTCAACCTTTTGGGAAGAGGAAAAAACATTAAAACACATGATTTTGAAGGCCTTTACCTTACTGATTGTGAAACTGTGATATGGTTCCTCAGTTTTCTTATCTGTAAAATGAAGATAACAATACCTACCTTACAATCTGGTTTCAAAATTAAATTAGAAAGTATGATTATGTAGTGGTCCTGCACTGGTGCTGGGTAGAGAGAAAGTTCCAAGTAAATACTAGTCTCTTTCTTGCAAAAGCATCCTACTCCCAAAATACTTTGTTGACTCTGGGCCAAATTAGTTACATGAATCACATCACATCATTATTCATTGTGAGAAAAAGAGGAAAAAAAAAAACAAGAATATGGCTTGTCAACTATGTTGGTGGTCATTCTCTGTTACCAAAACAAAGGATAACTGTATGCTGTAGATAAACTCTCTGATAGGAGACTTTAGGGAATATTGTGATTAGGGAAGGATTAGGGAATTCTTGAAATGATGAATTTACCTTGGCAAGAAGAAGAATTGCAACCAAGACTATAGACTCAGGAGAACATGAGTACATTTTTAACTCTATATAGGAAGATCATATTCTATTCCCTAAAATACTCTGTGGGTTGAATGAAAAGCAGGCAGTGGATATTTTAAAGATAATACATCATGAGGTCACATTTGTATAAGTTGTTTTAAAGATTGGTATTACCGTCTCCCTTCCTCTTTTGTATCTGTAATATTGTGATTTCTAATAAGAAATGTATATTTGGTCTTCATTTTCATTTCTGGCACAGAGCTCCTAAAACCTTTGGGATTTCTTAAGTGAGGAGAATGACAAAGATTCCTTTGTTATGATAGTGTGGTAACTTTTGAAATGTCTCTGGGTCACCTAAGGATAGGGGATTGGTCACCAGAAAAACCAACCATATGATTAGAAGATTGGAACTTCCTTTTTTTTTCTTAATATGAAATTTATTGTCAAATTGGTTTCCATACAACACCCAGTGCTCATCCCAACAGGCGCCCTCCTCAATACCCCTCACCCACCCTCCCCTCCCTCCCACCCCCCATCAACCCTCAGTTTGTTCTCAGTTTTTAAGAGTCTTTTGGTTTGGCTCCCTTCTCTCCAACTTTTTTTTTCCCCTTCCCCTGGTCTTCCGTTAAGTTTCTCAGGATCCACATAAGAGTGACAACATATGGTATCTGTGTTTCTCTGTATGACTTATTTCACTTAGCATAACACTCTCCAGTTCCATCCACGTGGCTACAAAAGGCCACATTTCATTCTTTCTCATTGCCACATAGTATTCCATTGTGTATGATGAAGGGATAAAGAGGATTGAAACTTCCATTAGCCTCCTCCTTCGGGGAGGGTAGAGGGGCGGGGGGTAGAATCAATCCCCAGTGGCCAGTGATGGAATCAATCATGCCTTTGTCACGAAGCCTCCATAAAAACCCAAAAGGTAGGGTTTGGCGAGCTTCTGGGGCTGTGAGCTCATGGTGGTGCTAGAAGAATGGCATAGTCAGAGAGGGCATGGAAATTTTCTGCTCCTTCCCTATACTTTGCCCTTTGCATCCCCTCCATCTGGTTGCTGTTGAGATATCCTTTTATGACAAACCTGTAACCTGGTACGTAAGTAAAATGTCTTACTGACTTCTGGGAGCTGCTCTAGCAAAGTAATTGAACCTGAGGAGGAGGTGTGGGAACCTATAGTCTATAGGTGGTCGCCCAGAAGCATAGGTAATGACCTGGAATTGTGAATTGTGCCTGAAGTGTGTGTGAGAGGATGGAGGGTGGGGTGAGGAGTCTTGTAGGACTGAGCCCCGAACCTGTGGGATCTGATGCTGTCTATAGATAGACAGCGTCATAGCTGAGTTGTATTGTAAGACACTCCTCTGCCAGTGTTCAAGAACTTCTTGGTGGTTGGGAAACCATCCCCCTTACACACACACACACACACACACACACACACACACGTATACACACAATGGAATTGATGTCAGACCTTTAGTATCTCTGTCTAGAAAAATATAAAAAAATATTGCTATTTCTTCAAAGGGTGAGATACTGGCAAACACTATCATTTCAGGTGGGGCTATTCATCAAGAGCTTCGTTTAGAGGGATGGCCAACTGTATCTTTCTGTGTCATAGTATAATATTTGAAATATAAAGATATATTTCTCTGATATTTTCTTTTACTTTTTGGCCTTTCATGGAATCAACGGCTAGATATGCATTGCCTCAAGGAAAGAGCAATGCAACAGTGAGAACTTTGCACTGAAATTTTTACCGGGTTGTTGAGTTTACAAAACAAAGACCATAGACAGGAACAAACAAATCTCCCAAAACAAAACCCTGGAGAATATGCGATGTCATTGCAGGGCATATCACCAAGTCTGGACAAGGTGTGTCAGGGAGGAAAAAGAGACCCTAAGAAGGGAAGTATTGATACTCTGAGTCTTTGGGAAAGACTCAAGGCTTGTATTTCACCAAACCTTAGCTCTTTTCCCAGGTTGGGGCAAAAAAAAATCCCTGAAGGGGTCTGGAGGAATTTAATCGTAGAGGCGTTTGGTGCTTCTCTTCCCGGGTAGAGCCCTGGTGTACAAGAAGACCCTAGACGTGAGGTGGCTCCAGGATGTGTCAGTGAAATAACATGTGTGTGACAAATGGCCTTGGGTAGCACCATACGACCTACCATAGCTCTTAGGGTATTCAGGAGTAGGCAGTTCTGATGCTTTCATGGAGGAGACGTGAGCAGCTGGGTGAGTAAGATCTAGAGCCGTCTTGGGGAGCGTAAGTGAGGGGTGACTCAGTAGGAAGTTTTGTGGGCTTCTGAGGAACAGATGGAAATGCAGTCGGCTGGGCGGATGTCCCTCCCCCTACTGCTTCGACACTAGAGAAAACTTAGCCTTAACTTCAGAGAAAAGGGAACACCCATGTTGACTGAGATTGAGATCCTGTTAGGAAGACAGGTGGCTCAAATCAGATTTAAATTGGATTGTAGAAAAATAGAGGTGTTTTTGCACACATTGAGGACCAAAATAGTCAACCTGCAATTCTATATAACATCTAGGGAAGGAGCATGACCTGGAAAATATTCATTTTGTAAATGTAAGCATCATCTGTGGGTTCACTGGATAGCTGACTTTATCTCTGGACATTCAAGGTTCAATTAGAGTGCCCTCACTGAAGAGTTTAAAAAAAGATGCGAGCAGGCGGGGCACCTGGGTGGCTGAGTCGGTTAAGTGTCCGTCATACCTCTGCTCAGGTCATGATCTCGCTGTTTGTGAGTTCAAGCCTGGTGTCAGTCTCTCTGCTGACAGCTCAGAGCCTGGAGCCCACTTTGGATTCTGTGTCTCCCTCTCTCTCTTTGCCCCTCCCCCCCTCACGCTGTGTCTCTTTCTGTCTCAAAAATAAATAAATATACACTAAAAAAAAAAGACGCAAGCAGGCGATTGCTAGAGTTTTAGTTCTGTCTACCACAGTGGAGGCTGTGTAACCTTGGGCAAGTTTCATAACATTTTTGTGCCTTGGTTCCTCAACAGTCCACAAAATGGGAATACCTGTGACTCCTACTTTGTAAGATCGTGGTGAAGATTGAATTAGATATCATGTAAAGTGTTCACATAGTGACTAGTGTATGATAAGAGCTCACTAAACGTTCATCAAAATAAATGTTTTCCATGTGATTTTGAGGATGTGATTTTACAAAAAGTCAACTATGAAGGAAGACACTTAGAACAGGAGTTAGAGTGAGCATCTAATAAAGCTTACTCAGGGCCTAGGGCTACACTCAGTAACACTGGTGCTTGCTTTTGCAAGGCTCATAGTACCTAATACGAACAAGAGTCATATGTATATGGTTCGATCAAATATGTACAATGTTTTCTCTTGTCTCTGATGCTTTTCCAACATCTTGACACATCATCAATTAGAACTTACAGCTTTTTTTTTCATGCACAGTTCAATACTTTTTATGGGCATTCATGCAAATAAAGAAAAAAGCTCAATATATTCCCAGCAGCTAGAATTTCCTTCTCTTGACTTTGTCTTTGCATATAAGAACAGCACACAGTTGCAATGGATTGATACAAAGTATATAATCAGACAAGGAGACTCTCCTCTTTGAAGGAGGGAAGTAAAAAGTTTGAGGAGGGAAACTATTTCAAGGTGGGAAACAGAAAGAGAGTTTTAGTGCCACTATTTTAATTCGTTGGCCTGTTAAGTTGAAACCTTTCTAGAAAGATGAGCTCTTAGGATGCTATTTTTCCTTCTGCAGACAGGTGATTTTGCACCGTGGTTCCACTCCCTGGGAGCGTGCTGTTCTGAGGATGGAGCTGAACAGCCAGGCTCTCATTAAGCTTATTTGCATATCAGCTCTTTGGACTGTGTGCGATCTGTTTTCTCCATATGTAAAATGAGCATGAAAATGCTACATCCCAGGGGCATCTGGGTAGCTCAGTCAGTTAAGCATCCGACTTTGCCTCAGGTCATGATCTCAACAGTTTGTTGAGTTCGAGCCCAGCATCGGGCTCTGTGCTGACAGCTCAGAGCCGGGAGCCTCCTTTGGATTCTGCGTCTCCTTCTCTCTCTGCCTCTCCCTTGCTCATGCTCTGTCTGTCTGTCGCTCTCACTCAAAAATAAATAAACATTAAAAAATATTAAAAAGAATACTACATCCCAGGGTTATCTTTATCATATAAAAACATACATATAAAATACTATGCAAGTTTTAAAGAATTATACAAAATGAAGGATTAAGTTGTTTTATATTTCTATTTTCATATAATGTTTACTTTTTTTTTTTTTTATGACTGCAACCTTGGTAGAGTTTTTGGCATACAGCATCTTCTCCTAAGTCTTGCCATAGGTACTTGGCTTCTGTCCTTAGAAGAGAAAATAGCTTTTGGGTAGATATTAAGTATGTGCCTTAAGGAATTGTGGCCAGGTGACTTAAGTCTTAGCTGTGGAACAAATCAAGTGCCTGGTTACTCAGTATACTTCTTTCATATATTTATACCTTCATCCACTCATTCACCTCTTCATTCATTCATTTAATTATTTGTTTATTTATGTATTCATCATTCATCAAATATTTGTTGAATACCTGCCCAGGTGGAAAGGATCAGGACTCAGGCATGAATAAAGGGGTTGTGATCCATTATTGAATTTGAGATAAAAAATAGATCTGGTGTCAGTCTGCCTTTTCACTATCCTGTCATATATCTCTCTGTCTCTCTATCTCTGTCTTTGTCTCTCTCTCGCTTGCACAGCCCAGCCACAACAGTCTTATTTCAATCACTCAATCAAAGCATTCTTATTCCTGACCCCAGGACCTTTGCACTTGCTTGTTGTTCCCAGTTCTTCACCTGATAGATCCTTCTGCCATTCAGGCAATAATCAAACTCACCTCTGCTGAAGCTCCTTTCCTGAGCCCTCTAGCTACGTAGCTCTATACTGTTTCCTGTGTTATAGTCTTTATAGTTCTTATTGCTAGCTGGAATTACCCTGTATATTTGTTCCATCTCCCACTACCCCCAGCCTTCCCCAGAATGTTATCTTCAGATCGGGGACGTGGCTATCTCCAGTGTCTCAAGCAGTGCCTGCCTCAGGTCTTCACATGGCTTACACAGAATAGGAGCTCAAAAATCTTTATTAAAAGAATAAGTGAAGCGGAAACCTAGCCTTTAGCTCTGGCTGAAAGTCAGGGCAGATGAGAAATAATTCACATTTAGCATCCATCATCCTTCAACAAAGTCATTACTGATCTTAAAGATAAGTGAAAATGGATACTGTCTTTCTCCCAGGGATTGTGGAGAATAAGCGAACTACATTCAGTTCTCTGACAATGAGCTGGGGAAAAACAGTATCTATAGCTACGCGAACTGGTGGGAAAAACATCCTAGCTGCATACTGGGTGAGAATAAGCAATAGCTAATATCCACGAACGTGACTTTTTGTTATGTACTTTTAAATAGACAAAACCTTCCTCTTAGGGAGAAGTGAAGAAGCCAGAGGTGGACCTTAATCATATTTGGTATCTGCCTCTCCCCCCTTCCCAACCGGGCTGGACTAAATGCTCTTCATCTGTTCTAACCCAATGGGGACATTTTTATGGTTATACGTTGTACATTGTACACCACAGTGATCACTTTCTCTGCTGCATCCGTCCTAGACGCTCAGCTCTGTTTTTTGTATACCTTTGCTTTCCTGGAGTCAGACATGAGGCCTGAACAAAGCAGGTAACTAGCCATTGTTTCTGGACAATTCCTTTGTGCAATGGAAAGAGAAGCATCTGTGTGTGAGGGATGGTGGCAGTTAGAGAATAACCCTGTTATTTGCTTCACAGTTACAGCAATAATATGGATAGTCACCGTTCACTTCCAACTGTTAGACAGCAATAAATAGTTTAGCAAAGGAAAAGGATGGAAAAGGATGGGAAGGAGGGCCTTGATTTGATTGCAGAGTCTTACGTTATGCTAGATGGCAGAATCATTTCTAATAGATTTTGGTTAACCCCAAACATTAAACATTTAATAGGAATTATATTAATTAATTAATTAATAGGAATTAATTAATAGGTTATAATGTGATGCTTGTTACATCGAACTGCGTAGCATTGAGCAAAACATCCTGACTAACGTTATTAGGAAACTGTTTTCTTTAGATATAAAAGTTATGTTGCTACTTTCTGAAATAATAGAGTGGTCTAAGTATTTCCAGTAAAAGATTTGGCCTGTAGAAAAAAATGCTCCCAGAAATAAAAGCCAAAACTGCAGTGTAATTTAAAGCTCTCCTGGTCTCTTCTCTATCTTTCCTGTATTTGCCAAGGAGCAGATTATACTATTAGTCTGAGTTCAATGGAGGACTTTAATTATACGTAAGAGTTGGAATTCAATGATTCATTATTTCATTCAGCAACTATTTCCTGAGGACCTACTATGTGCCTGACACCATTCTATACTCCAGGAATAAAGGTAACAGTGGAAGGAAGGCAGGCAGTGCAAGCGAGGTTGGAAATGGCCAAGCTGATTTTAAATAATAAAATGAGATTGAAAAGAAAACTAGGTGGTTGGAAATGGGAGCGATTTGAGGTGGGATGGTCAAGAATATCTCCTTGACACGCAGATTTAAGAAAGCAATAGTCTGTATAGTTGAAAAGCTGGGAAAATAGGAGAAAAATCAATATGTCTGCGATATAAGAATGAGCCACATATGGTAGTATGTTTACCGTAAAAAAGGTCAGCATAGATCTTCCTAACTGTCTTAACACCTCTTTATCAAGGAAGAATGGCACTCCCCCAAATATATTACGTTAGCAAGTTGGCATGGAAATGCTACACTGATTACTGATACTATTTCAAGGTCATATTTACTACCATTTTGCAGTAATGATGTTTGGATCATGTATTCACAGCCAGTGTGACCATTCCGGAGGGAAATTTCTTATGGTTTGAATTATCTTCTACTACTGTAGAGTGAAGGACAATTAAAGAAGAAAGCAAAACAACTTTATACTAGCTAAATATCGTACTTATGTGTGATATTTGCTAGGTCAGATACTTGCACAGATTGAGAAATTAGCCTCTCAAAAATGTTTATTGGTTTAATGTTATAAGCAAGGCCCTGTCCTACCTACTGAGGATAGAAGTCGACCTTCAAGGATCTTACAGTCTAATTGGAGGACTAAATGTGTGCACACACACGCACATATCTTGCAATGTAATAGTGTGTAATTTAATAAGGCACCAGCAATAACTCCAGGAAATGAATAGATATAACACATGATTTATTCAGACACCAATCTATATTGTCCAAGCACCATTCTGATGGAGAATTCCTTTCCTGGTTTTCCCATTGTATGGATTAAACTTTGGATGACAATTATAGTGAATGAGGCCCATCTATTTCAGGGATCTTTTCCTTTTAACTGGAGCAGTTGACGTAAAAGACGATAAAAAAAGATTAGTTACAAGTCCCATATTGTGAAATCAAATTTATAGCAGCTTACCAAACAACTCACTTTGGCAACAAATACGTACACGCAGTCTGATCTTGATGTTCAACAATATATGCTCACTCCAAACTGGTGAAGCCCATAGCCCTCTATGGTCAAGGGGCATTTTCTGTGTCTTGATATTAGTAGAAGCATTTTCTTCTAGGTCTCAGATTCTGACTCCTATTCGACATTATTTCATCCCCTATACTCTGTGTATCACATACAGTGCAGTGGTTTAGATCACAGACACAAGGGTTAGACCACCCGGGTTGGAATATGGTTGTCCTCACTGTATAGATGTGAGATGGCTGCTGAACCTATAGGCCTTAGTTTACATTCTGCATAATGAAGATGATTATAATACTGTAATGGGATGAATGGTGGTCTCCAAAAAATTATTTTCACATCCTAATCTCGCGAATGTTACCTTATTTGGACAAAGGATCCTTGTGGCTGTAATTAAATTGAGGATCTTGAGAAACGATCATCTTGAGTTGGGCCCTCAATCCAACAAGTATGTTTATAAGACATAGAAGAGGAGAAGATACAGACAGCACAGGAGAAAGTGATGTGAAGGAAGAGGCAGAGGCAGCATAAGGTGACCGCAAGCCACGGAAGCCATGGACTGCGGCAGCCATCGGAAACTGAAAGAGGCAAGGAGGATTCTCCCCAGAGCTTCCAGCCCTGCCGGGAGTACAGCCTACTGAAACCTTGACCTCAGACTCCTGGGCTCCCGAATTACGACAGAATACATTTCTGTGTGTTTCAGCTGCCTGGCTTGCGGCCATTTGTTTCACAGCCTCAAGACACTCCTATGAGTACCCGCATCTGAAATTTGTTGTGAGGATGTACACCAGTTGGTGCAAGGCTCGGCACTCAGTAAAGTTTGGCTGTCGTTATTGGAACGATTGCCTTCTGTAGCAAGGTTGTTTTTCGTGCCCGACATTCATTCCTCTAACTTCTCAACGTCACCTTGACTTTCCTTTTGGGAACTACTGATTTTATGTCCTGAATGATACATGGACACAAAATGATTGCTACTAATTTCATTCATCTAGGTGTCCTAAAGTGACTTCATTTTCTCTTGTCGTCAGACTTCACGATGCCCCATTTCTTGGTCTTTTACTCCATTTGGTGGCCTGCACCACACATAACCTCTTTCCCCTTGAGTCGCACTTGTGTGTAATATACAGGCGGTATCTGGAATGTGCATAAGCATCAATTGCCACGTGGTCAGTGCTAAATAAAATAAGCTATTAGTATGATTTCTGGTCAGGCTCTCCCACTAATTTTGAGACTAGTTTTCAAATTGATAGATGTTTCCACTTGGCTGTTTTGAGATGGTTTCACTCTGAGTGTGTGTAACATACAACTATCTTCCTCAAAGGCTCTATTTTTAGATTATCCTTTCCTGATAATTACATTAACTTTTTCTTATTCAAGTTTTGTTTTAACCGTCTTTAACATTTCTTTTTTTTTTATGTTTATTTATTTTTGAGAGAAAAAGAGGATGCCCGTGCGAGCTGGGGAGGGGCAGGGAAAGAGGGAGACAGAGGATCCGAAGTGGGCTCTGTGCTGATAGCAGAGAGCTGCATCCAGGGCTCAAATCCACCATGAGATCATGACTTGAGCCGAAGTCAAGAGTTGGACGCTTCACTGACTGAACCCCCCAGGTGCCCCTTTAACTTATTTCTATCATGACTATTCCCCTATTAGGGCCACACAATATCATTCAAAATTCATCAACATCTATCCTTTTTTTTCTCTCAATACTCAGCTTAGTCCTGATTCACAGTCTCTCCTAGTGAGATTAAGATAAATATTTAGCTGAATGAAAGATTTTCCCCTACTCTTTATTTACAACCCAGACTCCTGAAGGTAAGCCTTTCTTAAATACTGTTTTCATGCATGACATTTTCCTACAAAAAATTATAATTCCACTTATCTAACAATAGAACATGACAAAATAATGGATCCAGCAGTTACACAGTGGAAGGTTTGTAGTTATTAACAACGTAGGATACAAAACTGCATAGGCAATATGATCTCAATTTTGTTATATATAAGCACTCATATAGAAAAAGATTAATGAAATATGTTCAAATGAAACTAGCGGTTACTGGGGAGCCTGGGTGGCTCAGTCATGATCTCATGGTTCATGGGTTCAAGCCCTGCGTCAGGCTCTGTGCTGACAGCTCAGAACCTGGAGCCTGCTTTGGATTCTGTGTCTCCCTCTCTCTCTCTCTTCCCCACTTGCGCTCTGTCTCTGTTTCTCTCTCAAAAATAAACATCAAAAAAAAGAAAATAACGGTTCTCTTTAAGTAATGTTATTAGAGTAATTTTACTTCCTTTTTATGTTATTTCCCCCCCGACTTCTCTACAGTGGGTGTGTAAACCTTTTATAAGTAGATATAGGAAATATAAATTTAAGACACATTCATGCTCTGTAATAAAATTTGGATTCCCTTGGCTGTCCTTCAAGATCTCCTGTAATGTGACCCAGTTAACCTTATGTCCTGCTCTTTCCCAAGCAGAGATATGCCCATTCCTGCCTAGTGTTTTCACCTACTTTGTCCAGTTCGGCGGATGCCTTTTATATCCAAATCTCACCCGTCTCTCAAGGCCCAGACCTGTGAAGACACTCTGAGACAGCCCTTCTTGATCTCTTTCTTTTTGAGAATCTTTGTGCCTTCTTCATCATTGACTAATTCAGCTGTGCGTTCTGTTCTATCTCACGACTGTAAGCTACTGTTGTACATGTACAGGTCATAACACTTGAAAGACCAAACTTCCCGAGTGTGGCATTGTATAGCCCCCGTAGTCTTCCAGGGAGAGTTCAAAGCACAGCAGAGATGTCTCAGCTAAACATTTTTAGGTTGTAAATGAGAGAAGCCACACTCAAACCAGTTTTTAAACAGGGGCATTTGTTGGTTATGTAAATGGAAATCCAGAGGTGGGGTGAGCCTCATGGTGGCTTTGACCTGTTTCTCTGAGGGTTTCTAGGTTTTTCTCTCACTGTGTGTCTGCTTCATCCTCAGGCAGACTTGCCTCAGGGTAGCAAAGTGCTTGCTGTGATTATAGGCACTATGTCTGCTGAGACATACAATGTTCAACAATCCTCAGGTTCATGCTAATGGGGCAGGACTGGGTCACATGACCACCTGGCACCAATATCTCTGACCACGGTTTAAAAGCATTGGTTGGCTGACTTGTGTCAATTTTGTCTTCGTTAGATTTGTGTCTGGAAGGTCTTTCGTCAACCACGTAAACCTACAGAAATCAGGGGATGATGGGAAGGCAAAGGGAGATGCACAAGTTCCACTATGGCGGGAATCCTATAAACAGTGGCTATACAAACTATAGCATGCCTGAAAAATTGGCTAATGCCATTGGTTCATCTCTGCATGTTGCCACAAGATTCAATTACAATGTGTCATTTACTCAAGGAAAGCTTTAAAGAACTGAAATATTTCACATATCAAAGTGCTTAATCCAGTATGTTTTCATGATATTTGCTTCAACAGCAGTTTCAGAATGAGACTGGCTGAACAATTGTTTGCTAAACCAACTGACTACTTTCAGAGAATAAGTTCACTGATGCTTTGCACATGCGATTATCATGACTTATAAATTTTTATTAACTACAAATTGACATATTGAGAAACAACCCTGGGCTTAGGACCATTCCAAAATAATAATCTTCCAGAATCTTATCTTAAACATTTAATAAAGACTTTGTATTTTAAAAAGTCATTGGAGCCTGCTTAAGATTCTCTCTCTCTCTCTCTCTCTCTCTCTCTTTATCTTGCCCCTCTCTCTTGCTTGCACTCCCTCTCTTTCTCTCTCTCTCAAATACAAACCCCCCCAAAAGCACATATGAAATAATTGTCAAAAGTATGGCACAAATTAGAAACAGTTTAAGTTTTACGCAGTTCTAATACCTTAACTCCTGTTCTCGTGCTTTAGATAAGCTTCAATCACTGCTGACAAATTCAAAGGACTTATGAAATGACAGATACGAGAACACTTTTTATGTTCAATTTTTGCTTTCTAATATGTAATGTCTTTAATAAATTAGTTTATTAAAAACTACTGTATTATCACTTACAGTTGTCACAGAATAACATTGTGCTCTGGAGTTGTGTTTATGTCTTTGCGATTCAGGAAGCCTTTGGGATGGCATATCAAAGCCAGAAGTTTTTACTCTAAAATGAACTTAGTAGAAAAGACATTCGCAGAAACGATAGAAGTCTTTTTGAACTGGGAAAAAAAAATTCAATTTCTATCCTCGAATTTCCATGCTCTTTATCTTCTCTCCTTCCCCCACCCCTCCTGCCATTCGAATGGACTAGAGATTGCATATTCAATGAGTCATAATTCTAGGCTCAAATCGTCCTGATTTCCTGGGCTGGCCGGCAGAGCGCTGATGGATACGCGATGGTAGACACACAGAAGAGAAGAGTCCAAAGACGCTGGGGCATCGCTGCCTGGTAGAGTGTGGAAAGAGACAGGAAGCCCCAACAGGAAGGTGGGGGGTGTCTCTCGAGGATAGCAAAGCGATTCTCAATAGTTCTTTGTGGAGGGTTCGGCTAACCAGTTTCTCTTTCAGACTTCTAACCCTTAAGATTGGTTAAATCCATCTATACGTAGCTAACATCAGCTGTAACCTGGGAATGTGGAAAAAGAGTTTGCAGTAGGAGTGCACTTTTGAGAATATAGAAAAGTTTACACAGCCTGGGGTACTTCATTTGTTGGAACCTGGGAGAGAAAGCCTCAGGATAGGAGGAGAGCTTCAGAAAGAGAGGGGTAAGTAAGTTGCAACTTACTTGGTACAGGCAGCAAGCAGCTAATTGCAAGTAGCTTTTTTCAGTTAAGTCAAGGGAAGTGCTCAGCCTTTTAGAGGATTAGTGAAGTTATCATCATCGCTCCCAAGGACTGATTTGGGTGTGGGGAGCAAGGACATCGGAGAGTCCCTTGTCACAATGATACTGCTTGTAACTTTCACGGTGAAGGGCAAATCTCCCCATAGCTTGTTATAATGAAAGAGATTCAGAAGCAGCTGTGCCCTCTTCTGGCTCTGGGATGAAAGGGTCTGACAGAAAACACTGGAACAAGTCACATTAACCCACCTGAATTCATGGAGCTCTGGGGTTGTGACGGGAAAGAGTGCATGGGAAGAGGCTTCTTGAAGTGAGAGAGAAATAGAGAATATAGAATTCTAGCTGTGGTGGGAAAACAAAGGAAAATGGACACAATAGCAGAGGGTAAATAAGAGGTTGTTCCGGGAGAGCAGCAGGAAGAAGATGGCTCATGAAGATAGAGCGCACTTCACGAGAGAGCTTTGTCTGAGTCCCGAGATGAAAAGCAAAGAGGAGGAAAAGAATCATAGAATTGAATGCTGGGAAAAGCAAAGGAAATGGGAATAATAGGTCTTCTGTAGATGGGACCCAGGCCCAAGACAGAGAGAGGGAGGGCTATGGAGCTTGAGCCGAGGGTAAAGCTTCATGCCTGAGGAGTGGAAAGAAAATGAGCCTTTGGAGAATGGAACCTAAAATTTTACAAATATGGAGCTAGTGCAGCTTCAAGTAGAAATATATTCTAACACTTAAGAATATGGCAACTAGCAATACAGTCTCTCAAACTCTGGAAGCAGCAAAATATGGTCTTCTTGTAATATGACTCAAAAGACTAACATGTATTTTAGACCTAGGTTCTGGATTTAAGATTTCTAAGTGGCCAAAAATGAAGGGCCCCTCCTGAGCAGGTTACTACCAGAATACAGTGCATACGTAAGGCATTTAAGGAACGGTAGAATGGCTACCCTAACTCCTACCATATTCAAACGTTGAATCTTCTCAAGGTCAGGGAGAATGAGGGAAGCTCCTTTGGTAGTACCAATGTTCCAAGTGAGAGAAGTAAAATTGCTAGGTCATACAGCGAATGAGACAATTTCCGTGATATTCTTTGGATTTACATACACTCGGGTTGAAGCCCCTGTTTTACCAGTTACTGGCTCTGTGACTTGGAACACATCATTTAACCTCTCTGGGCTTTAGTTTTGTCATCTCTAATATGGGGAGAAAGGCGATCTCAACAGATCTGGCCTATAACGTGAAGGCAGCAAGCCAGTTGCCAGCACCTTCTTTTGATCACTTTGCAGATGATGCTGGAGAAACTTCATCCTAAACTCCAGAGCAGAGGCAAGCCTAGGACATCTCTCCAGCCACTTACAGAGAACAGAAGGAAGGGTGGCAGCTGGCTGTAGACTGAAGGACCAACATCTGTGACTGTGACCTCTGTCTGGAGACAGCGAACTTTGACATCAACCTCCTAGGTTGATAAGACAGAAAAAAATGGTACATGGAAAGAACTTGGTTCTGTGGCTGGAAACGGGTAAGTGATGTACGTGAGGGTGATACTACTGTGGCTTTGTGAGTATTGTCAAAAATGTGAGTCAGACAAGGACTGGAACTGCAGACTTATACTCCAGGATTCTTTCTACTGAGTGGGCAGCTAAATATGAAACCTGGACTGAGAATACATACACAAATGTGACTTCAAAATGAAGGAATGTTAGACTCTGGAATGTGAATAGTCGTTTTTTGAAAGACATGGGAAGGTATTTCCACTGGGCATGGGAAACAGCGATAGAAATCGTTAATAGTGATGAAAATAGTCTAAATGTTATATACAGATTTAAATATTTCCAAGGTTGATCACTACTTATTTAGACGAATATGCTAAAAGTTGGGTACTATCATTGTTCCAGATCTCTCAGCTTATTTCATATTTGTGTTTATTAAAACAAGCCAAATTTTTGGGAGGTGAGGTGTGTGTGTGTGTGTGCATGTGTATGTACTCATGTGTGCTGTCATAACTACACAATGTCATTTTGCTCAAATTGCCAAATTCTTAATGACAAAGCAGATGACAAACAATTCCTGTTTAAAATGTGAGCAGTTATGGGTCACCTGACTGGGCTCAGTCAGTAGACTGTGTGACTCTTGATCTCGCTGTTGTGAGTTCAAGCCCCATGTTGGGTAGACAGATTACTTAAAAATAAATCTTAAAAAAATTTTTAAAAATGTGAGGAGTAGTACAGGGAAGATTTAGATTTTTTTTTTTAACAGCTAAGTACCTCCACCTATTAGAGAGGTAATAGCATTCATTTCATTTTAACACTTGGAGCCCTCACCGAATTCATCTCAACATTTTTCTAGACAAGCTTCACACTTTCAAAATGTGCTTTTTAATCCTGAATCCAATCAGCCCTAATTCAACCTTCATAGTTATGTCTGTAGAAAGACATATAAAAGATAAGCTAACCATTGACATTCCCAATATCGCAGACCATTTAAATCACAGTAGAACACTTAGAGCCAAACCTGTGATTCATTAGATAGGCACAGGGCTGCCCTTGTTATTAATTTCACTATAATTTCCTAGAGATAGTAAAGGAATGTTTAGGTTGAGCTATTGCCCAAAAATGAACTCAATATTTCAGAACGTTTTGAATAAAACATTGCATTAAAGTGAAATGTACTGAGTAAAGAAAAACTTGATATGACAGGAGTCTCAAAGAAAGTAATATTAATAACGAGTGTTACAGTGCAAGGCTGAGACCTTTTCTTTTTACCAAAAGAAAAGGAGGCCATGTAATTAATAGGAGTAAGAGGCCAGAGGAAGAGAGATGGTAAAAATAATGGAACATTCTTCCTTCCCTAAAGTTAATGTTTCCAAAACTTGGAAACATTGCAGAAATCTATAGAAGGTGAGCAAATTACTGTTAGAAGGAGAAGACATCAAAAATAGGTGAGAAGTCTTGGGGGCACCTGAGTGGCTCAGTCAAGTGTTCCACTCTTGATTTAGGCTCAGGTCATGATCTCACTGTTCACAAGGTTGAGCCCCATGCTGACAGTGAGGACCCTGCTTGAGATTTTCTGCCTCCCTCTCTCTCTGCCCTTTGCTGCTCATGCTCTATCTTTTTCTCTCTCAAAATAAATAAATAAGCATTTAAAAAAATAGGGGGGTGTCCCTGGGTGGCTCAGGCAGTTAAGCTTCCGACTCTTGGCTTCAGCTCAGATCATGATCTCACAGCCTGTGTGTTTGAACCCTGCATTTGGCTCTGCACGGACAGCATAGTGCCTGCTTGGGATTCTCTCTCTTCCTCTCTCTCTCTCTCCTCCCCTGCTCTCTCTCTGTCTATCTCTCTCAAAATAGATAAATCAAAATAAGCTTTAAAAAATTTTAAGGGGCGCCTGGGTGGCTCAGCCAGTTGAGCGTCCAACTTTGGCTCAGGTCATATCTCGCGGTTTGTGAGTTCGAGTTCTGCGTTCAGCTCTGTGCTGACGGCTCGGAGCCTGGAGCCTGCTTCGGATTCTGTGTCTCGTTCTCTCTCTGCCCCTCCCCGACTTGTGCTCTGTCTCTCTCTGCCTATCAAAAAATAAACATAAAAACAAATTTTTTTAAATTTTAAAATAAGAAAAATATGTGGGAAATCTTGCATGTTTTCAGACCAGAGAACAGTGGTAGGGAATGCTACCCCGTAGACTATGAAGATAGAAAACATTCTAGAAAGGAGGAAAGTGGGAGACTGTGAAGTGCAAAATGAGCTTGAATAGTTTCTGGAGATTGATAGAATGCACTGGCTGCTACACACTCATTGCATAAGGTATATCAGGAATAGCAACAGGAGAGAACTACTCATAAGACAAGGTTTAAGTGACACATGAAGATAAAGAGTTTGAGCAGGGAGAGAAGAGGCACAGAATCCGGGGGTCTTGGGGCATTTGGAGTGGTCAGTTACAGACCAAGATGGGTGCCTGGGTGGCTCAGTCGGTTAAACATTTGACTCTGCTTCAGATCAGGTCATGACCTCACGGTTTCATGGGTTCAAGCCCTGCGTTGGGCTCTGTGCTGGCAGTGCGGACCTGCTTGAGATTCTCCCTCTCTGTCTCTCTCTCTGACTCTTCCCCTCCCACCCTTGTATCTGTGTCTCTCGAAAATAAATAAATAAAACTAAAAAAATAAAATTGACAGACAAAGAAAAACGGTGAATGATGGAGAAGCTCTTAAGCACCTTGCTCAAAAGCAAGAAAAAAACGCTCAGAGAGAAGAGACAAAGTGAATTAATGTCACTTCGAAGTGGAGAGAAGGAAATGAATTAGTTCCTCAAAAAATTGAAAATAGAGCTACCCTATGACCCAGCAATTGCACTACTCAGTATTTATCCAAGGGATACAGGTATGTTGTTTCAAAGGGGCACATGCACCCCTATGTTTATAGTAGCACTATTGACAACAGATAGCCAAAGTATGGAAAGAGCCCAAATGTCCATCGATGGATGAATGGATAAAGAAGATGTGGTATATAAATACAATGGAATATTACTCGGGGATGGAAAAGAATGAAATCTTGCCATTTGCAACTACGTGGGTGGAATTGGAGGGTATTATGCTGAGCAAAATTAGTCAGAGAAAGACAAATATCATATGACCTCACTCATATGAGGACTTTAAGATACAAAACAGATGAGCATAAGGGAAGGGAAGCAGAAAAAATATAAAAACAGGAAGGGGGACAAAAGGTAAGAGACTCTTAAATATGGAGAACAAACTGAGGGGGTTGCTGGAGGGGTTGTGGGAGGGGGGATGGGCTAAATGGGTAAGGGGCACTAAGGAATCTACTCCCAAAATCATTGTTGCACTATATGCTAACTAACTTGGATGTAAATTAAAAATAAATACATAAATAATAAAAGTGTGGAAAAAAACACAGAAGGCACAGGTCAGGACAAGAGGGCTGTGATGGGACTTGATGGAGGTGAGGTGTTCTCTGGTCCAAAGTTATCCCACTGGACTCCATGCACATTTGATCACCAGCGGGGAAAGCTTCCTTAGTTTCATTTTTCAGTGGCAGGTAAAGGGGGAAAAGGTGAAATGATTGGCACCATTGCTAGACAATGATACATTTAAAAGGAAATGTGAAGAATGTAAAAATTGAACATAATAAATGTAGAGAATATAAGAATTGAAGAGAATATATGTAGCGAATATAAAAAATGTCAAAATATTGAGTTTTCAACTTTCTATGGGATCTTGCTTATAAAATTTCTATGAAGTGGAGCTTAACTTGATGACAAGGCCTGCCTGACTTTTCCCTCCGTTTGACATACCTTTGCTACCTACAGCAGCAAATTTCTTCTTGATCTTTGGGGGTTGCTCAAATGCTACTTTCCTTTAAATGCCTTTCTTTTCTTGCTGGGGCATCACCACTTCTCCTCTGCTCTAGCACTGTCCCCACAGGCCTCCCATGTTTCAGCAGGCATGAAATTAAATTCTAGCTCTGCAAATTCAGGGGCACCTGGGTGGCTCAGTTGGTTAGGTGTCCGACTTCAGCTCAGGTCATGATCTCACAGTTCATGGACTTGAGCCCCACATCAGGTTCTGCGTTGACAGCTTGGAGCCTGGAGCCTGCTTCAGATTCTCTCTCTCTCTCTCTCTCTCTCTCTCTTTGCTCCTCCCCTGCTTGTGCTCTGTCTTTCAAAAATGAAAAATAACCACTAAAAAAATCTACCTCTGCAAATGTAATAGCTGTGGCATCTTGTGCCAGATATTTAATGTTTGGGAGCCTTGAAGTTTTCACCTGTGAAATAGGGAGAATGCTAAGTTCCTGAATAAAGGATGACATTTCTTCAGAAAAATAGGAAACGAGCAAATATGTAATGCTGTTCAGGAGAATAAAGAAAATCCAGTAAAAGCATAAAGCTAAAATGAATGAAGAAAAATGAAAATATTATTCAAGCAATACTTGGCCATTAAAGCTATATACCACACTATTAAAGCCATAGACATGGGAGGAAATGAAAATATTACACTGTTAAAGATATCAATGGAGGCTTTTAATGAAACATTTTACTGTTTGAATTAAGGAGCAATAACATAGCAAGAGGAAGTTAGTAAGTTAAAATAAAAGAAGAACATTACTTCTATAAACAGAGATTTAAAAACAATATAAGATGACTATAGCAAAAAAAAAAAAAAGAAGAAAAAAGAAAACAAGATGAAAACAAGAATTTCAACTTCTGTTATAGAAAATAAAAAGACTGTTCTTCTTTAAAAAAATAAGCCAATTTCCTTGTACATTTCTTTGTGTCTGGCCTCTATGATTATTCTGTACGGGTACTGGAGACATTTTGGTGGTCCTGCATAGCTGTAAGAACCTCTTAGAAGACACATCTGGCAGGAATGCTAAGCATAATTTACAATTGCTTTATACTATAATGTGATTCACCTTAAGAAAGGGGAAGATTCCAACAACCCCGGGTCAAATTTTGTATTCCATTTTCTAGGTAATATGACCAATAGAAATAGAATATTCTGTTGAAAAGAATGTTCTGAAAAGAAAAGGGCACTTGGCGACCCAAGAAAAGGACACGGCAAAGAAGGAGGCAGAGTGGAGGATAAAAGTCAACGACTTGAAAAGGAAAACCTGGATAGCTACAGAGAACGATCAAGGAACTTGATACTTTGAAAAATAAATGTACGCAGAACCTGCGGATAAGGACTGGAGGGTATTTGAAAGGTTTATGGAAATGGAACTCAGAGAAAGCAGAAATGTCTTGTGAAACGTTCGAGCTCTGGGGTTGGGGTGGGGGGATGCTGCCTTCTCAGTGGAAAGTGAAATCAAGAAAAGGAATACATTTTTTGAGCTGCAAGTATGTACCAGGCTGTGTACTAGGCTCTTTACTTTTTCCTTTATCTAATGTTTGCAGAAAATGTGTGAGTTAGCATTATGTGTTCTGCTTTTTAAAATGGACAGGCTGAGTCTCCCAGAGGGTGCTGTAACTTGCTGAGGGCTAACTGTACAGTTTGATGAGCCAGGATTTCAATTAAGAGATGCCTACCTTGAACATAGCTTTGTCTCCTACTTCTCCACCTAGAACCATTAATGGTCTACAGCAAAAGATTTTGGAACCACTGAGGATGAAAAGAAAAACAGTTGGCAAATGTATCACAAAAAAGAAGTATGTAAAGGAAATGTAAAAGGGAGAAAAGTGACAAAGAGAGAATATTAAGAATAAAGAAATAGTTAAACACACACACACACACACACACACACGAATGGATAACAGGCCAAAAGAAATCTAATTGTGGAGGAAGAAGAGGAATTAAATAGTAGACGGGTTCTGTGAAAATTTTATTAGGTTTTTTTTGAAGGTTTTATTTGTACCACTTGCTTTTATTTATACAATTAAGTATAAATCCTGGTAGGTTATTTTTAAGCAAAAGTTCAAGCCCTAAAAAATAAAACACGTGCTATTTATTTTATAATGAATAATTCAACACAATGCACATCTATAGTGTCATCTCAATTTCTTTCTCACTCAATTTTCTCTTTTCAACGTCCCACATTTAACACACTCATGCTTGGCTTGCGTCTCATGCACTTTATTTTTTCTGTCTCTAAATTTATACAAATATTATTCTTCACAAAAGCATCTATTTTTTTTAATCTACCCTCAATAAAATGTAAGCATATAGTACAGTTCGTTACCTATTTGTATATTGTTATACACCAGATCTCTAGAACTTTTTCAACTTACTGACTAAAACCCCGTACCCATTGGATAACAACTCTCCATTCCCTCATCTCCAACCCCTGGCAAATTCGATTCTACTCTCTGCTTCTATGAGTCTGACTATTTTAGATATAAGTGAAATCATGCAGTATTTGTTCTTCTGCGACTGGCTTATTTCACTTAGCATAATTTCCTCAAGATTTAAATTTCCTCAAGATTTATCTGTGCTGTGGCATTTGACAGAATTTCTTTCTTTTAAAAGGCTGAATAACATTTCTTGGTACATAGATACCACACTCTCTTTATCCCTTTAATGTCAATGGACACTGAGGTTGTTTCCACCTCTTGCCTATTTGAATATGTTGCAATGAACATGGGACTGCAAATATCGTTCTGAAATCCTGTTTTTAAGTCTTTAGGATAAATACCCAGGAACGGGGTTGCTGATCATATGCTATTTTAATGTTTTGAGGAAACTCCATGCCGGTTTTCATATTACTGGCACCACCTTGCATTTCTACTAATATGCATAAGTATTCGAATTTCTCCACATCCTGGTCAACACTTCTTATTTTCTTTTCTGTTGTTTTGTTGTTTGTTTGCTTTTTGATAATGGCCGTCCTAGCAGGTGTGAGGTGCAAACTCACAGTGGGTTTAATTTGCTTTTCTCTGAGACAGAGTCCATATATTCCAGTGATCTGGGTGTATGTCTTTTTGCCAGTCCCATGTTGTTTGATTACCGTTTTTTTTTTAATTTTTTTTTAATGTTTATTTATTTTTGAGACAGAGAGAGACAGAGCGTGAACAGGGGAGGGTCAGAGAGAGAGGGAGACACAGAATCTGAAGCAGGCTCCAGGCTCTGAGCTATCAGCACAGAGCCCGATGTGGGGCTCGAACTCACGGACTGTGAGATCATGACCCGAGACGAAGTCGGACGCTCAACTGACTGAGCCACCCAGGTGCCCCTACCGTTTTGTTTTGAAATCAGTAAGTTTTGAAATTAGGAATCGTAAGCCCTCCAACCTTGCTCTTTGTTCAGTGTTGTTTTGGCTGTTCAAGTTCCCTTGAGATTTCCTATGAATTTTAGGATAGATTTTTCTATTCCTGCAAAAAAATGTCATTGGAATTTAGAAGGGAGCTTCATGAAATCTGCAGATCACCTTGGTTAGTATTGACATTTTAAGAATATTCAGCCATCCAATTTATAAACACGGGATGTCTTTTCATTTATTTATATCTTTTTAAATTGCTTTCATAAATATTTTCTGGTTTCCATCGCACAAGTCTTTCACCTCATTATTTAATTCCTAAGTACTGTATTCTTTTTGATGATACTGTAACTGGGATTTTTTCTTAATTTCCTTTTTGGATTGTTCACTGCTGATGGATAGAAATACAGTTGACGTTGTGCCCTGCAACTTTATTGAATTTGTTTATTAGATCTAAGTTATTTTGTGTGTAATCTTTGGGAGTTTTTACATATACGATCATGTCATCTGCAAACAGACCGTGCTCACCCTTAGGATGAAACCCTCGCCATCGCAGGTGAAGCAGCAGAAAGTGAAGATCTTCATGCCATGACTGGAAACCAGATCTTTATGTCATCATCAGATCAAGCCTCATCTGAATTAAGCTCCATTGCTGGAAGTTTTAGTTATCTTAAGCCAAAAAGTCCCCTTTATTGTGTGAACCAATTTAAATGGAATTTACTGCTGTCACAAACAAAAGCATGATAGCCAACAGTCTTCAAATCTAGAGCTACAATCAGGCCCATATTATACTGCAAAAATCCAACCAAGCCCAACGTGCCTCATGTCCCCACAGAACCTGCAGACTTGTCGTTGCTGAAGAAAAACCGACAAGTAAATGAGAAAGAAATAATGGTACTAAAGACTAGGATTGGGAAAAAAACATATATAAAGATCAGTAAGACATAGCTTCTGCACTTGAGGAATCAGAATCCAGGGGGATATATATACACTTATATGCACACATATAAAAATATATATCCAAATGTTTGTTCAGTGAAGTAGCTCACTAAGAGGTGAGCAAGAATGGCCAAATATGGATTATGCTTCTATCCAAGTTTTCTTATTATTTCTTCTTCTTTTCTGTCCTTTCTTCTCTTATAATTTTCTTAAAATTCTAAGATATGACATTTGGTTTTAAAAAAAGGTTGGGGGAAAAGTATAGTTTTCCAAATTCTGAAACATTCTCCTCCCATTCTTGTTAAAGGGGCTCTTTACTGAGCTACAGGGCACAACCCACGTCAAAATTTTTAAAAATATATATGTTTTTTCATGCTTCTGCTCATCAGATAAATTGTTGGACTTCTGACTTTGGAAGCCCCTGGTGAATGGAGTCCTTGTAGTACACAAGGAGACTCTAAAACATTTCTAGTAGCTTCTCACCATAGTTAACACCAGATTCAGATTATTCGTGGTTTTGCCCTCTACTTTCATAATCTCTACCTCTTTGACCTTTTTCTTTTTCTTTCTTTTTCCTTCTTGCTCTTTTTCTCTCTCTCTTCCTCCCTCCCTCCCTCCCCCTCCCTTCCTTCCTTCTACCCTCTTTGCCCTGCTGACTTCATACTTTGAGAAACTGAATCCCCCAAATCAAATCCCCCCAGATATGAAACTTTTTAATAGTAATACCTGCCATTTATTTTATTCGAGTGTATTTTATGTTCTAGGCACTGTCTAAGCATTTTATATTTTACAACAGTCTTATAAGGTGCATTATCATGATAAAGCCTCATTTTATAAATAAAAAACAATCCAAAGCATTACATTCTCACAGTTTGTAAGTATTGGATCTGGGAGTTGAACTCAGGCTGTCCAGCTCCAGAGTCTACATGCCCAGCATTATCTCATACTACCTTTATTTAGGTATCATGTATTTGGATACATGATATCTTGATGTCTTTTCCAGTGTATTTTCATAAGATTTTGCGTCTGATTTATGCTATCCTTTTGTTATTTACTCTGACATCATGTGCTCTCTATTTTTACCTGAATTCTATTCATCTACTTAAAATGACAACTTCTAGTGTGATGGAGTAAAAATTTAATCCCAGTATACATATTCTCTGAACTAAAAAATGTTCAGTAATATGAAAATTCTATGCATGGAAGCCACCTCCCACACACCTTTAAATGGAAACTGTTTATTCCCTTTCTGCTGGTTCTTTCTAATGTCCATGATGTTAACTCTAAGCCCTCCCCACTGAAATGAGAAATGTGTCTAGCTTGTTCCTTTCTCTCCCTCCTGCCTCTGATGCTCAGAAATAATGCTGTTACCATAAGGAAAGGGAAGAAGTCATTGCCACACTTGTGGGGCCGAATTTCCTCAGATTGTTTCTGGCATCTGGATTGGAACTCAAATTTTTCACTGAAATGGTAGTCAATAATTGAGTCTTACAAACATTTCTCAAAGGAAAGCATCACCAAGCAATCACCTGCATCAGAATCACCAAGAGCGCCTGGTAAGCAGGTTCATGGACCACACTTCGGACCTACTGAATCAAATTCTCTATAGTGTTGTCCCCAAATCCACTATTTTAAGAAGATAATTTTTTTAAAATTTTTTTTAACGTTTATTTATTTTTGACAGATAGAGACACAGCATGGGGGGAGGGGCAGAGAGAGAGGGAGACACACAATCGGAAGCAAGCTCCAGGCTCTGAGCCATCAGCCCAGAGCCCGACGCGGGGCTTGAACTAGCGGACTGCGAGATCGTGACCTGAGCCGAAGTCGGACGCTTAACCGACTGAGCCACCCAGGCGCCCCAAGAAGATAAATTTAAAACCCAGTATTACCATGCCTTCCTGGAATTTAAGATTTGTTGCATCCTGCAGAAGGAATGTTCTATGGATTATCCTGGGAACTTGTGTAGCGTAACTAATTTAAGGTTAGGGGCTTTGTCACTTAAAATCCCCTACTGCCTTAGCAGAGGTTGGTTCCTGGTAGCTGGATGATTCTTTGCTGAGCAAGTGATGGATATGAGAATATTACTTTTGGAGATAGAAGTTGATGTTCTATTTAATTATCCTTGTTACACAGGGAATATACAATGTGAGGGGTGAGCAGGAAGGGAGGGAAAGGAAGACAATTTAAGAAAGGAAATACCAGAAGGAAAGCTAGGTGGCTGGTCTCTGTGCTATTGGGGATGGCAGAGCATGATTGCCTGAAGGAATGGCCAGAGAGACCTGGGGGGAGGGACAGGTGCAAAAGGAACTTTTCAAAGGAAATGCTGCAGGTAAGGGCATGAATAATCTCTTTGACTCCAGCAATATTCAGGAAAAATATAAAACCCCTAAGATGCTTGGAGCCATGAGCTCTCTTGAGAAAGCTGAGGATGACGTGGGTTGCCTCCAGGTTATCACAGGTCAGAGCAGAGTCCACCCACGTATGTCAGAAGTCGGCTGTATTTCCTGTGGAGTAACGGGTATGTAGAACCTGCAAAGCTATTTGACATATCCCCCAACCCTCCCAGGTCTCCAGCCTGTGTCGTTTGGTACTATTTAGGGGTTGGGGGAGGAGGCAATGGCCTAGGCTGGAAGGTATTAGGGGATCGAGATGAAAAGAGCTAGACAAAAACTGGGAGGCAAGATTCTGGTGGGAAGAAGGGGGGAGGCAGAAGTTGTGGCAGGTCAAAGGAGACAACTTGGAATTCAATAGGATTTCATACTCAGTAAATTAGTCACGTCTCTACTTAGTCTCGGCTTCTGCATAGGAGGACAACCGTGGGAGTGGAAGAGGGAGCTACTCGTAGTTCACCAAGAAAACAGGTATCACCTGGGTCTGTCTGGCATGAGGGAGCCTGGCTGTACGCTCTGCCCACTTTTGCAGGACTGCTCATGTCTGGCTGTCCTCCTTGTCCTCAAGGACTGTTTCTTCTCAGTGCTCAGTCTTTTATCCCTTGAATTCTCCTTAAAATATCATGGCCTTTAGCATTCTGTCATGTTCTCTGTTTCTTCTCTCTGTGCTCTCCCCCTCTTTTTTCATATCCAGCTAGTTCACAGTCCTACCTCTTTATTATCTCTTTATCCTCTTATGTCCATTCCTGCTGTAGATTAAGGACCCGCTTATCACCCTCCCAGATTCCTACAACAGCCTCTGAAGAAGTGCCTTGGTCTCCAGTCCCGTCCCCGTTTCAGACCTGCTGGACGCAACCTGCTCGATACGTGAATAATTCTAATCATGTTGCTCTGCCTCTCACAGCTGCTCTGAAGCTCTCCATCCGTTTCTTTTGTTTGTAATTTTTTAATGTCTATTTATTATTGAGAGACAGAGACAGAGCACAAGCATGGGAGGGGCAGAGAGAGAGGGAGACACAGAATCTGAAACAGGCTCCAGGCTCCGAGCTGTCAGCACAGAGCCCCACACGGGGCTCGAACCCACAGACTGTGAGATCATGACTTGAGCCGAAGTCGGACACTCAACCAACTGAGCCACCAGGGCGCCCTGTCCCCATCCATTTCAAGTAAAGATCGAACAACTTCGCGTGGCCTAACATACTCTTCAAAATCCCCTCCTCGAACCTCTTCAACGGCAATTGAAGTCTTCTTCTCCCTAAACGCTGGCTTTCTATGTCTGCCTCCTATTTCCTCCACCTCTGGCCTTCGCACGCACGTTTTCTCTCTGGTTATAGCACCCCCGCCTCCTGCACCACCCCATATTCACCCGGCTAGCTCCTCATCAACCTCATGTTTTTGGCAGACCTGTAGGAGATTCTGAAAACCGTTTTAAGTTCTAATGCTGTGAGATTCTTGTTGCAATATTCATGAAACACTATTCCCACATCATAACCTAACTAGTGATTGCTTACGGACATTAAATTTGTTAATAAAGACAATGTGCCAAGCACTGAGTTAGGCCTTAGGAGATGAAGATGAGTAAGACATAGTTTCTGCACTTGAGGACTCAGTCTAGGAGGAGACATGTGTGACTAAGTATCTTCCAATATGGCAAGTGTTATAATAGAGCTATAAAATCACCAAGGAAGTCATGGCCCCTTTCCTAGGGGAGTTGGGTAAGACTTCCCAAATTAGTCAAACCTTAAACCCTACTTAAAACGCGACAAAACCTAGGGGCACCTGGGCGCCTCAGTCGGTTAAGTGTCCGACTCTTGGTTTCGGCTCGGGTCATGATGTCACGGTTCACGGGTTCAAGCCCTGCATCGGGCTCTGTGCTGGCAGTGCAAAGCCTATTCGGAATTCTCTTTCTCCCTCTCTTTCTCTGCCCCTCCCTGACTTGTGCTGTCTTTGTCTCTCTCAACCAACAAACACCCCCAAAAAACAACCCAGTAGGATTGGCCAGGTTAAGAAGGAAACAAGAGAAAGTCTAGACAAAGTGCATAGTACATTATTATAATAATGGGCCTTAACATTGTTCTTTCATTTGCTAACACTTCTGCTTTGACTTCCTCACCATTTGCAAGGCCTTAACTTGCGGTATAGAGAGTGGCACCGGTTAATTTTTACCAGACCCATTTACTTATTTCACATCTGGGGTAGGGAGTGGTGGTGTGTTGGTGCATATTTATTGCCTGAGTGTTCCTGGTTCCTTTCTGTGTGGTCATAGACAACTCTGGAAGTTTTCTCATAAAGGGCGGCATGTGCGAGTTTCAGTTGGCAAGGTCACAGCTCTTTCAAACTTTGCTGATGCCTGGGTTGTCACCGTGAGAAACTTTCTGCCTCTTGGGTAGACTGAAATGTGTATCACATTCGGTGCCGGTGGTTTATTTGGGGTGTTTAGACATATTTACATTTTTGCTTAGGAAAGCATCTTTCTGAACTGTGACGAGAAACTGTGAATTCCACTAGGAAACAGGTCTTTATAATATTGGCAAGGTTCTCATGTTCCTGTAAGCTCTATTTAAATATCTTTGGGATTTGTCTGTGGAACACATATGTTCTTATTAATTGATTACACATTAATAAAAATGATAACAAATTAGCAGTTGTAGATGATTGTTCAATGGAAGTGCTAGCATGATAAAACAGGCTTCGTTAAACCTCTGTTCCATTGAATCCTATTTACCCAAATAGAAACAGTTAAGACTTGCTCTACTTCAAAAAGGAGGTAGTAGTTTACTTACACTGGCTGCGAAAGTAAATTACAGTGATGTTCTGCCTTTCCTTACCTTCCCACCCCCTTCTACACTCATTCTATCCTTAAATAAGCTTTTTTTTGTGTAGTTCCTTTTTCAACTGCAATAATATTAACTGACATTATTATTATAAACATGTATGTCACTCATGATGTGCTAGGTAGGTAACATTCAGAGCATGTTATGGGCATGTAGTTATTTAATACTTAGAGTAACTCTGTGGTAAAACTAGCATAGTCTATTTTACAGATGAGGGAATTAAAACAAGAGAGGTTGGTCACATGCTCAAGGTCATGGAGTTAATAACTGATGGTGCTGGGATATGAATCCAGACAGCCTGGTCCCAGGGATGATACCCTTAACAACACTGCCTCCTTTGATAGCAGTCATAGTAAATATGCTTTTCTTCACACTGTCATAGGACAGGTCCAATTCATTTAAACAATCAAACACAGGGAACCTCGTGCACTCAAAAGTTACATGGTCTTAAACTGGAAGTGAGATCTTGAGTCACAGGAGATGGCAGGAATAAGAATATGAGACTTGTCCGTTATGGTAACGTCCACGGCTATGTTTCCAAAACCAATCTCAAATGTGTGATACATAATAGGATTCAGCAATCTTAATTGAATAAATGAAAGAGTGAATGAATGATTCGTACTGCACGGGATGTAAGATCTCCCAGTTATGTCATTGGTAAGTAGCTCCTTCAGGCTACTCTTAGAAGTGAGAAAAGAAACCCACTGCCCTAACCACTTCCTGCAGTGCCAACATCCGGCAGCACCAAGAGAATGGAGGTAGGGGGATGGGATATGGGACAATCACATAGAAATAACAGCGGTTACATTTCTTCCCCTGGATGAAATAGAAGCATTACATTTTTAAAGTTTATTTATTTTGAAAGAGAGAGAGAGAAAGAGAGAAGGACTGAGAGAGGGAGAGAGAGAGAGAGAGAGAGAGAGAGAGAGAGAGAGAGAGAGAATCCCAACCAGGCTTCACACTGGCAGCCAGAGCTGACAAGGCTCAAACTCATGAACTGTGAGATCATGACCTGAGTCAAAACCAAGAATCAGATGCTTAACTGACTGAGTCATCCAGGTGCCCCAGAATAATTACATTTTTAATGGCCTCTGTGCTTAGATTCTTAGCTTTATTTTATCATACTTTCCTTCCAATAATCTTGTTCTCTTTAAATTTAGGAATACAGTATCCATTCTGAGGAGAATTATCCCAGTTCAACTTGAGAGCTGAAAGAAAAAGAACAAGGGAGCTGATGTCAGGTCTCAGTTCAGAAGTTGAGAGGTGGAACCAGACTCTGCCTCCCCCATGCCTACACCTGAGCAGCTCCCCATCACCAGACAAAAGCACACAACTGACTTTATTTCATTTTACAAGTACGACAATATGTCTCCTTTGGACACTCAACCCTGCTTGACAGTCTTATTATAATTCCCCAGCACAGTCATCTGGTCACTTTCTAAAACAACCATTCACTCCTTCTCTTGTCTGGATAAGTCTCCTGAAATTTCTGTTCATTCTCGGCTAATCATTTCCCTCATATTTATTTTGAAAACACCAGTCAATCAGACAGGAACTTTCTCATCTCCCTACTGCTAGACCTACCTACCACCTGTATGTCAAACTCCACTTGTGTGTCATCTTCCTGTTAGTGTCAGGTCAACTCTTTTACTTCAGATGGGAATCCTATGCTTCCTGCCCTCTCAGGGACTTTGCTTCCACAATAGTTTTCTTCTGTTCTTTAGAGAAATATTTTCTTCTCTGGGAGAACTTCAATTGGTGTACGAATATGCTCTCGCATTTCCTATCCAAACAAAAACACATGTTTGCCACATCTCCCCTTCATGTGGTAGCCCCATCTCTGACCATTTTCGTAGTTTTCTAGTTAGCCTGTAGCTGGTGTCTCTCATTTGCTCACCATGCATCTCCTCCTCAAAGGCCTCCTTCACAGATCTGAGTCTGACAGTCACATATCTGTCTTATTGTCCTCCCTCCTCTTTTAAAGCGATAGCTAATGGGGATATCAGTTAGCTATTGCTTCATAACACATCACCCTAAAACTTCGTGGCTTAAAATAACAATTTATCATTGCTCTTGAGACTGTAGGTCTTCTAAGTGGTTTATATGGTCTTCACTTTTCTCACTTATGTGTTTATGGGCCGCCGTGGGTAATGTGGCTCTGTTGATCTCTGTTGATCTAGGTTGGATTTTTCCATGTTGAGGATTGGATGTTTCCAGAGTAGCCTCATCTGGAGATTTAGAAATTGGCAGGTTTTCATACACTGGCCAACTCCATTCTCCTAGTTCTGTTCATCTAGAAAATAATAGTGCTGATCTATTGGTGGCAATTCTTGACTTTGTGCGTGTTTGTGTGTAATACAGAGAAATAAATCAGAAACCATTTTATTCCTCTACATCCTGTAAATTGCATGGCTTTGCTTTTAGGTACAATGGAAATAAGTAAGAACTTAATGGAGTCATTTTTCATTTTGCAGTTTCTGATCGTGCCAACGATCAAAAGAAGGACGAAGGACGATTAAACACATTCTTACTTTATTCCATTTCTGTGTGAAGACCTGTATGAACAGGAAAATTATTTTAGGATAAGTACCTGTGCAAAAAAAAAAAGTCAACATTTTTTTTGTGACTGAGAAAGCTGTCATAGATAAGTGAGTTGTCTCTGAAATATGTAAAACCTTTTTCATATGTAAATAAAGTAAAACCTGGCAGCTTAGCCATCTGTGGGAGTGTGAGAGCTCTTGAAAAATGACTCATTCAGTTAGGCATAGATGTGAAACCATATTTGAGTGTAAAAACTACACTTTTACAGAGCTACAGAGCTAAGAATGCTGGAGATCACCACATATTCCTGCCAACATAGTATGTTTGCTTCTTCCATCCTTTTTGGTTCTTCGGATAGTCTAGTAATCAAATTAATATAGGACAGATTAACAGAAGGAAAATAAATTTAATTGCACACATACAGGATGCCCATGAGAAGATTAGACCCAAGGACAGTGGGACAATTGAAGCTTAAATGCCATCTTACACGAGGGGACGAGATAAGGGCCTGGAGTTTCAAAAAGAAGGAGGGTGATTCACAGGATAATAAAAGGAGCAGATGTTTGGTAATTAGATGTTTGTCCTGCCACACAGATAGGTCATGTAGATGCAAAAGTTATCTCTTGGTAATAGCTCTCTTTCTCAAATTCTTGTAGGTAGTTTAAGGGAGAGGTAAAGATTTTTCTTGAGTCTGCTGGGTCTTGATTGCTTTCAGCTCAAAATAGCCCACATGCCAAAGTGGCACACTTTGGGGAGATGTTCTGAAATAGTTCAGATGTTGAGAATAGATGTGGGGTCATTAAAAACATTAACAAATACTACAGAAGTGAGAAAACTACAGGTAATGAGTACTGACTTTTGCAAATGGTCTGATTTAGTATGTAGAATTGAATATTGAAGGGCCTATGGAGATCATTTAGTTGAATGCCATTTTGTCTATTAAAACATTGAAAAAGAATCTGAGACCAGCGAGATTGAGTAAGTTGCCAACAGGACATAGAGAGTGTGGGGCACAGCCAGGACCAGACACAGAGGCTAGTGACACCCAATCTTCACCACTGTCTTCCGGCTGTCGTAGCTCCTTTACTGCTGAGAAAAATCCTCTACCGATTTTAGTGTATTTCTATTGCATTTAAGCCTAAAAAAACATCCCGTGTAGGCTCAGGAATTTATCAACTTGTGTGTTCCAGATTACATATTCAAGCTTTTCTTACACAGAAAATTGACATCTCGATAGTTTTCATAATAAGGTATTTAAGATATTTTTCATGAGGTAAGATATGTAAGGCAAATCACAAGGCTATGTCTTTTAGAATTATCTTTTCACATGGCAATTTTTCAAAAGTGCAGTTTTGGTCATTGTTTTACATAACTCACCTCTGAAGGAGTAATCAAAATCTCCAAATCTGTGTTAAAGTGGAAATCCTCCGTGGCTGTCCTCATTTGAGGGAGGCAACTTTACTTGATGTCTTGCCTTCGTTCCCCCTCTACCCCCCAAAACTAAAGGACATCGTTCCTAGGAAAGGTTGATACCCTTCTGGTCATTAATTGGAGAATCAGTTGTCTTTCTGGCAAATAGAGAAATCTATTTGAAATTTTAAAAAAACTAACCTGTTTGGGTTTCCTTGCCCAACAAGTTGGGAAAAACAAATGATATTAAATTTTTCTTCCATTTGCCCAATGTCAATATAATTTGAATGTTTCTGAGATTTAAGACTATGTGGTAAAATTTTAATTTTGTCTGCTAGAGGGGGACCTACATCTAGTGTAGGTTAATCTAAAACAGTGATCAATTAGAATAATTTTAGTCTATATTTGGAATTGAGTAATTTGGTAATGATTAAAATTTACCAGTTAAATTTTGTTTCAACTGGAACTAAATTTTGTCTGCATATATTCTTGGAAAAGCAGAGTACTCCGAGATTCTTAATGATGTAAATATAGAAACTTTTCGGGGAGTAAGTAATGAAGGGTGAGGACATTGGAGTCATTGGCCAGACTGGAAGTCCCATGTCACGGTCATTCAAGCAACTGCGGACAAGTTCCTTAATTGCTATTTCCCACTTTGTAAAACAGGGATGCGTGCTAACACAACACACAATAATGGGATCAAGATAATTCATACATTGTACTTAAAGTGCCCGGTACCTAACAAGAATTTAGTGATTACCGTCTAGGCAGCTGGGCTAATGGCATACTGTCTGCATCGGTTTGGGGCGGGGGCTGCTATAACCAAGTACCAAACACACTGGGTGGCTTATAAATAACAGAAAATTTATTTTTCATAGTTCTAGAGGCTGGAAGTCTGAGATTAGGGTACCAGCATGGTCAGGGGCTGGTGAGAGCCCTCTTCCGGGTTGCAGATTGCCAACTTCTCCTGAGTGAACTAGCTCTCTGGTGTCTTCTTATAGGGGCGCGAATTCTAATCACGAGGGCTCCACTCTCCTGACTCAATTACTTATTGAATGGCCCATCTCCAAATACGGTGACCCTGGGGATTAGATTTTAACATATAAATTTTGGGAGGGACACAAACATTCAATTCATAATACATACTAACCTGCTACATCACCTGGGGCTTTTTTTGTTTGTTTGTTTGTTTTAATGATTGATTGATTGATTGATTGATTGTTTTTAAGCCTAAACACTTATGCTAACAGCTCATTTAATTATCATTCACTTTTCTCTTTTAAAAAATGATAATTGAGGGGCGCCTGGTTGGCTCAGTTGGCTAAGTGTCCACTTCGTCTTAGATCATGATCTCATGGCTCCTGAGTTCGAGCCCCACATCAGGCTCTGTGCTGACATCTCAGAGCCTGGAACCTGCTTCAGATTCCGCGTCTCCATCTCTCTCTGCCCCTCCCCCACTAGCGCTCATGCATGCTCTCTCTCTCTCCTTCAAAAATAAATAAACATTAAAAAAATAAAAATAAAAAAATGATAGTTGAAAGAAGAATATCTGGTTAGTTGAAGGTAGGTAGAGAGAATGGTTACATAACCAACTCATATCTTTTTCTGTATCATCTCTCTCTCTCTCTCTCTCTCTCTCTCTCTAATCTCTATCTATCTATCATCTATCTTATTTAGGGGGAGAGTGGCAGAGGGAGAGGGAGAGGGAGAGAGAGAGAGAGTGTGTGGAGAAGGCTCCACACTCAGAGTGGAACCCAAGGTGGGGCTTGATCCCACGACCCTGGGATCATGACCTGAGCCACAATCAAGAGTCAGACACTCAACAGACTGAGCCACCCAGGTGCCTCTATATCTATCTATCTGTCTATCTATCTATCTATCTATCTATCTATCTATCTATCATTTATCTATTTTTCTATCATTTCTGTAGCTATGACATTCTTACTGTTCTTTGAATTAGTGGTAACATCTTACTGATTTCCTCATTGATTAATGACTGGTTTCCTCACTAATGACTTAAACAAAATCCTTGACATCTGTTCATTTTATATCTGTCTGAGATAGAAATCTTTCTTTAAAAATGATCTTTTAACAGCTACAACAAAGAAAACATTTTCTAAATTGCTCAGAAGAAGCATTTTTTTTTTTCCCCTAAACCTCATACTCGCTAAAAAGTGGCCAGGTTCACATTTTTCTGCCAAGTGTCAAAAAATATGTTACTCTGCCGGCTTGATTTACTTTACGTTAAATGACAAGTCACGCCTGTTACCGAGAAAGATATAACAACTTTTTGTTTGTTTGCTTTTAAATTCAGTGCTTATGTGTGAATTATGTCACATTGAAATCTGTAAATGTCTAGTGAATTTAAGATTTACATTTCAAATTTCATGCACATACCATTTATTGAGCAGTAGGGTGCACGTTTAGTGGGTAGCTCTGTAGTTTACGTGGATTCCCGGCTTCACGTCGCAAACCATGTTCAAAAGCTGTTTCAGCACGACTTCCATGTACTTGTTGTAGCTTCCATTCAATTCTTTTATCTTCCCGAGTGTTCGCTCGTCTACTTCCTCTGAGAGATTACTTTGAGACCCCATTACCTGACAAAATACAATGGACAGAATTCACCACACTATCCATAGTAAAGTGTCACTGGTCTACTACTTAAACTTGTTTTGGCCTATTTATTAAAGATTGTTCTAGAGTGTACACATTACGTATTATTTTTCTAGAACTTTCTCAGAGAATGGATACGATCACCAATACCATAAGTGGGATGGATAAACTTTCCTAAAAAATGAAAGGTGGCCATGGTCAGTTACTTCTACTTCTAGGCTGGTCTCCACACAGTGCAAATTGGAGGCACATTCACAATCATCCTCCGTACTCAGGAGGTTTTTCCTGTACTGCATTTTTCATATGTTTGTAAGAGTTGCCATTCAGTTCCTCTATCTTCCCCATTGCTTACTTTTCTGAATTAAAAGTCTGGAAAGTAAAGTGGTAAGACATCATTAAACCCCTTGTGCTGGTTTTCAAAAAGCAAATAACTGATTTGCCGATTTTTTAAATATATTATCTGAACTGATTAATTGTTGTTTTCCAGGAAGATATAGTCACGATATGCCCAGTAAGGTACTTTTACATGCATACGTATCTCTTTTTGGATGATAGATAATTTTGAAAATTTTAATATAAAGTGGATTTCTTTCATATTAAGATATACTTGTCCATTTACTTACATTATATATTTAGATACAGTTTAATATATCTTTCTGGTTGCTCTTTTATTGACAGTGATTCCCAGTATTTCCATTTATCTCCAAGAGATTTGACCAAAATATAATTTCACCAGGGGAGTTACTAATTTAAAGGGATTCTTCAGTGAAATCCTTTGAAAAGTTACCCTTTGTAAAGCAATCAACTCCTAATTCATCTCCTTTGTAAACTCAGCCTTTCTTAAACATGGTATTGTTAAGGCAACACAGCTGTTTTTTGTTTGTTTTTCTCTTCTGTGAATGTTTACACACAAGGAAGGTATGCATTAAGTTCAGTCCAAGAGACTCCACTAATGATTGACTTCTATTTCAGGGTTGTTAGACTATTCTAAATTCTAGAATTCGCATTATCTTTCTGGGTCCTAAACTTGAAATCAAACACAATTGAAAGCTATCAGGTTCAAGTTCTTTTCTGTTTATATACCATGCAATAAGGGCTTCCCAGTTCAAAGAAAATCATTTTAAGGAAATATAGCTTCTAAGACATCAAGTAACTTTTATAAAATAACATTGAGATAAGTGAGCATACAAGGAGCAGACATATGGACTGAATTTCTCTTGCTAGGTAGAAGTTTAAAAATGGAAGAGAACTATTTACCAAAATAATTCTACCAAAATCAATTTTTTCCTCTAAATCTACTGTATTAAGTGAGATTCTACCCCACTAAAAAAAGACCTAAATCCAATGTTTTAAGGGTTGAAATATTTAAAAGACAAACTATTATAAAATTATTATCATTTTTTTCTTTGCAGCAGTGTTAAAATAGCTATTATTAGGTTAGATTTCTGCACTATCCTGCAGGACTTTGGAAAAGTTTATTTCAACCTTAGGTTCTTTTTTTTAAATTAAGTTAAATTAAATTAAATTTAATTTAATTCTATTTTATTTTATTATTTTATTTTTTAATTTTTTAAAATGTTTATTTATTTCTGAGACAGAGAGAGACAGAGCATGAGTGCAGAAGGGACAGAGGGAGAGGGAGACACAGAATCCGAAGCAGGCTCCAGGCTCCTAGCTGTCAGCGCTGAGCCCGATGCGGGGCTCAAACCCACAAACCGTGATATCATGACCTGAGCCGAAGTTGGTCGCTCAACCGACTGAGCCACCCAGGCGCCCCTCAACCTTAGGTTCTTTATTTCAAAGCTGTCCAATAGAAATGTAATATGACCCACAAAGAAAATCATACAAATGATTTAAAATTTTCTAGAGTCACATTCAAAAGGTAAAAAGACTGGGTAAAATTAATTTTCGTAATATATATATTTTTGAGAGAACACGTGTGCACGCGTGTGCATATCCCTCCTTCATCTCCCCCACACACATACACACATCTGTGTGAGTGGGAGAAGAGCAAAGGGAAAGAGAGAATCTTAAGCAGGCTCCACACTCCATGACCTTGGGATCGTGACCTGAGACAAAATCAAGAGTCGGATGCTCGACCAACTGAGCCACCCAGATGCCCCTAATAATATTTTTTATTTAAGCTTATATTCTTAATATTATTATTTTAAAGTACAAGCAACACAAAAATTATTCCATTGTTTTTCATATGAAGTTTTTTGTAATCTGGTATGTCTTTTATACTTACAGAATATCTTAATGTGGACTAACTACATTTCAAGTTTCATTAGCTATATGTGAAGTGGCCACCTTTTTTTTTTTTTTTTTTTTTAATAGAATTGACTGTCAAGTTAGTTCACATACAGTGTATGCAGTGTGCTCTTGGCTTTGGGAGTAGATTCCCATGATTCATTGCTTACCTCTAACACCCAGTGCTCATCCCAACAAGTGCCCTCCTCATGTTCATCACCCTTTTCCCCTCTCCCCCGCCTCGCCCCATCAACCCTTAGGTTTGCTCTCTGTATTTAAGAGTCTCTTATGGTTTGCCTCCCTCTCTGAAACTATTTTTTCCCCTTCCCTTCCCCCATGGTCTTCTGTTAAGTTTTTCAAATTCCACATATGAGTGAAAACATATCTTTCTCTGACTGACTTACTTCACTTAGCATGATACCCTCCAGTTCCATCCACATTGCTGCAAATGGCAAGATTTCATTCTTTCTCATTGCCAAGTAGTATTCCACTGTATATATAAACCACATCTTCTTTATCCATTCACCAGTTGATGGATATTTGGCTATTGTTGATAGTGCTGCTATAAACATTGGGGTACATGTGCCCCTGTGAATCAGTACTCCTGTATCCTTTGGATAAATTCCTAGTAGTGCTATTGCTGGATCATACGGTAACTCTATTTTTAATTTTTTGAGGAACCTCCACACTGTTTTCCAGAGTGGCCGCACCAGTTTGCATTCCCACCAACAGTGCAAGAGGGCTCCCCTTTCTCCATATCCTTGCCAACATCGATTGTTTCTTAAGTTGTTGATTTTAGCCTTCTGACCAGTGTCAGGTGGTATCTCAAGGTGGTTTTGATTTGTTTTTCCCTGATGATGAGTGATGTTGAGCATCTTTTCATGTGTCTGTTTGGTGGCCACCCTTTTTGACAGTGCAGGTTTAATCCACAGATGACAGCTACTACTATTAGTTGTGTTCTTAATGTGGTTTTCTAAGACAACATGATCATTTTCTGAAAGGATTATAGTACAGACGGTACATAGCAAGGAGCCTAGCACTGAGCGACTAATCAGTGTTAGTGATTATTATTATGATTTTTCACTGATTGTGTTGCTTGTACTTTCTAGTTTTTTAAAGCCATTATACACTTTCAGAAACATTGGGATACCCTTAAAAAATGGCTCATAATCTCATGTCTCATCCTGCATAATTAAATATAATATTTCTTCTGAGTTTATTTAATGCACTGTAATTTGAGTTTCTACATTGTTCCCTAGACATTACTATACCAATAACTAACCATGCACTATTTTTTTTTACTTTATTTTTTACCTTATTTTAAATTCTTATATAGTTAACATACAATCTTATGTTAATTTCAGGTGTACAATATAGTGATTCAACAATTCTATATATTACTCAGTGCTCATTAAGTGTCCTCTTAAACCCCTTCACCTATTTCACCTATCCCCCCACACACCTCCCCTCTGGCACCATATACTATTTTAGACGGCCTTCCATGGAAAGAATTCCATACCTTTATATCTGCAGACAGTGTTGATTTAAACCATGCAGGTGAGTAAAGAAATGAACATAAGCTCCACAAAGGATCAGTGGCATCTTGTCCACTGATGTATTACAAGTGCCTCAAACACCTCAAAGTGGATGCCCAATACATATTTGTTGAACTGAATAGAACGATCAGATCTCTAGATATTACAGAGAACTTATTACCTGTGTTCTATTGCTCTCATTGGCAGAAGCCTTCTATCTGAATGCTTAGGACACTACAGAAATTAGAAGTTAATCATTGTGTGACATGGGGCGGGTACATTTGATCAAAGGGCACCCTTTAAGGACTTCTCACTGTTGATTTTCAAAACTTCAGTGTTGAGACTGATACATATAGATTTACAGCTAAATGACTGATGCTGGTGAAATCTTTCAATATTCAGTACGTTTCTTTATAAATTGTTCAAATGTTCCTGTCTAAGAGAAAGCAGAAGTCCGGGTCCCACTATCATAAGCAAAACACCGTTTGGCATGCTCAATATATGGTTGCTTCAAGGAAACAAAATGTTTTCATGATATGAATTCAGGAAGGAAGATGAAGATACAAAAATCATCATTATGCTCCAGGCGACTATTTTCATTTCTCCTGTTGGGATTCATGATCCCACTAACTTCGGCATTAATAATAGATTTAATGTTTCCACTGTGGTCCGATTCCTTTTAGCAATGTCATATCTCCTTTAGAAGATGTTATATTTGGTAGCAATGATAAGGAAGGGAGAAATAAATCTTCAATAAAACAATATTTGTTGTTATACAACCGACATCGGGATACCTGCTTTTGTTGATATGTCAGGGGAATGGAAACAACACATACATTAACAAGAGCTGAGACACAACTAAAAAAAGTAACATCGAGGTGTCTCACCCACAGCAGGCAGAAAACTGGCTTCTTGGGTCTCCTCCCAGGCCTCCTACTTGCCCTGGGTTAATGATGATGAGATTTAACTGGAATAGCAATATGTCTGACATATGGAGGTCATGCCAAGGAAGGAATATCTGTGCTAATGGTTTTACAATATGCTTGAAGTTAGTGGAGGCCTAAACATGTTGACCTTTCGATGTGAGCTTTTGATCAACTAGCTGTAAAATTGGCTTAGAGCTCTAATTATGAGAGCAATGAGGAGTTTTAATTATTTTCCAAAGCAGAGAACAAATATCCTGAGCCAGATTTACATCTTATGAGATTCTTCTGAAGAAATAACATTTCAAGAGATTTAACCCAGTTACTTTCTAAAATTACAGTCAGTTTTGTTATGACTTAGAAATATAAGTACATCAGAAATATCCTGCATAGAATAATAAATGCTGACTGGTATTAGGGATAACTATTTTCTCAGGTCCCAATATGTTATGGGTCATGACAGGACTCAATAAGAAAGATAAAGTCACAGAAGAAATGTTAGTTACTTATTCTCTCAATGAATATTTATCGTACTTACTATGGAACAGACACTATTTCATTGTTGGGGAAAATAACAGAGAACAACACATAGACCTTATTGTTTTGGTGTTTATAGTTCAGAAGAAAAGACAGGCAATAAGTAAAAAATGTAAATATATGATGTATCTAGTAGTGTTGCATGATATGAATATAATGGAAAACTACTTTCTTTTCTAATGAAAGACACAGTTTTAAATAAGGTGATCTGAAAGATGAGCTAACAAATGAACAGACATTGAAGAAGGATGAATATGTCTAGAAGATAATGATTCCAGGGAGCAAATACAGGATGTGCAAAGGCACAGTTGGCAGTTGTGTGTTCAATCTGTTTGGGGAAGAACAGGAAGACCGATATGGCTGCAAGAGACCAAGTGGAGACAAAAGTAGTAGAAAACGTTACAAATGACCAAAGCAGATCTTGTTGCACGTTGCTGAAAAGTGTTCTGGTATTCCCTTATGATTTCCTTCTCATTTGGCTGGTTTCTTTCAATAAATCTTTCATAAGAATATAAAGAAATGCTTTTCCCTACACGAGCATTTAAAAAATATCTGCAGTTCCCAGTAAAAAGTGGGTGCATGACATTTTCAGAACTGACAGGTTAGAGAGATAGCCAAGGGCCAATCACGGAGGGCTGTATACACATGTATAGACCTAGGATTTTATGATTCGATTTTTGAAAGGCTGATGAGAAGAATTTATTTTTGCTGAGTGGTCCACTTCATTCTGGGAAGGACTTTTTCTTTTAAGAAGGAGCCCCCCTGGAAAAGTTTTTCCTATCATGGGATTCGATTTCCCTGACCCTCTACCAGCCCCACATCTACTCCTACTAAAATAGAAGTTGTAAGTAAGGGGATTTCCAAAGTGCTTGTAGTTCATCTTTCAATGTCAGGCTTTACTTATGGTTCTATTGGGGGGAAAAACCCTTATATCATATAAACTTTAGTTGTAACACACAGAATTAAAAAAAAAATTCTAGTCATATCGCAGTAGGAAAAGGAGGATGTTGGTTCTGAAATTTTCATGCACTTTTTTTTTTCACTGTAAACTATAGATATATTTAAAGTGCTAGTGGAGGAAAAACCTTTTATTTTATTTTATTTTTTTAAAGAATTTTTTCTAACGTTTATTTATTTTTGAGACAGAGAGAGACAGAGCATGAACGGGGGAGGCTCAGAGAGAGAGGGAGACACAGAATCGGAAGCAGGCTCCAGGCTCCGAGCTGTCAGCACAGAGCCCGATGCGGGGCTCGAACTCACGGACCGTGAGATCGTGACCCGAGCTGAAGTCGGACGCTTAACCGACTGAGCCACCCAGGCGCCCCGGAAAAACCTTTTAAAAACATTTTCATGAAACATTTGTTGAATGGAGCCAGACAATTGAAAAGGAAATAATAAAAAAAAAATACCAGAAGACTTTGTAGCAATTTGCTGAATCTACCATATCTACTTTGGTCATTTGTAAATCTTGAATATACCAAAGAAAGTTGACCAAGAAACTCATTCTATAACAGTGTGAAACACTTTTTATTGATTGTAGTGGTAAATATTAGTAGGCAAAAAAATATGTTTTCTGAAGTGTTTTTCTTAATAAAATGTGTTCATCATCTGTGGTGGGAATAATACTTTAACCAGTCCCTTCAGTTTGAATATTTGAAAATATGATTTTTAATATGGACTACATATTAGACATTCACTATTGATTGATACTTTAGACAGCAAATCGAAAAGTCTGGAAAGTGAACATGTAAAATCAGTAATTCTGTAATGTATAAGATTTAGTCTGATGTTCAGGCTTAGTTGAACTGTGTCTGCTCAATCCGGTGTATTTTTCCCCCTTGATATTCTGCATTACACCTCTTGAATATTAATGTATTATAATCTATACCACATAGAAAAGCTGTGCTAACTTTCTTACTTACCTTAGATTGTTTCAGTCGAAACTCCTTATCTCTCTGCATTCTGTACTGGTTAATTTCTGCCACGGCTTCCTCCTTAGCTTGCTTCAATCGCTTCTCTTTCCCTGAATATTAACAGTGGCAAAGGAGGAATGAATTTTTTAATCGACATGGAATTTCAAACTTCAATTCTAAAAAAATAAAATAGGCGAGGTCTACATTGTTTTCCTGATAAATTCCTCTAAAATGGTGAAGTTCATTAAAGAACAGTATTGAAAAACACCTTACTTTATCAATTGGGTTTTTTAGAGCATGGAAATGACAACTTTCTTTCACACTTACATGTTTAAATAAAATATCTGCCCATTTACTCACAGCAGTAACAGCCAGAGAACAGATTTTAGCTGTCACTTATTCGGAAAGACATTATTTGGTCAGATTTTCTGTCCTGATTTGCTGCCAGGAATACTTCAGTCCACACCAACTGGATCCGATTTAACACTGGCAGATCTCCAAAAACACTACAAACATGCAATTCAGACTCTATCAAACTGACTTACAATTTTTTAAAGCATTTTATTGGGATTTTTTTTCTTAGCATTTGTTGACTCTAGAATGTCTGATTAAGCCCCACAGCACATCAAAGTAGGTATTTTTTTGTAGTAGCTTTCTCTGAGGGGGACTTGAAAGTGGCTGTAAAACCAATTGTTTTTAATGGTTAGGAGACTTAGTGAAATAGCTCTCTTTTCTTTTATTAAGAGCAAAGGTGTAAGCCTTAAGCCAGCAGACAGCAATGTAGATGAAAGTTTCAGACAAATACAATGCTGCGGGGATCATTAGCTAGACACATGACTTTTTTTTTTGACAACCAGAGTAAATTTGGGGTGGGGGGTTATAGACTAATATTAATTGCTGCTATGCCCCCCAGCACCTTCAGGGGGTTAGGTACTAATGCTTTGTGGTCATTAAAACTTTAAAGAAACTCCAAACTGTATTAAATTTTTTTTTATCTGAACCCATTGTCCTTCAATTTCAGTTAAATGCCTTCATTCTTTTGCTTATTTAACAGTTTCTCTGATAGTGTCTCAAGCTTTTGCTTAGAATTTTTGTCAACTGTTTGTTATATTGTGCAGACCTTGAACTAAGTAAGCGTGTTCTCATTAAGCAGCGTGAAAGAAAATCTTAACATAAACTTCTGTCATCCACATACATACATGTTTTTATATGCCTTCATTTTTACATACCTCTGTAGCATTTGAGTGTAAATGGTTCCTGAAGCTCTCTCCCTGCTAAGCATGTGGTGTTTTGCCAGTTACCGTACATATATGCGGAATAGAGATAGATTTCCCGAGTTACAAACTGACGTGTCTCTTTTAATGCCTATTGTCCTTGAATGGGACTGAGTAAGCCTCATGCAGAGCAGACATTTAGCTACGTCTTTACTCTCTATAAAATCCAAGGTCTGGTGAAAATTAGTGCTCTTCTGATGCTTGAGGCTTAATGGAACATTAACAACACTGCTTACTTTTTTTCTACTTAGTTAATGCTCATTATCATTTTGTATTTACAGATTCCTTAATTCTCTACATTTCTAACCATTTTGTGGCAACTAAACACTATTCACGGAACAAATGCGCAATATGTTGATAGGGGAAACTATCCCCTGATCCTCAGCCTTCTTTCTTATCACGGCTGTCATTAACATTAGGACAAACATATATTTAATGTGTATTAACGTTCTGTTGGTAATAATGGGTTGTAGGATTCACAATCACTTATAACCCAAATGACCTGAGACGTCACTACTCTTCCACGTTAATTGCATAATGTATAAAAATATTGGGTTCAAAGTCACAACTCTAGTACATTAAAAAATAATAATAATAATAATAGGAAAAGCTCTGTGTGCCCTACCCTGGAGCAGAATCCAGTGCTCTACTTAAAAGGCTGTATATTACCTCCATCATACAGTGACAGGCTCAGAGTGTGTCTGTGATTCCCCCGTCATGGCACCAGTCACCTGCTGGTTCTCATTCAATTAAATAGGAGAGCCACAGGGAAATTGCTGCTGGCACAGCCATTTTCTGGACAGACTCAGCAGCTGCCGCTGTGTGAGAGCCTGCATATGCTACACCTGATTTAATCCAGTGGAAGAAACTGGAGCCTAAAGCCTGCTGTTTGACTAGAGGTGAAGCAAAATGCATGCATGAAATCAACTTCCATTAACCTCTAGCTTTCTTCTCTGTCTGTGTAGGAAGATTTCCAAATTTTAATACTATGCCTTATCTTCTTAAGCATTAAAAGTATTCTGGGACCTAAGAAGCATTTAGGTTTATATTCTTATTTCTCAACACTGTCTGTATCAAACATGAGGATGATCCTAGGGAACAGTCCAGATTTTAAATATGACAATCAAATATTTGGTCCCAAACTTCCTACAAGGTCATACAGGCTTATCAGGCCCAAGGCTTGTTTGCTTTAGAAGACGTGGTTATCTTATACTACTAAAGCAGGTGCTCCAGAGTTGTGCAGGAAAGGATGGTTTTGATTTGTCCATCCATTATTCATTCATTGTTTATTGAACACCTACTATACATTCTGCATAGGGCTACAGATAGAAGATAGTGAAATGCATGTGGTATGGTCCTTGCACAAATACAGTGTAATTTGGAAATGTGTACATGGTGCTCTGGCTTTCAAGAAGAAAATGCAAAATACATAAAATTGTGAAGAATATATGTAATCAAGTAGGAAAACAACGGAACATATGTTTTGGTTCTGTTTGTTCCATGGCAATTGAAAATCACACATGTATGGAAATTTTCATTACTTAAATTCTAGACAGTCAGTGCTTGCCATCCATCCCAATAGTCGTGTTATGTCTTATGTTATTAGGGTAAGCAGGGGCGCCTGGGTGGCTCAGTCGGTTAAGCGTCAGACTTCGGCTCAGGTCACGATCTCTCGGTTCACGAGTTCGAGTCCCATGTCAGGCTCTGTGCTGACAGTTTGGAGCCTGTAGCCTGCTGCGTGTTCTGTGTCTCCCTCTTTCTCTGCCCCACCCCCCCTACTCTGTCTCTCTTGCTCTCAAAAACAAATAAAACATTAAAAAAGTTTTTAAAAATTATGTTATTAGGGTCAGTCAAAATATAAACAACTGGACCCAGATATGTAGAATGGGGGTCAGAGGAGGCTGCCAAGCGGGGTCAGGGGAGACTTCTCAGGAGGGGATGATTGAGCTGACTTTTTAGGCAGGACAGCCATGGGGATGAATATTTCATTTTGGAGATTAGAACAAAGCACAGAGACCCTTCCTAAGCTAGTTTTGGACACTCTTTGTAAATGGCTACACCTTAATAAAGGTATTCATTTTTTAGACATGTGGCTTGTCATGCAAATATGCCCTACATTCAACATGCCCTGATTGAGATATTTTACGGGAAATTCTGTGGAAGGGAAAGAGAGGGGGAAAGATGTTTGAATTGATTTCCAGGTGATTGGTAGGAAAAGAATTAAAAACTCAATTTGGGCAGGTAAAACTCAATTTGGGAGGAGGGAGTGCAATGTGAAGGATGGGGTCTCCCTGGTTTTGTGGTTAGGAGAGGCCATGTAAATTGAGTGTCCCAAATGCGAATGAGCCCTTGAGACACAGAGACCCTGTTCTGTTGACTGGATTGTTATATTGGTTTTGGAATTTGTTTAGGGATGAGGATGATGAGATGTCTATTATTATTTCAGAAGAGAATCAAAATTATACACTAGGCACAACGGCAGTAAGATATTAGAAGCTTTGTAACCTGAAGCAAATTAGTGTGTCTGAGCCTGAGTTTTCTCATCTATAAAACAGATTTAATAATTTACCGCAATAAGTCATTAGATGTTTTAGGGAAAAAAATGTAATTAAAATGCTTGACAAAGAACAGCTATTTGATTATTTTTAATCATGATGAGGAAAATGAGCCCAGTTTCTGGGGAACTTTGATTAAGAACAAAGATAATTAATACAATGTGAGTTTGAGGAAAAGTCCTGAGGCTGTCACTAGAAAAGCCTCTGTGGGCTTCCCTGAGGATATCCAAATGGAGATAGTTAAGGCATCTGGACAGACAAGTTTGGATCCAGAAGCAAGTTCTGAAATGGATGTCAGTCGTCTGGGTTTGTACATGTGCTAGTCATAGGGATAGGATTTGGACTGCAACCAAGGGTGAGTGTACAGAAGGAGGAGAAAAGAGAGCTAAGGTCTCAAACTGGGGGGCTGCCAACATTCAAGAGATAAGAAAAGGAGGAGGACTCTCAGGAAGAGCCTGAGAGTTAGTGGTCAGAGGAGTAGGGGAAATCAAAGAAACATTCAAGAAGGATGTGGCCAACAGTGTCAAATGCTACAGAGAATGGAAAAAAGAGACATTTAAGCAACGAATATTACTAAATATCCTCTTTGTGCCACACACTGTTTCTAGATCTATAAATACAACAGTGAAAACCATAAACAGACCAACTTTCTATTCTCATGGAGCTTGTAATTTGAACGTATTAGGTGGAGATAGAAGGCAGAGAGTTTAGGGGCACCTGGGTGGCTCAGTTGTTTGGGCGTCCGACTTCGGCTCAGGTCATGATCTCATGGCTCGTGAGTTGGAGCCCCGTGTTGAGTTCTGTGCTGACAGCTCATAAGCTGGAGCCTGCTTTGGATTCTGTGTCTCCCTGTCTCTCTGCCCGTCCCCCACTCATGCTCTGTCTCTCTCTCTCTCAAAAATAAATAAACATTAAAAAAAAAAAGAAAACAGAGTTTATGATATGATAGTGATAATAAGTGCTATGAAGAAGAAAGAAGGAGCCTAAGGGATAGAGAGATGGTGTTAACTTAGGTAAGCCTTGTCTTTTGGATGAAGTGATATATGAACAGAGACCTAAAAGAATAAGACAATTAGCCATGCAGCTATCTGAAGGGAAAGAGTATTCCAAGTAGAGGCAACAGCAGATGCAAAAACCTTGGGTATGTGACATGCTCGAGAAGCAGCAAAACACTATCATGGCTGGAAGAAAGAGAACAAGATGACTGAATGTTAGGAGACGATACTAGAGAGGTAGCAGTGACGGCAGGTCACACAGAGCTCATGGGGCACGATAAGGCTTGTTTGGTCCTTGAGATGCTAAATTCATGAAGGGTATTTAGCAAAGGTGGGGCATGACATTATGTATGATTTAAAAGAATTTCTTTGGCCGGTGTGGTGAGAATAGGTTGTAGGGGCAAAAGAGAATCAGGAAGACCAGTTTGCAATCTATTGCAATAGTTCAGATAAATGTTAACCGGAAATGGTAAAGTAGCAGAGGAATTAGCAAGAAGCTATATATACTTTGAAGGCAGAGTTGATGGATGAACATGAGAGAGAGAGATAAGGCAATGATGACTCCAATATTTGATTTTGGGAATAGAGTTAAGGATGGAATTTAACTGAGATGCCTAGTAAACAACTAGCGACGGTAATGAGAAGGCTGATGTTCGCATGACTTTGGAGATTGAAGAAGCACCCAGGGCTGGAAATAGCAAGTTTAGGAATCATCATTTATGGAGCTGGTTTTTAAAGCCATGGGTTAGATGTGATCACATAGGCAATATCTACAGATATAGAAGAAAACAGGTTCAAATTGGGACCCCAACTTTAGAGATTAGAAAGGTGACAGATAGCCAACTATGAAAGTGGTGTCCCAAGGTCAAATGAAGGAAAAGTTTCAAAGATGAAAGAGGGATCCAGTTGTGACCGAGGTATCTAATTAATAAAAAGGTTAACAATATTTGTGGTCTCGGCAAAGGGAACTTTGGTGGAGTTATAGCGACAACAATCTGGTTGAAGAGGGTATTATGCTAAGTGAAATCCGTCAGGCTGAGAAAGACAAGTACCATATGATCTCCCTCATATGTGGAATCTGCACAAAGCCACAAATGAATAAATAAACAAAAAGCAGAATTAGACCTATAAGTACAGAGAACAAACTCATGGTTGCCAGAGGGAAGAGTAGTGGGGGGATTGGCAAAATGGGTGAAGAGGAATGAGAGAGACAGACTTCCAGTTATGGAATGAGTAAGTCACAGGAATAGAAGGCACAGCACAAAGAATATAGATAATGATATCGGACCAGCGTTGTATGGTGACAGATGGTAGCTACCCTTGTGGTAAGCATAGTGTAACGTATAGAGAAGTTGAATCCCTATATCGTACATCTGAAACTAATGTAGCATTGTGTGTTAACTACACTCAAATAAAAAAAAATAATGAAAAAGGGGAGTTCAGGAGAAATTTGAATAAAAAAAGGTAGACACAAGGAATACAGGCACCTTTTTACAAAAGGGAACAAAGAAGATAAAGGCTCAAGACAGTCAGTCAAGTGGATTTGACAGAAGATGTTGTGAGTTCAATTGTGTCCTTCAGAAGGATATGTTTAAATCCTAACCTGTGGTACCTGTGAAGGTGACCTTATTTGGAAATAAGGTCTTTGCAGATGCAATCAAGTTCAGATGAGGTCATACCGAATTAAGATGGGGCCTACATCTTATAGGAGTGTCCTTACAGGAGAGGGAAATTTGGACATAGAGACAAAGAGGCACAGAGAAGACACATGAGGGAGAAGGTCTGTACTTACAGAGGTAAAGATTAGAATGATGCAGCTCCAAACTAAGGAAGGCCAAGGATTGTTGGCAATCACTGGAAGCTGGAAGAGAGGCGTGACAGATTCTTCTCCCTTAGTGACTCCAGAAGGGACCAACCATGCCAGCGCCTTGTGTTTGGACTTCTGGCCTCCAGGACTGTGAGAGAATACATTTCTGGTCTTTTTTTTTTTTTTTTTAACCATCCTGTTTGTGGTAATAGTCACAGAAGCTCTAGGAAACTAATACAGGGGCGCACAAGAAATAGACTGAAGTGTCAGCTGAGCACTGGAAGCAAGGCCAGGTATCCACGTGCGTGGCAGGGAGAGTAGACATCCAAGTGAATGAGCCACCTGACAAAAATATGCATGAACCGAACAGAGGCTGCCTTACTTGATGTGCAAACAAAGAGCACTTTGTGAATGGAGATTGCGGTCTGTTACGAATAGCCATTTTTATTCTGTTGTGCAGAAGAAAAACAACAACAACCTTCCTTGGCTTTTGGGGATTGTGAATAGTATGATAAAACCAACCTGGTTCAAAGAATGTCATTATCTGGCTCACTTGCTACAAACATTGGATAAAGTCATGTCACCAGAAAAACAGAGCAGCAGAGTTCCTTTGGTTACACAGTTTCTCTGCCGACCCTAATCTCTCATTTCATATCTTTGCTTCCTTGGTATTTCTTTTGCAATTCTTTGTACTTGTATTTTCCTTATTAAAAAAATCGTTAGTAGTTTTGTGTAGATTCTGGATTGAATATAATCAATTGCTATTCCTAGATGAAAATGTTCTGTGGCTGTTTTAATATGTCCCACTTGAAGAAATGAAAGTCCAATATACTTACAAATACCCCATTAGTCTGTGGACTGTTAAAAAAAAAAGAGAAAAAATTTACAGGCCTACAAAACACACAAGACAGGACCATGAAATTCTAATATAACAACTTTTACTTTATTAGTTTATTAAAAGCCATGTCTTCATGAACCAAAGTATTCACTTGCATAGAGAAGAATTTATTAAATCAAATCAAGGTGCTTGTTTAAATAATTTGGAATATCTGTCTGTTTGGAAGCAAATAGGCAATTAGATGATTTAAAAAAATATTTATGGTTGGTGTCCTATAGACCCAACACAAACGAATCTGCATTATTATATTAGCTGATGTATCATCAAAGTAGATAGTCAAAATATTGTCAACTATTTATTTTGCTCTAAAGTATAATTCAGAGAGGCCCTCATGGAAGATTGTGCTTCAGAGATCAGTGGAGCTCTATTATTCTGCTGTACTTTTTGACAGAATTCTTTTTATTAAGTAGTGGAAGAATATTCATAGTTAATATTTATTGAACACCTACTATGTGCCAAGTAGTGTTTTAAGTCCTTTATACATATTAACTCAGGCAATCTTGAAAATTCCATGAGGCAGATAGTGTTATCTCCATTTTGAGGCCAAGGAACCTGAGGTTCAAAGATAATCTGGCCAATTCACCCACCCAGTAGGAGGCAAAAACTGGATTTGCCACCAGGCAGACCAGATCCAGAAAGCGAGCACTGACCACACCATCTTGGCAGAAAATTCTAGGTGTGTCCTTCACTGTTATTAAGATTGTCTATTGCTTTTAGAACATTTTAAATATACCTACTTGTTCAGTTTTTCTCATGTTCAGATTTGAACATTTACATTGTTTACCACACCTTCCAATCTATATTCTGTAATACAAGTTCTAATTTTGAGTTAAACACTATTTTTGTCAGCTGCCAAAGTAGATAGACTGAGTGTTTATTTGTGAGAAAGGCTATGGTTCATCTTTGGAAATAATTAGGGATTATGGATTCTCTATGTGATGTTGAGTCACCTGTATTTGAGCATTTCAAAAGAGCTGTAGAGTTTTCCAAGTTTCAATGGGTGTAAACGGAATAAATGCTGATCTCATAACAAGTCATAATTACAAGTAAAAATACCATATATTTCAGAGGAACACAAGTCTTTTTTCCTCCTACTGATGATGGTACCTTGAATTTCGAATCTAATTCTGTTGAAAGTAGTTCAGTTGCCCGTACCTGGAACTCCAGGACAGGTCTGATGTTCTGCTGTAAAATATATAACTTGCCTTGGGCCCACACACTCACTTTTATGTTTTGACTAATGCACAATTTTTAAGGCAGAAGGTGTTAATTTCAAATAAGGTAATTTAAAATAGGGCCAAACTACTGTGATTCCATCTAAAATCGACCGAACAGCAAGACTATTTTGCACGTAAAAATTTGTGTCTTAACTGATAAATATAATTTAATCTGTAATTAGTAAACACAGACTAATATCTGAGCTTTTCTAGCCATCTACTAGAGGCTGTCCAACTCTCCCTCAAGACAGGAAAAGCTGACGCAGAACTAGCAGCAGTTGTTAAAAAAAAAAATAGATCGTCCTAATCTTTTATTCCATTCTCTTATTTTTATTACTTATAGTAATATATAAGTATACATATTATGTTAGTTAAAAATAAAAATAACTATTTTGATTATACTCTATCTTAGGTATAGTTTTCTGATCCTTAAAACATCATGGCCATCTATCTATCATCTATCTATCTATCTATCTATCATACATATGGCATATATATATCTATCTGATATTTATATATTTCATATATATATCTTGTATTTCTATCTAAAAAAGAGTCAAACTCAGAGATGTGGAAACATAAGAAAAAAACCAATGCTTTTTCTACTCTGTTGTTTCACAGCCCAACTTTTTGAGTCTGCTCACCATTTTCCCTCACATCAGCCCAGCCACAATGTTCTCTCGTGACCGGTGAGTGTCTTGAGAGCAGAGACCTGTATATTTCATTTCCAGAGACCTAACAGCCTTCAGGAGAATTCCTGATACATCAGGTCTACAAACTCTTATCTATATCCTTTAAGGCAAAGCATTTATACCTTGTATTGTATTATGTAGCAACTTCACTGAGCTCCAAGGCAGTCCTTTTTAATGGAATATATTAATATTTTTGCAGCATTATATATAAATATACTACCTTACTAACCTTGCATTTTTCTAAAATGATTAACATGTGAATTGCCATTGCTTTTTTCCCGCCTCTCCGTCCTTCCCTGTCTCCCTCTCCCTCTCTTTTTCTCTTTCTTTCTTTTAGATATATATTAAGGAGTCCTTCCATGTGCAGATTTCTGAGAAGCTTTCACATAAATGGATTTAACAAAGAGAAAGTGATCCTAGACTTCCCATGATGGTGGCCACTATTGCGATGTATTGGTTTTCATCTGAAACTATTCTGTCAGATATTCAAATGAATTGCTTTTTGGGGGGGAAAAAAGTGAAATATATGGGTTTACAAAAATGATGGCTATCTGTACCTCTCATGGCATTATTCCTTTCTTCTTTTTATGTTCATTTATGCATTTATCTCACTAGAATTGTTTACGGAAGAGTCTAGGTCTACTCATTAGTGTATATAACAAAATGGCTTGGAAACAGTAGGCCCTCAATAAATATTTACTAAATTAAATAAATTAATAAATTGCAAAACCAGTGAAATATGAGAAAGGTGGCAAAATACCGGGTACAAAAGGTAGTATTTTATTTGCTACAGAAGCTTGAGAAGTCAGGATGACGGGCGCAGTAACTGAAGTTGTAACCATAAACTGTTACCTGCTCATAGCTACGTAAGAAAGCAGCTACTATCTGGAGAAAACTGTCCTTAAAGCCTATGCTTTGTGAGGCAAAGAGGACAGACTGACATTCTCTGTAAAATACAGCCCAAAGGTTGGTTGTGCAAATAACATTTGAAAAAATATTTTCCAAAATGTTTTTATGGCCTGGATACTTATGATTACTGGTTGCATATTGGCTTGAATATTTATGACTGAAGACCAAGGGAAAAGGTACACAAGTAACTTCAAGTTACTGGCAAATCAAATGAATGTTTTGTATGAAAATAAGATAATATGTGGTTTACAACACTGCCTTCTGGGAAAGATTGTCCAAGGACAGCATATTCGCTCGCCGAAAGGCAAACAAGGTTGGCTTTTATTTTTACTATGAAATCTGTGTCTAGAAAGTTTTGAGTGGTCCTCTCCTCCAAACAACTTGCATGATTCACAAAGCCTTTCTTCTCGAACGGCTTTGCAAAAGACACACTGGCAAAAAGCAACTGAATCATATGATAGTATTAATGTGCTCAATATTGTAATTTTGCTTTTTCCATGATGAGGAAGCAAAGGTAATGCAATTCTAACATCTTAAAATAAGTTGGCCTTCTGTTCTGGAAGTGGTTAAAAATTTGCATAAAAGATAAGGAAGTTTTCTACACTGCTTCAATCAGCAGGTCCTTGACTGCTTTGTTTTCTATAAAATTACTCTGCATTCATACCATTTTGCAGTCATTTGCATGGTTTGTTATAGAAAAAGAAATGGAGAAGTAGGTACAGTTTGTCTTAAGTTTTTCTCCTTCCTTTTCTCTTTGAGCACCTTCCACATGATGAAGTAAGTCCTCCTTTTGCCGCTGTCGGTAGTTACATTGCCCACCGCTCAAGAGATCAACTTAAGAAAGAAAAATGATTTTACCTGTGATCAAAAAACCCTGTGGAATGAGTACTGCCTCGCCCCTGGTTTCCTCTCTTGCATTATAATGCTCTGTTACAGCATCCCATTCCATACATCTAAACAAGCTTTTGCACTACGTACTCTGTTCCCATCACTATATTCACCCAAAGAGTTGCATCAACATTTTTAAGACGGGGCCACTTCTTACTGAATTTTGAATCTAATTGCAGGGGCAAGACATGTCATTAGGAAGAAGCTAATAGACGCAAATTATTATAGATTAAATAATACTGTGATATGAAACAGGATAGTGGAAAAAGCATAGTTCTTATTCCTAAATTCGAGTTGTTCATTGACAACATGTCAGTTTATTCATTATGAAAATTATGAAAGTTTTGTATAGTGCAGTTGTTAAGATCTTCTCTGTACCATTCGTACTATGTGTGACTTTAGGCAAGTTGCCTAATTTATCTGAGCATCATTTCTCCTCTTTGCCAAAAGAGTTGGTGTGAGTAAATAAAGTAAGAATTAAGCATGGTGCCTGCGTGATATTTTCTATCTTTAAAATATGACCTTTGGCAAATGATGAATTCTCAGTTTTTACATACATCATGTGGAAATAATAGTAACATCTCATTCATATGGTTGTGGTGTATATCAAAGAGCATAGGAAGGGGGTTGACATTTACTGAGATCATTCTGTACTGATATAGAGATGCATGACTACATAAAAAGAAGGTTAGAAAATGAGAATAAAATGGAAATATTTAAAAAATATTGGCAGTTAAAAGCCAATATTAAATTTTTTTTTTAATGTTTATTTATTTTTGAGACAGAGAGAGACAGAGCATGAACGGGGGAGGGTCACAGAGAGAAGGAGACACAGAATCTGAAACAGGCTCCAGGCTCTGAGCTGTCAGCACAGAGCCCGACGTGGGGCTCGAACCCACGAACCGTGAGATCATGACCTGAGCCGAAGTCGGACGCTTAACCGACTGAGCCACCCAGGCGCCCCAAAAGCCAATATTAAAGAGGGATGGGAACCAACCGTTAACTGTTACTGTCACAATTTTATAGGAACAGAAACTGATGCTTACAGAGGGTAAGTAATTTGCTCACGTTCACTCACAAGTAGATTCAGTCTGGAAGTTGTCTGTCTCTTAACGGTTTCACAATATTGAGAAACCGAGGCGTGGCAACATTAAGGAAGGTGCAGAGACAAGCCTCAAGGCCTTGTCTCCTTGTAAACTCAATGTCCACTGTCATTTCATTTAGCACATGACCTCTTTGGAGGATCTGGGTTAGAGAACTTCGTCCTCTGGGTAGCCAGAGGGACATATGACTGGGTAGTTTCAGTGAACTGGCCAAGCTTTCTGAGGGTGTGGTGGAAACAGGGTTTGAAGCAGAGTCTGTCTGCCCCTAAAGGCCCATGCTCATTTCGTCGCACCCGCCTCAATCATTTTGTGACAAATCCCTTCTAAGTAAGACAGGACGGAGACTTACTCTTCTTGGCTTCCTCTAGCTTGTCCTTGGCCCTTTTTTCTGCCTGAAGGAGCTGGTGGATCCCCTGAGACTGGCTGGTCATGGCAGCCTGCTTCGAGTTAGGTGGCTTCTGTGAAATCTGGGAAGTGGCACATCTATTTATCCTTTAAGAAATCACCACATAACTCAGATTGTTGTGTCAACAGCGAGTTCTAAACACAGGTGTTTGTTCCCAAATGGCCTGATTGGGCCAGATAGCTGGGCCCCAAGGAGAGCCCAAGGGTGGAATCCAGAAAAACAAGTTCAGTCAAAATGAGGAAGCTGAAAACTTGTCATTTCAGCTAACTTCAGTCTTCTATACAAAATAAGATTTTCATGGGGTATCGAGTCTACTTATAAAAAAAAAACAAGTAAGATACCTTTTGGCAGATTAGCTTCTTTCTTCCAAGAAATATTGACTTATTTATGATTTTTTTCTTTTTTTAAGTGTTTATTTATTTTTGAGAGAGGGAGAGAAAGGGAGGCGAGTGGGAGAGGGGCAGAGAGAGAGAGGGAGACACAGAATCCAAAGCAGGCTCCAGGCTCCGAGAGGTCAGCAGATCCCGATACAGGGCTCGAACTCACGAATCATGAGATCATGACCTGAGCCAAAGTTGGATGCTAAACAGACTGAGCCATGCAGGCGCCCCACAAAATTTTTCTTTCAAGTTGAAAGACCTTTCTTTGTTCTTGTCCATGCAGTTCTGGTTTTAGAGGTTTTTTGTTTTACTTGTTTCTGCGGGTACAATTTTCTGTTTTGGGTAAATTTATTAACTTTTTGCTAAGAAGGAGATGTCCTGGCTTTGTGCACACAACATAGACTAGGAATCTATTCTTTTCTTTTTGTAGGCTTCAGGTGATAATAATGAAAAGATTTCTTTGGGGCATTGAGTGCTTTTTAGTTAGTAATGCTATATGCTAGAGTTTCAGGGAGATCTCAGTGTGGTGACAAAATCAGGATAAAGGGAAATTATAACTTTAGGTTTTGAGGTTCAATTAAAATAAATTAAACATGCATTTTATATTACTCAGTGCTTATACTGGGTGTTGTCCTAACATAGTAAGTACAGTGAAATCCACCTTGATTTGATTCAATCCAGTAGTGATTGGAAAAAGTGAGAATGTTAATCAAAATGGAAAACTATAAAATATAATTCATATGCATCTAAAATTGTTATAGAAGAATGAAAAGCTAATATGTTGACTTATGGCCAAGGCTTTTCTTTTTCCTGAAATGGTCTGCAAATTGGAATTTCACATATTGTTACTTCCATTAACTACGCCTCTGTTGCCTCACTTATAAACACCAGGTCGAATTTCTTTCAAGAGGCACGTGGATTTAAAAATAATTGCAAAATAATCTGAGAGCTAAATCTTTTAAGGCTTTACTGATAACTTTCCCTTGATATTCTAGAGTTATCTCTTTGTCCATGCCTGTAGCGCAATGTTATGTGTACGTCGTTTTTAGCAAATCTTTCTGAAAGGAGCAGCTCTTTTTCACAGGAATGCCTTTCTTTTTGCATTCATATGTAATCAGTTTATAAAATTTAATTTCTATTGCATAATTACGATGATTGGTGTAGCTGGGATAAACAGATATGTGAACAAATACTGGCTGGAAAACATATTTCAACTCATAGGAGCAGATGTTGAAGGCAAACTGGAGTTCGTTACCTTCAGGTTGGGCTTGTCTTAGGCATCAGTTAGGATTCTTTTAGCAGCAGAGAGAATGGAGGTTTTCAATGATTTCTGTGAATAGTTATGTGGCGATTATGATAAGAAACCTGCCTTAATTTTGTAGTAACAGAATTTATTAACTATTTCCTGCCTGCATTTCCCTGAACGAGGGCCAATCTTGAATTACTGAGAAAGGATAATTCAGATGGAGTGAGATTACTAGAGTGGAATTAGGTAGGAAGGATTTTGTGACAAAGATAATCCTTCCTGTGGCATAGGAAACGACAATGTCTCCTAAAAGCTTGAAGAGACAGATATGACTGTCATAATCTGAACAAGGTACTTAATGAAATTCTCACCAGCAACGTCTTCCCGCGTCCACAATGAACACGTGCCTGGCCCAATTTTATTCCTTTCCCGTGTGCTTAATTTTTTTCATTAGAATCAGTTTGCAGAAATACTATCATATGAATCTGCATGTATCTTAAGTCATCTTAGAGGACATTATACTTTCAGACATCTGCTTAGAACCGAAAATATATATTATGTGAAATGCAAAAGATACTTAACATCACTTCCTGCCCCTACCACCAGGAAATATACATCTGTGATTCACACTGGGACTAATTGTACTGCTAGCAAATTCAATCACTTGTAACTCAGCAATACCTTGATTAAATTTCAGTCTGACAGGGGTGCCTGGGTTAAATTGGTTGGTTAAGCATTGGACTCTTTAGTCTGACAAAGTTCTCACACTCCTATCAGAATCCTGCATGTAATGTCAGATAGCAGTCATGACAATTTTCAATAACCTAGATCTTCAATGGAACACAAGAATCACCTGTTGGTAGTTGCTGCTAATACAATAATATTGTTAGACCCCCTTCTAAATGTCTGTTACGCTCAGTAAGCAAATCAATGGCAGAAAATTTTAATCATATTTTCTTTACAATCAAAACACACAATTTTTAATTTCATGGTGGAAGTTTTTTCTTCTTTTATTTAATGGAAATGTCTCCGCTGGGCACAAAAATATAGACAGGACATTGCATAATCTCTATTGACGAAAAGATGCAAAGTGGAATATCCGAGACTGTCTACTGAGGAGATAAAGACTTCGGGCATAACTCAAAGTAGGGAGTTAGAATGGATTCTGTTTTCTCTTGACCCACAAAGGATTACCCTCCTAATGGAAAGGAGGGATGGAAAAAACCACCTATAACAGAGAAAAATGGAAAGGAAGCTACTTTTCCATTTTGGGCTCTAGGTGAAAAGAAAAAAACAAGTAAAAATGTGTGGGTTTGAAATTATATTACCAGGGTGTTCCGTAGAGATAAAGCCATCCTGAACAGAAGCTTACAATCTAAATTGCAAAAGAAATGAGAAGGTGAAGTCAAGGAGGAGTGGGCAGTATAGTGGTAGATAGAGTCAGATGCCTGGCAATGGAATTTAAACTTCATCATGCAAGCAATGGGTTATTTTTTATCATATTTATTTACTGTATTATTATTATATTATTACTACATGTTATTAACTTACTATAACTGAGTTATTCCCTTTTTTAAAGCAAAGCTAATTCCTGATATGTCTACTTATTGATAAAATTTACACTTTAAGGATAATCCTATTTTGAAAAAATTTATCTGCTAATGACCTGGATTTTGAGTTGTGCTTTTAAGGTTTTGTAGCATTGAGGTATCAGTGGACAAGCATTTCTTTTTGTATTCACTAATAAAATACAACTACGTTTCAAAACTGGGTCTAATAGTTTACAATTTATAATGCATATTTCCATACATGAGCTCATTTGATTCTCACAGTAGCACTGGCCACAGGTATTGTTATCACACATCACATTGACTTTACCAATAGAGAGGCCAAAGCTTCTATCAAATAAGCAAGACTAATGGTTGAGAAACTTTGGCTCAGAAAATATGAATAACAGGCCCAAGGTCAGAGTTCTTAAGTGGAAGGACCGAACTGATCTCAAGGTCAATCATCTTCCTGCTGCACAGTGCTCTTTCTATCCTCAGAAAAACTTTCCTTCCATATTTCATTTTTCTTGATGAAAAATATAAACAGAAAATAAGGAATACCTGTTGGCTTTTCCCTCTGTATAAAAAACTATTAAAATACAAATCAATTAAAATGCTAGATGCTCAAACAGTTGATAATAAAAATATCAAAACAAAGTGAGATTTGGCTTTACCAAGGTCTTGCTTGTTAAAGATTCCCCCTCAGGAATGCTTTTTTTTTTTTAATTTAATTTATTTATTTATTTTTAACTTAATTTTTTTTTTTATTTATGAGAGAGAGAGCATGAGTGGGGGAGAGGGAGCAGAGGGAGAGAGAAAAATTTAAGCAGCCTCCATGCTCAGGGCAGAGCCTGACGTGAGGCTTAATCCCATGATGCTGGGATCATAAACTGCACCAAAATCAAGAATCTGATGCCTGAACAATTGACCCACCCAGGCATCCCAGGAATGCTCATTTTAAGCAACTAGACTTCTTCCTATTCTGTTTATTTGGGACCACTTGCTCTGGTCTTATGGTTTATTATATTCTTTTTTTATTCTTTTATACTTAGAAATTAAACCAAATAACAGAATTTTCTTTAATTTGAGTGGTATAAATCATTTGGGGTTTCTATGTTAATGGAATATTAACATTGTTGATTTTTATGAGTGACCATATAAGAAACACAATTTACTGATATGATTACTTATTATTTATATTATATTATATTATATTATATTATATTATATTATATTATTTTATTTTATTAGTGAATATTATTTTCAAAGATAGATTAAGTACCTAGCTAAACATTTTTATAAAAATTCCAAGGAATGGAAGGAATTAGGCTTCTCAGATGAAGTACAGAAATGGATATATCACTCATAGTAACTTTGTGAAAAGGAAATGTAAAATCAGTATAGCACATATTTAGGTCACAGTTGTTTGATGACTTTTTCTAAATACTTTCATACTTATTTTTTATTAGTGAAAAATGAAAAAAATATTAAAAATGACAAAATCTTAAAAACAAAATCTGTGCCCTTCCGAAAAGTTTTAAATGTTGAATTAAAGTGAAGGATTACAGGGAAATGCCTCTTATTTTTACTTGCACTTAACCTGAAAAAAATTTAATATAAAACATTTTGAACAGTGGTAATTATAAATTTAGCAAGTGTTCAGTATAGATACATATTTTTTTGGTTTTTCTTATTTGACGTTTCATTTCTACTCAGACTTCCTCTTATTATCCATTGTATCATCACCTCGGCATATTTCAACTAATCATATGATCCTTCTCTCTTTTGCCGATTTCGGTTTAGCCCCTGAATCTGATAATAATGAAAAGTAGATTAGCCCCTGGTTTCCTGAAGGCCTGGGGCTTCCAGGTATTTGAAAGCTGTCAACTTCAATCATTAAGCAAAACTCTAAGACTTAGCCTGGGTGCTTCTACAGAGCACAATATTATGCCATGTTAAATGGCTTCCCCATTTCTAGTGAAGCTCATGCTACTTCTCAACATGGATTCTCTGGGAAATCTGGATAGTTCTAGTCTGAGGAAGTTCTGAGATTGTTGTGTAATTGTCTCCCTTCCCCACTAGCTCTTTCTTCTACCACATACTGGTATAGTAAGTTTCACTGGAGTATGTGGGTGTTTATTCAAACAGATTAAAGATAAAATAACCATGTTGTTCTGATAGGTAGGCAGGGGCATCTTTGGAGTTTCTTTTACTCCATCCCATTACTCTTAGTGGATGTTTTCTTTAAAAAAAATTTTTTAATGCTTCTTTATTTATTTAATTTTTTTTGAGAGAAAGAGAGAGAGACTGAGAAAGACAGAAAGAATAGGCATGGGAGGGGCAGAGAGAGAGGGAAACACAGAATCCAAAGCAGATTCCAGCCTCTGAGCTGTCAGCACAGAGCCCGATGCGGGGCTCGAACCCACAAACCCCAAGATCCTTAAATGAACCAAAGTCGGATGCTTAACTGACTGAGCTACCCAGATGCCCCTCATAGTTGAATGTCTTGAAATACTTCTTTCACATACCTTGGACACCAACATTTTGAATTTTTTTTCTACTTCTGGATGCTCCCATTCAGTCTCTTTTTCTTTATTTGGCTTCTTCTTATTTTCCTTCCCTTCCCTTCCTTCCTTCCTTCCTTCCTTCCTTCCTTCCTTCCTTCTCTCTCTTTTTTCTTTCTTTCTTTCTTTCTTTCTTTCTTTCTTTCTTTCTTTCTTTCTTTCTTTCTTTCTTTCTTTCTTTCTTTCCCTTCCTTCCTTCCTTGTCTCTCTCTCTCTTTTTCTTTTTTTCTTTCTCTTTCTTTCTTTCTTTCTTTCTTTCTTTCTTTCTTTCTTTTCCTTCCTTCCTTGTCTCTCTCTTTCTTTCTTTCTTTCTTTCTTTCTTTCTTTCTTTCTTTCTTTCCCTTCCTTCCTTCCTCTCTCCCTCCTTCCCTCTGTCTCTCTCTCTCCCCCCCCTCCCTCTGTCCCTGCCTCCTTCCCTCCCTCTCTCCCTCCCCCTTTCCCCTTCTTCCTTCCTTTCTTACAAATGTTGCAGTTACCCAGGATTCAGTTTTTGGACCATTTCCCTTTTTCATTTATATTCACTCCCTGGGTGATCTTATCCTGGCTCATGGGATTAAATGCCATCTATATGCTGATGACTCACAAATTAAATTCCTACTTTTCACCCTTCCTCTGAATGTCAGCCTCATATTGACTTAGGTGCTTAAAAGTATTCTGGACTTTACATGCCCTATCAGAGTTCCTGAACCCCAACAAGTCTGCTTCTCCTATATTTTTCCTTATTTAAAAAAATGATAGTTCCATTCACATATTTGCTCAAAGCAGAGTCTTTCTTTCTCTTATTCCCCATATCCAATCTTTCAATACATCTGTTGACTCTCCCTTCAAAATAAATTCCGAATCTGACCTCTTTCCATCTCCCCACTAATGCTCTGGTCAAAGCCACATCATTTCCTGAGTAGATGATTTGTCACAGTCTACTAAGTGTTCTTCTATTTTTATTCTTGACCCCACTTAAATGTGTTTTCAATATAGCAGTGAGAATAATCCTATTAAAACAGTGAGGACAATCTCATTCCTCTGTTCAAGGCCTTATAATGACTGTCCAGTGCATTTAGGGTCAAAATCAGATTCTTATCAAGGCATCTAAAGGTTTCCACCATTCATTCCACTCAAGTTCCTCTGACCTCCCTGCTCCTGCGTGCCACATGCTGCTGCCTCAAAACCCATATACTCGTTTTTCTGTCTGCAATACTACTCTTAGGTATCCACGTGGCTTGCTTCTTTGTCTTCACGTTCTGACTCAGAGACGACTTCTTTGAACACCCGATCTAAATTTACAGACTCATCCTCTCTCTCCTACCCAGATACTCACTACCTTATTTATTTTACTCCGTAACCATACTCTACCTCTTTCCATTAGAATACTATATTCCACTAAGGCATAGATTTTGCCTATTTAATTCATTCCCTTATGAGCAGCATCTGGAACAGTCCCTGGTAAATGTTCAGATATTGTCGCATGAGCAGATGAATATGAGGCTACCAGGGAGAGTATGATCCCTGAAACTAATCTATCTGGTAATAAATGTGAATGTGTGTGTAAGAGGTCTGTGGAGATCTGTTTCTTACAGTACATTCACCACCATGTTACCTCTTTTCTCTCCTTCCTGTACATATTAATCAAATGTATACTTAAAGCTTAATGAAGCAGAAAAGAGGGAAGAAAAGAAAGAAGGAATTGAGGAAAAGAAGAAGAGAAAGAGCAATCAATTATTTTTTTTTATTTAAAATTTTTTTCAACGTTTATTTATTTTTGAGACAAAGAGAGACAGAGCATGAACGGGGGAGGGGCAGAGAGAGAGGGAGACACAGAATCGGAAGCAGGTTCCAGGCTCTGAGCCATCAGCCCAGAGCCCTACTCGGGGCTCGAAGCCACTGACCGCGAGATCGTGACCTGAGCTGAAGTCGGACGCTCAACCGACTGAGCCACCAAGGCGCCCCACAATCAATTATTTTTAATCGACTAGTTGGTTTCTACTACCGGGAGAAAAAGCATGTTTAAAAATTTTTCTGTATAACTTATTCTTTGCAAAGAAGTTCAATTAGGTTTAAACAATACTACAATACATTCCAAAGTTATTGGGCAAGTCATTAAGTGAGTATATCTTAATTTCCATGCCCTCACATTCTAGCTGGTATTATACATTGTCACTAATAAACCACATGAAACTAGTTAAAAGCATGGGTTCGGGAGTCAGCCATTTCTCTATCTGAGCCTGTTTCTTCATCTGTAAAATGAGAGATAAAACCAGTACCTACCTTGCAGGTTTGCCCTGAAGTTAAATTGGTTGACCATGTGCCTGACTAGTCAGTTCTTGCTAGAAGTTTGTGAGAAGCAGCACCAAAAGCTTTAACCTCTTTCTTAATCAATGTTAGTACAACTATAAACACAGTCCTGTCAAACCTTCAGGTCCAGTATCTTTCATCAGGTAAACATGCAAACAGAAACACCACATAGGCCATATAACCCATCTGGGTCTGCTTACCACAAGACAGATGTTTTTCTTGAAGATTTTACTCAGGTAATTATTATTGTGGTTATCTCATGGTGGAAAGAGCCGTACACATTGGATCCACACTGGGCTTAGGTTTTGACTATACCATTTTGGAGCCATACAGCCTTCAAAGCGTTGCTCACCTTGGCTGCCACTCTGTTTCCATTCTCTGTAAATGATTATAATTGCACCCACCTTCGGTCGTTGTAGGCCTCAGAGATAACACGTGAAAGATGCCTATTGTAATGATTATCCCTATAAATGGCCAGTTTATGCCAGTTGTTGGAGTGGTGAGAATAAAGGAATTGACAGTGGCAATAGTGAAGAGTCCTACCTCTGGGGTTGACTTGTGTCTGATAAAGCCCATGGCTTGACCATGTCAAGATATATGTAAAACTTGGTTTACTTAGATTTGCATAACTATGTATAGTAATTCCATGCATCCTAAAGTTTGAGTACCACTACCTAGTATCAAAGAAAGAACCAAAGGAAAAAGTATCTGGGGGGTGGGGAGGGGTACTGGGTGGCTCAGTCAGTTAAGCATCTGACTTGATTTTGGCTCAGCTCATGATCTCACGGTTCATGAGTTCAAGCCCCGTGTCAGGCTCTGCACTGAGAGCACGGGGCTGCTTGGGATTCCCTGTCTTCCTCTCTCTGTGCCTCTCCCCTGCTCTTTCTCTCGAAATAAATAAAATAAACATTAAAAAAAAAAGTACCTGGGTATTCTAGTTTTCTGGCTTTCAGGCAGTTCTCAAATGCCTAATGGCGAATGGGAGGTTGGACAATTGGGAAGTATTCCTGATGGCCTGGAATGTTTGCTTTACTCGGTTGTACTATTAATCTGTAACCATAACATATGCCATTAGATTTGCTTAGTTTTATGAACATTAAGCAAGATAATGGAAAAGCAAGTCATTCAGAGTTTTTTGTTTGTTTGTTTGTTTGTTTTTATGTCAATGTAGTAGACTTACATTGAGCCTTCACCCTTGGTCTTTCAGACATGGCTCTACAGCAAAGGAAAATAAACGGCATAAAAATGCATTTTTAAAAATTTGGGATATTTTAGATCAGCCTAGAAGTTATAGGTTATGGAAAGCCAATATATCATCCAGCCTTTTTGTGATACAAATTATTTGACTTGATCTCCACAAATTTCACAGTCCTCCTAATACTTGACACTTTGCTCAGCACTTTCATATATATTTACCCCATTTGAATTTTGCAATGGTGCCATGAGGCAGGCTTTACCAGCATAATTTGGTCCATTTTACATACAAAGAAACTGAGATGAGGGAATTCAGGTAATTTGCTCAACTCATATGACTCTTAAAAGGTCAAGTTAGGACCAGGATTTGACATTTAGTGTGACTCTTAATATTCTTCCTCCTTAGGGGCGCCTGGGTGGCTCAGTCGGTTGTGCGGCCGACTTTGGCTCAGGTCATGATCTCACGGTCTGTGAGTTCGAGCCCCGAGTCGGGCTCTGTGCTGACAGCTCGGAGCCTGTTTCAGATTCTGTGTCTCCCTCTCTCTCACCCTCCCCCGTTCATGCTCTGTCTCTCTCTGCCTCAAAAATAAATAAACGTTAAAAAAAATATTCTTCCTCCTTAACCTTTTATCTTACTCTTAAGAGACTTAGGAATTTAAAAAATACTCATGGATTTGCCTGGAAGAGCCTGAGTATTCTACAGGTAAGTCGGATTGTTTGGAGGTGGCTGGAGGAGGGCAGTATATCCAAACATTTTGTAAGCTTTCACCATCAACAGCCACTGTAGTTGTCTTCTCTACCTTTCACCACCCTCACCAAAATGAAGAAAGCTGCAGGTAAAAGCTTGAGATGGAGTCTGAAAATGAGTAGCCTCCACACTAGTACTTTGAGGTAAAGTGGGATTGAGACACCTCATGTTGAACCATTGTTAAAGTATTGACGAGGCTGTCCTTGGTGTCCCCAAGTCCTTGGCTGGGGTAAAAATTGCTCCTGGGAAACTTAGGACATCATAAGATTGGAGAGAAGAGGGTGTTTCCCAGCTTGTCTTATAGAGAACCAACACTGATTTGCACACCATCTGCCCATAACCTCCCTCACTAGAAGCTTCTGTCAGAGAGATGTGGAGGCGGGAGGGTGTTCCTCTTTCCTTTCACCTTCCCCGAGGCTGCACTTTTATGACCTTTTATTTTAATCTTCTAGGACTGTCCCAAATGTTCCTTTAGCCTTGTTTCCCCTTTGTAGGTACATGAGAGGAAAAGAAGAAACCCCCATGGAGCCACTCACGAGGGACCCCGGAGAATGCCAGAAACCTCAACAAAAGGGAGTATCAAAGAGAAAGGGCCAAGTACCAAACCTAGAGAAAGAGCTGCCTAGTGCACTTTTTTCACCCGGACAGGTTCTGTCCCCATGCACTCTTTCTGTATTCTGGGACACTCTCAGCTCTGAGACTCTGGCTCCAAAGATGTCATCTCCCCTTGGCCAAAGAAGCTCCTGACTGCGGTAGACATAAGAGGGTATTACCACGGGAGAGTTCAAAGCTATTAGGGAGCCGACAAGAACCAACTGAAACCCAAGAAGAGCTCAGAGAAAGAGGGGTGGTTGGAAGAACCACGTGGAGCAGAAGCTGTACACCCACGCAGAAGGAAACGGATCATGGTGGGAAAAGGAGAAAGAAGGCGGCCTCATGTTGCAGCGCGGAACTGAGGCATGTGATGAAACGTGAGCGGCTGAGCTCATCTGCATGAAACGGGTTCCCATTCTCTTCAAATGTACGCAACATTCAGTTCTCAGTGTGTGGCCACCATGTACCTTTCAAGTCAAAGTAGACATAAAATACTTGCATTACTGTTTAGAACTGCTGCATATTTATGTACGTTGGATATACACACCCAAAATGAAACTGACACTGGCCAACAGCATGCGTGAAGAAATGTCCAGACTCTAGAACTTCCTTGTGCAAGATGCCAGCTACTTGTCATACCTGCCTATTGAGATCTTAAAGTGTGACTCTACCCCCAAATGAGATATGCTACAAATGTAGCTACATACTGGATTTTGAAAATTTGATATGCATCAAAGAATGTAAATATCTCATTTTTTATCAATTGCGTGTCGAAATAGTATCTTGAATGGGCCAAGTGAAATAAAATGCATAAAAACTAATTTCATCCATTCTTTTTTACTTCTTTGAATGTGACTGCTAGAGAGTTTAAAACTACATAGGTGGCTCATAATTTATTTGTATTGGGCAGTGCTGCTCTTGAGCCTAATTCTGCCATTTATTTGCTGTGTATCCTTGGGGAAGTTAGTTAACTTCTCTGTACCTCCAATTCTTCAACAGTAAAGTGATTGAGTTATGAAGATGAAATGACTAGATATCTGAAAAGTATTTGGAAGAATATCTGGGATACAGATAATTTAGGCATCTATCTATCTTTCTATCTACCTATATATCTATCTATCATCTATCATCACATCACACATCTATCATCACACATCACATACTGTTAACTTTGTCACCTAAAATAAATGTGTATTTGTATGTGCAGCACAGGATGTGACAGAAGCATTAAATAATACAAAGTGCTTTTATCATAGTTTTATTTCTGGTTTTCTCTCCCTCTCTCATTCTCTCTCTCTCTTTTTCTTCTTTAATTTTCCTTTTTGTCTTTGTCTCCATCTTCTTTTTTGTTAGCGTTTCAGTGAACTACAATTATAAATTAGACATGAGTACTAAGGAAAGAGTTGAACGGGGATGCGTTTCTGTATTTCCTGCTAACTATTATAGCTATGAAAAACATCTCAAGTGTTTTACAGACAGTTGGAATAATCATAATTTAATCATTTTTCAAAATAGTTTCCCAGTCTTTTCAAACTGTGAGCTCCCATAACGCATTCTTGCTTTGTGACTATTGTGATGGGAAACACACAATGGAAGGTCCATCAAGTAGGGCGGATATTTTAGTATAAACAAACAAATGTTTTTGGTTGTTTACTGTAAATAAGAAGAAATTACACTGGAATTAGTGACTTGTTTAATTAGAATCTTCAGATTATTTGTGTGATTGCTTTAGCTAGTTTCGTCTCTTAACCTACTTTTAATTTGCTTAGAGGTGAACCTAAAACCCACAACATGTGAACACTTCTAAAGACAGGGAAAATCCAAAAGTTGTGGTGGGATTGGAGAAGTGTGATTAAAAAGGAAAAGAGGAAATAGGAAAATTGTGCTTGGTGTAGTTTAAGGGACTCGATAGGATATCAAGAATATGATATGTTATTCAAGAATTGCTTTCACAAATAGAAATCTATCCACATAACCCTGGGATATATAAACAAGAGTAGAATAGTAGGAGAGTTCCTCTTTTATGTGATATGTATTATTGCTCCAGTGCTTTTTAGGGGAATGATTTTAAGTTTTGGCTCCATAATTTAAAATGAATGTGACGGATATAGAGAGAACAGCAAACATGATCAAAAGATTAGAAAACGAAGTATCTGAGAACCGAGTATTTTACCACAGAATTTTTAACCCTTAAAAAAATAACACAGAATTTTCAAACTGGAAGAAGGATAAGTGACAATTTACCAAAATTGGAAATGACCGATGAGACTGGGGCATTAAGGGTAACACACAGATACAGGCATTATCATGTGATAATCTCAATCAAATCTCTGCCTGAGAATCTACCAGAGTACTTTCAGCCTTGTGCTGCTTTAATTGATGTCATTTTGGGGGAATATTTTTAAGGAAGGGGGATATAGATCTCCTTCTTCTGCATGCTGGCAATACCTTATGCACCTCTTAAAAATGGTGCTCAGCTCTCTGCATCAAGATTTTCAACTTATGTGCGGGTATCTTCAGATCTTCAAGGACAGGGACTCAAGGCTCCGTTGTCTATACCACCTCAGAACCTGGCAATGTCTTTGCCATATAGCAGTAGGTACTTAACACATACTTGTTGCCTCAATGCATGAATAAACATAGGAAAATTTGACTTTCTTGAAAGGATACTTTAGAATAATTTAAGGTAATTATTTTGTTGATGTAAGGGCCAGTATCAAATGGTTCATCAATTATTCTTGATTGTAAGACTGAAGGTGAGATGGGATGGTGGTGCATTGCTATAGGACTTTTAGAATCAGACAGCTGTGTCTAGCTTGGGCAAGTTGCCTAACCTTTCTGAAGTTCATCTTCTTGTTTGTAAAATAGGAACAGTAATACTTAATGCCCTGCAGGGCATTAAGGTTGTAAATTTAATGTAATGATGTACAAAAAGTAAAGCTAGGGGTCTATCACAATGCAAGCACTACATTCATTCATTCATTTGACAACTATCTACGACCACACGATAAGCACTATTCTAGATGTTAAGAATGTAACAGTGAACAGGATCGTTGTCAATATAAGACTGTATAGTTTTAAGTAAGATTACTAGCCTATAAATGATGCTCTATCTCCCATTTCTGGAAGCCAATTCCCAGGGCTGCTGCTATGGACCAGTAAACACCTATCTAATGTAGAGTATTGGAAATGCAGATGATCCTGTCTACCAATCTACAAGCTGAAGCATTCATAAAAACAGTGTAGTCTCAAGACTGACTTAGGGATTTGGGTCCATGCTTTAGAACTCTCCCCGTTGGCCTCGAGCTTCCAGTGTTCAGGAAAGCTCAGCTGACTCGAAAGAGTTTCCAGACTGTTCTGCCTGAAATTACTAGCATTAGGATTGGCCGAAAAAATATACCTTAGCCCTTTCTGCAATCTATTGCTTTTTAGAATTTAGCTTTATTAAGGAAAGCTAAATATTTAATCAGAAGAAAGCAGATTTCCTGATTGCAGTTCATGCATTAGTGGTTTTGCGTTCACACACCTAGGTCCTTTGCAACTTCTGGGCCTGTTGCCAGAATGGACTTTAATTTCTTTTTACCTTCATTGTGTTTCTCTTCTCTCTACTGTGATCTCAATAGGAACAGGAAGACAAACCGAAGCCCATGATACCCCTCATCACTCAATCTGGAAAATTCAGTATGCCCAAATCCAAAAACTAAGCTCTGAAAGAAACCGAGGAGTCCTCGAAACCAGCAAGTCAGAGCAGCAGATCCAAAGGCAGGATTATTGTATTCTTAGTTTCTTTTTATATCCCTCTTTGATTTCTTATTCATATGAGTCTATCTGGTGTGCTATTTCTGAGATTATTTTCTCTGACAGAGGTTTTACTTTCTTAATTTAGGAAAAAGAAGAGCTGGAGGAAAAAAAATAACATGGAGGAGCGAGAGAGAGTTAACATTGAAAAATATATGATCACAGCACCTGGATGGCTCAGTCAGTTAAGCCTTGGACTTCAGCTCATGACCTTCACAAGGTCATGATCTTGTGGTTTATGAGTTCCAGCCCTGCGTTGGGCTGTGTGCTGACAGCTTGAAGCCTGCAGTCTGCTTCAGATTCTGTGTCTCCCTCTCTCTCTCTGCTCCTCTCCTGCTCATGCTCTGTCTCTCTCTCTTTCCCAAAAAAATAAACATTAAACTTAAAAAAAAAATTAAAAAATATATATGATCAAAAACAGATTCTAGTGCTTTAGCTCAATTAGAAAATTTTGTTCGATAACTTTGAAAGACTATTGAAGTCTAAATTTAATAGAAAAATTAATTTTATTGGAGAGATTTGTGTCTACAATTTAGTGGTTTCATTGGATGTGTAATACAGAACTACAGCATGCCACAAGGTGAGTATTAACAGATTTTTCTTTTGGTCTCTCCTCCAAGAATTCAACTAATTCTTGTTTCATTTTCTTCCTTCCTTCCTTCCTTCCTTCCTTCCTTCTTTCCTTTCTTCCTCCCTCCCTCTTTCTTTCTTTCTTTCTTTCTTTCTTTCTTTCTTTCTTTCTTTCCTTCTTTCTTTCTTTTTCTTTTCCTCCTCCTCCTCCTCCTCCTCCTCCTCCTCCTCCTCCTCCTCCTCCTGATTCAGATTCAGATTCAGACCCAGGCTGGGAGAATGATCCTAGGAGTCTCAGCTGGTCTGGGCTTGCAAATGACCCAGGGAGGTTCTTCCTTCTTCCCTCCCTCCTTCTTTCTTTCTTTCTTTCTTTCTTTCTTTCTTTCTTTCTTTCTTTCTTTCTTAAGTTTATTTATCTATTTTGAGAGAGAGAGAGAATGAGCAGGGAAGGGGTAGAGAAAGATGGAGAGAGAGAGAGAATCCGAAGCAGGCTCCCCACTGTCAGCACAGAGCCCATTGCAGGGCTCCAACTCACAAACTGTAAGATCAAGACCTGAGCCAAAACCAAGAGTGGGACGCTCAACCGACTGAGCCACCCAGGACCCCTGAGGAGGTCCTCTCTTATTCAAGAAAATCAGGTTGATTTTAAGACCAAATGAGTGTTTGAACTCAATCTTTCCTCAAGTTGGCTTTAGATTATTACTAAGAAATTTTGGTGTAATTGCAATGTTAGACCATCCTTTGACAATTCTCATCTGAATTTTTAGGCAGGATAATGTTTCTGTCTCAGAGGTCTTTGGTCTTAAAAAATGTCTTTGTGCTTGGGGTTAACATTAGGTTAAAGATATGCTAACATTACAGCTGACATCTGACAGATGGAAAGATACTCTCAAATGGAAGGCACAGAGGGAAGGAAGTCAACTACTGCATATTATTGCCAGTCACTCTACTAGAAACGTTGTGTACGTTAGCTCCCAAACTTCAAAACGACTGTCTTAGGTAATTACAACCCCATTTTTAGTTAAGAAAATTAGTGTTCAAATAAGTTAAGTAATTGTGTAAAGGTCATATAGTTAAAAAAAATAGCACTAGAGGAATTTAAACACAGGTCTGTCTGAGTCAAGGTCAGGATCATTCCTGTTTATGCTGATGACTGTTCAGCTAAGAGGAATCCATGTGCACACTATCTTAGTTTCCCTTAAGATCTAAAGTCCTTTTAAAAAATCGTGTGTATTGCATTTTCCAGAATAAGTAATGCAAGTTACCACAGAATTGAATCTGAAGAGTTTAGAAAGCAAACCCAAAGTTGTGTTAGAAAATCCTGTGTGCAGCAAAACTAGGAGACGCCATCCAGTTGAGTATAAGATACATCCTGCCCAAACTGAAACAGAAATTGGGATCTACAGATTAAACAAAACAATTTGCTTTTCCAAGGACCAACGTGGGACTAAAGATAAAGACTTAGCCCTTGGATGAGTGGAATATACTAGCCAAAAAGCAATAGAGATTCAAGAACTAGGATTAGAGGAGGGGAAGGATAAAAAAAAAGTTAACAAAGATTGAGTAATCTATCCCTAATTTGTACCTCTTCTTATTTATTTGAACTGAATGTAAAATAAAAATTGTAAATAGCTACTCTCATGTGCTATATTGTGGTGGACATGGAACTGGAATTGTAAGTAACAGGGGTGGTTAGAGGTTGAGGGTCATTTGTTGTCTTTCTGCCACACCACATCTCCAGGACTGGACTGGGAATACATTTATGTCTAGAAATGTATTTGTGTGTGTGTGTGTGTGTGTGCGTGTGTGTTTAAGTTTATGTATTTATTTTGAGAGAGAAAAAGAGAGAGAGAGTTGGGGGAGGGACAGGAAGAAAGGGAGAGAGAGAATCCCAAGTAGGCTCCAAATTGTCAGTGCAGAGCCCAATGTGGGGCTTGATCCCACAAACCCTTAGATCAGGACCTGAGTGGAAATCAAGAGTAGGACGCTCAACTGACTTAGGCATCCAGGTGCCGCAGTAATGTGTTTTATTGGAAGCGAAGGTGAAAGTGGACAGACGGAGGTGGAAGAGGGAAACTGGAATAATTCAATAGGGAATTTTCTTGACTTAAATTAGTCTTCCCAATACACTAATCTGTGCCAAAGCCTACCGTGTGATGCCAAAGGAAATAGTCAAAACTATCCACAGCCGTGCAGAAATGTTCAGAGATGCATTGGGTGTGGTTTCCTATGTAAATGGTATTTAGGGCTTCCTGTCTTCTTCAGAAGAAGGAAGTGCACAAGTACGTGTGTGTGTGGCGTGTGAATTTCTCACTGTGTGTGTGTGTGTGTGTGTGTGTGTGTGTGTGAGTTTTGATGTGTGTTTCTGGGTGAGGAAGGGGAGGATGTATGCAGAGCAGAGATGTGAAGGAAGCACAGTAAATGTGGCATGCCTATCCATCTCAGAATCAGTTTGCGATGCTTCTATGGTACCCAATGTCACTCTCCATTTCTTCAGGCCTGGGAATGATTGTCTTTAATTACTTGTTTGGTTTTACTCCCATATTTCTGGGCTACCACATCTGTTTTTAATTTTCTCTCAACTGCAAAAGCAATATATATTCAAGGAAGAAAATTTGGCAAATATAAAAGACAAAGAAAATAAAATAAAATTGGCTCATAATTCTATCATCCTGCAATAACCATCATGAACATTCTGTTGTTTTCCAAGTATTTAGTTTTACAAAACTGGGATGATACTCTACATGTTGCTTTGTCACCTGATTTTCCCCCTTGAGTTTTATGTGTTTTTTATCCTTTTGTTCAGTGTGTTTTAATGTATCACTCGGCCGATTCTCCATCCTCATGCAGACCCATCCGTGCATTGACCTTACCACGTTTTCTATCTCAGTGATTTCAACCATGTCTCCTTTGAATTTACTGATCCCTCCATAAAATCACTTCTTTGCTTATACATTTAACTCCCTTTCTTTTTAATCACCTGGTAAAGGCTTAAATCTCAAAAAATTGAACTACCTTTCAATTCCACATGAAATACAGCTGGAGAAAAACATACATCTGAGTTGATTCCTCAAAGCACTTTCAAAGGACACCTCAAAAATACTGTCCTTCTAATGAATGAAACGCACTCCTAATTCTGGGCCTTTGAGTGTCCCCTCTGCCCAGAAATCCATTTCCTCAGCTATCTTCAGTGGCTTACTCCTTTACCATCAGGTTTTCCCTCAAATGTCACTAAACGCAGAGAAAACATCAATCATTGACTTCTATGCACTGTGCTGAAGTGATTATTTGTCTCTTTTCTCTTAGGCTCCTAAGAACAATACCTAGTAGAGTTTTGTCACATAGGAAATCTTCAGTAAATGCCTGCTAAATAAAAGAACAAATAAACAAAAAAAATTACTTTTCTAATTCATCAAGAGCTTTAACTGCATTATCACATTTGATTCTTTTTTTAAAGATTTTATTTTTAAGTAATCTAAACCTAATGTGGGGCTCAAACTTAAAACCCCAAGATCGAGTCACATGCCCTACTGACTGAGCCAGTCAGGCACCGCCATATTTGATTCTTCTAAAAAATTGTTGTGATATGAATTTAGTAATAGTATTTTGGTCATTTTATATGTACTTTGAGCAGGATTTGACCAGGTTTTCACCACCAGCAGGGAGAAAAACAGAAGCTCAGTGTTACTGTTGTTTTACCATCCTTCTCATGTTTCCTCACCAAAGTGGTCCTAAAAGCAGAATGCAGAGAAAATTCTAAAAGACATCACCCCTGGATGATATGAGATGCAGTAAGTGAACATGTCTCACCGAAACATTACATTTTTTGAAATATTACATAATTCTCTTATCTTAACGTTTGTGCAGATTTAGTGTATTACCCCATTGTATGTTTGTTTCAATATTTTTTTCTTAAAATAACGTACCAATTTACTTTACATGGTTTGACTCTTTCTCTCCTTCCCCCTCAAGTAAAACTGCTACTTCAGAAAGTACCCATATTCATCCTATGACTTTCCAGACCTTCTTGCATCCCATCAATGTCAGCAAAAGTAGGTATAAACCAACTGGAGAAACAACATGCTGTACCACACAGCCTTTCCCAGTTGTGGGTTGAGGGCAGAACCTGACAATGTTGTTATTTGTGTATATCAGTAAATGAGATGAGAAATGCCAACTCAATTAAGCAAAATATATTGTTGGGCAATATCCTAGCTCTAAGAGTTATCAGAATCTATAACATCGAACATGCATTTTGGACACTTTACAACTTAGACTGAAAGAAACTCTTCTTGATTCTCCCAGATATGTAACCACATTCCACTCTCTCTTCATCTGAACAACTAATGTACCTTTAGTGGATAACTATGACATTTATTGTGCATATTTGGAGGATATAATGTTCCCTAGGGAGTAAAAAATAATAAGTGCTTATATGCCCAGAATGAGAAAAAGTAACTAGAGAAGACAAAGTTCCTTGTTACTTGACTCCTAGATACACCTGGTCAAACTTTCAGAGGCCTGAGTCATAGCAAAATGATAAAAAATGCAATACGAGAAATATCAGTGCAGATTTTGATTGAATTACCAAGGGATTTCCATTTTACACAGCAGAAAAAAGGCAGGAAATCTTCTATTATTTATGGCAGATTACTTATTGGGGGCTAGAATTCTCAAAAATCTGGCTTTCTGCTGTAGACAATTATCTCCAAATGCAATAATCATACATAAATGCTCAACTTCTATTGCTACTCATAATGACCTTTTCGATAATTTTCTTCTATCATTAAACAAATTTAAATAGCCTCTGATTTATTTGCTGAAGACTCATTGTAAAATAGCAGAAATACAGTATTCTTGTGAGGACATAAAACAAAAAATATATGGCAAGAAAGTGAGCTCTATAGGCAGAGTTCAGAAACTACAAACTTAAATTCCGTTTGATATTTGTCTTATTTTCAATTATCTTTTTTTTCCTTGGATATCTAAAAACTGGATCCCTCTCTGCTAGAGACATTGAGCACGTGAAATTTGCAAGAGCATACGGAATTCCAAAATTATAGAATATGATAAAAATCAAAATTAGTAAACCAAATGTTTAAAATTTAATACACTGCTACTTGGGTCTCTGCCCCTTTAGGCTTAGAATGGACACATGGGAAGATTCAAGATTTCAAGCAAGAATTGCATGTTAGAATTGTCCTCTCCAGATTAAAACCATATTCCAAGAGTTCTGACTTAAGGGATCTAAATTTATAGCTTTCTTTTAAAATACTGATTGGATAGCAAAATATACAAATAAACAGACTCCAGGGAGGCAAACAGCATTTACTCCCTTCCTCTATAATATCAGCTTCCTTTACACCACCCTGCTACAGTGGCTGCGAGCCAATTCCTGTGGCAAGACATTTAAAAACAACTGTGTGGCTCTGTATTGATTAGCAACACAAAATTTGGCTCCATAAAGTCTGGAGAATGAATCGGGAGCTAATGCTGTTACCTGCTTGACTTCAATGTATCTTTGTGTGCTTAGCACAGGAAAAACAATTTAATAACAGGTAGTTTACAGTTTTGAGTATAGTGGACTGGTGAGGTTCAGCTCTAGATGTACTGGCAAAACTCAGCCAACAGATTGGTAGTTTTATTTATTTATTTTTTATAAAGTTAGCTTTTAATGGCCCATTTGTGATTGAATCCAGAATTTCAAAGTCTATACTACGAACCCTTGTTGTAGCTAAGAACCTTAGATTTTGCCAAGAATTTCTGGCTATGTCTGTAACATGCCAACGTGGTCGGATGCAAAATGCAGTATGACTGGCTATTTTGTGTGTCTAACAATTCTGATGTTACTTTTTAAAGATATTCAACCACTTTAACAGAAATAGAAAGTGAACATAATTACAACATCCATGTAAAAATGTGCACTGTGGAGTATGCTTGTATGAGTGATTTTTTTTTTTTTAATACAGGTTCTGTAAAGGGAAACCATTTGTTTGTGCTAACCTGTAAGATCTACAACAGAGAGTACTATGTTCATCTCACTTGACGTCCTAGTATTAAATTTAGTTGGAATGAGCAGTTTTATTAATGATTATTGTAATATGTGTCGCGATAAATGAAAACATCAATTTATAAATTGTCATTATTAGACTTTTTCTACTGCCTTGGGTTATTATTGTTTGTGTTCAACTATTTCTATTAAATTTAGGGTGTGGTTGACTGTCTTTTTTTAGGGTGATGATAGAAATAGTTGGTTTTATTTTGGGGGCAGGTTGAAATGAATTAGGATCATCTTAAGCCATTTCATTTCTTTGTTTTGATAATTTCTTCTCCTAGTAAAAAGAGACAACTATTTCCAACTCAGGGGAAAGTAAATAATCTAATTTGTACCAGGATTTAAGAGTACTTATTACACCATAATAAAATAGTGAAAAAGAAACAAAACATAAAACATAGGGACATTCAAAAACCTGCTCCCTCAGTCTCTCATGTGTTTCATTTCCCAGGCCCCAGCCTTTCTTTCCCTCTGTGCTTCTGTAAATCACTTGAGTAGTCTGGCTTTCTGCCATGTTTTCCTTCTTTCCTGTACACCATCAACATCTACATGTTAATACTAGCCTCTGGGACTACTTACATTTTTCTGTCTTTTTTAAAAAAAATTTAATGTTTATTTATTTTTGAGAGAGACAGACAGAGCGTGAGCGGGGGAGGGGCAGAGAGAGGGAAACACAGAATCCAAAGCAGGCTCCAGGCTCTGAGCTGTCAGCACAGAGCCCAAAACAGGCGGGGTTCGAACCAGGAGCCATGAGATTATGACCTGAGCTGAAGTTGGACACTGACTGAGCCACCCAGGAGGCCCCATTTTTCTGTCTTTTAAGTGGCTTTTCATATGAAGAAGAAGAAGAAGAAGAAGAAGAAGAAGAAGAAGAAGAAGAAGAAGAAAGAAGGGAGGAAGGAAGGAAGGAAGGAAGGAAGGAAGGAAGGAAGGGAGGAAGGGAGGGAGGAAGGAAAAAAGGCTGAGAGATCTAATTACCTTCTGCCCTTTTTATCCTCCTCTCCTTGCCTCCTCTAGAGCTCTGGGGAGACAACAGGTTCAGATGCATAAGATTTGCATGGATTTTTAACACTGATGTGATTCAGATTTTTCTGCTTTCATTTGGGAAAATGATATAACATCCTTGTCTCATTTGAGATCCAAGGAGAAAAGTTTTTAATATCTCTCCATGAAATGGAATAGTTACTGTGTGTTTTTTTATTTTTTAAATATATTTTAATTAATTAATTTTTTTGAGACAGAGGGGGAGGGCACAACTGAGTGAGGGGCAGAGAGTGGGACAGTGAGGGAAGTGGGGCTCACCCAAAGCATGCTCAAACTCACAAACTGTGAGATCATGACCTGAGCGAAAGTCAGATGCTTAACCGCCTGAGCCACCCAGGCGCCCCTGTGTGTGTGTGTGTGTGTGTGTGTGTGTGTGTGTGTTTAATTTCAGATTAGTGAAATTCCTAGTATTTCCAGTTTAGTAAATGTAGTTCTGAATAAATGTTGAATTTTATCAAATACCTTTTCTGTATCTATTGAAAATACCATATCTTGTTTCCTTTTATTACATTAATGTGATAAATTACTTTGGTCTTTGAATATAAATGCCTATCTGTAGTGATGACTTCTTTTTTATTCCTGGTATTACATATCTTTACCTTTGAAAAAATTGTCGGTGGGTGTGGATTTATCAATATATTTTTTTTAAGTTTATTTATTTATTTTGAGAGAGAGAACCCGTGAGCAGGGGAGGGGCAGAGAGGAGAGAGAAGAACCCAAGCAGGTACTTGAACTCAGAAACCATGAGATCATGATCTGAGCCAAAACCAAGAGTGGAGTCAGACCCTTAACCACGGACAGAATCACCCAGACAGACCACCTTTATAAGTCTTTTCAAAGAGACAACACTTGGATTTGTTAATTTGCTCTAAAAAACATCTTCCCTTTCATTTCTTTCTGTTTTTATGTTTCCTTTTTTCCACTTGCTCTAGTTTTAGTTTTCTCTTTTTTTCAAGTGTCTTAAAATGAATACTTAGATCAATGAAAATTATTCACTAATTTTCAGCCTTTCTTCTTTTCTAATATATTCATCAATGCTATAAATTTTCCTCTAAGCATGGCTTTAGCTACTTCCCAATGTTTTTGTATGCCATATTTTAACTCTTATAGATATCCTTTACATTTTATTTAATGATTTGATTAATGTGTCATTTAGAAATACATCATTTAATTTCTAAACAGTTAGGTATTTTCTAGTGATCTTTTTGCTATTGGCTTCTAGTCTGGCAATGTAATCAAAGAATATATCTGTCTGATTTAAATCCTTTGCAGTTTGTTCAGCTTCTCTTGGTCCCTATGGGAGGTTTGCTTTACAGCTATCTCTGTGTTATTATAGAAGTGAAGCCATCATTGTATTTTATCTACATTTTCTTGATTACTAGTGCAATTTTTTTGTCTTTTTTTCAGAAATTTTAAATTTTGACAGTCTGATTTAACTTATTCGTAATTTGTATCTTTTATTTCATGTTTCAGAAAATTATTCCCTATCTTGACATCCAAAAGATATTCTAACACATTTTATTTTTTAAAGTTTCTATGATAGTGAAAGAACATACTAGCCATATAAGATACCAACACAACATACCTAAATAAGGCTTGGTCTAAACAAATTGATAAATACTGTCACTCTATCCAGGACCAACTCTCTCCACCTTTTCAAAAAAATTTTATTTATTTTTATTGTTGAGAGACAGACAGAGAAAGCAAGAGTAAGTGAGGGGCAGAGAGAGAAGGAGAGAGAAAGAATCCCAAGCAGGCTCCACACAGCACAGAGCTGGACGTGGGGCTCAAACTCACAAACCATGAGATCATGACCTGAACCGAAATCAAGAGTCTGTCACCTAACCGACTGAACCATCCAGGTGCACCCCCACACCTTAAAAAAATCTACCCTAACATATCTGTCCAACTCTAATTAAAACCTCCTTGGGGCGCCTGGGTGGCTCAGTCGGTTAAGCGTCCGACTTCAGCTCAGGTCACGATCTCATGGTCCATGAGTTCGAGCCCCGCGTCGGGCTCTGGGCTGATGGCTCAGAGCCTGGAGCCTGCTTCTGATTCTGTGTCTCCTTCTCTCTCTGCCCCTCCCCCGTTCATGCTCTGTCTCTCTCTGTCTCAAAAATAAAAAAATAAACGTTAAAAAAAAAAAATTAAAAAAAAAAAAAAAAAAAAAAAAAAAAAGAAAAGAAAACCTCCTAATAACAATAGCTAACATTTATTACTGATTATGTGTTAGGAACTACACTAAATGCTTTACAGACATGTGTATTTAGTTCTCACACCAAACCTATGGATAGGTATTATTACCATTTCTAATTACGACAAGGACAGTGTCATGTTAAAAGCAAGGGATCTGGTAAGCAACAGAATTCTGCTGAGTTCAAGCAGCCTATGCAGGATCTGACTCTTAGTCACTATGGAATGTGAAGGTCATTACTAGTACACAAGGAATTGTAATAATTACTTTCTTGGCCTTTGGGATTTCTCTTGGTTCTGCTTCTCTTCTTCTTTCATCTAGTGTTCCTCGTTTCTAGTCTTTTGCTTTTGATTTGAATTCTGACTTTTTACTTAGGCTTTTTTAATTGACAGCTCTGTTTTAATGATCTGCCTAGCTTTGATTTAGTACTAACTTTTTATTGCTACCTACTACATTTGGCTCTAACTTCAAACTCTTGGGTTTTCACTGGATCCATTGCTCAGGGCTGAGTCTAACACTGGCCTAACAGAGGATATTAAATAAGAAATATGCTATACCCCTCCTATAACTCTAATAACTTGTGACATACCCAATACCTCCTCCAAAAACCATTCTTCATTCATTTATCCATGTATTTAATCTTTCTTTCTTCCTTCCTTCCATCATCCCTCCTTCCCTCCCTCCCTCCCTCCCTCTCTTCCTTCTTTCTATCCTTGGATTTGTCAGAGAATGTTAACCTGGTCTATTGTAAGCATTGGGTATATGGGGATGAATAAAGTGTGTGCCTTACCGTGTAGAGCTCATATTCCAACAGACAAGACAGGATTTAACAAATATTGATGATAATCAGTGAAATAGCATTGCATTAAATATTCTGAATTCATCACGGATGTTTTCACAAAAGAGGCAGCAAATGAGCTGAGCCTTCAATGATAAGTTTTTCAGATGGATGGGGAAGAGGTGCTGGGAACCAGTGCTTCAATTAAGATGCTAGATTTCCAAATATTCCTTTAAAAATGAGTAAGAATTAGCCTGAGGGAAAGAACTTAGATGATCCTGGCAAAGGGGTTTATGATCTCAGAAAAAGCACAAAAATGGGATTTTTACTATGTTAAAATTGTTCATTTGGGCCCTTACTTTCTTTATTCTTTCCCTCCTATTCTTTTTTGTATTTCTCAGGGTGGTTTTGGTAACCACAAAGCTGGTGACACTTTATCACTACACTCATATTTCAAATATAGCATATTATAAAGGTCCATAGTCAAGTGAAACCCTAAGAAGCCACAATGTTCCCCCACAAGATCTGAACACTCAGGTCCATGGCCCATTTTACTTGCATAATTTGCTGTGAGTGTAATGTAACCTAGTGAGCAATTTGAAATGTTTTTTTCTCTTTTCACTTTCTAGGGAGTTTTCTTGATAAGTCACCAAAACATTATTTTAGAAAACTCAATTACTTTAACCAGGCTGAAAAAAATCAGTATGTGTATTGTTTTTAAATATATATATATGTGTGTATACATACACACACACACATATATATATACACACATATATATACATACATCATTTCTAACACATATTTTTACATAAAAGAATGGCATGCAACAATATATTTAGACTCCTAAAATATTTTCCTCAATTATACTTCGTTTGCCTATAAAATATGACCTAGTCAAAATATTAAAAGTATTTTTCATTTGTCCTAAAGTTGTTAGTTTATATCATTCCTAAGTTAAAGATAACTTTTAACTTTAAATTATTGAGACTGACTTGCCACTAATAAAAATTTACACTTATGGGTGAATGGCTGGGTCAGTCAGTAGAGCATGTGCCTCTTGATCTTGGTGTCATGAGTTCAAACCCCACAATGGGCCTAGAGCTTATAAAATAAAATAAAATAAAATAAAATAAAATAAAATAAAATGCCACATTTATGCATACTACCAACCTTTACCTAATTTCTTGCAGTTTCTAGTCTAGTCATTATCTCTTTTTAGCTCTCCAAGAATTCAAAGCAATTTTAAGGAGACCTAAGTTATCCATTCTTTGCTCTGTCTAATATTTTCCGAATTTGTTGGTTAACTCTTTATTCCTAAATACAAAATAAAATCATTGTTTTTTTTTTAAATTCAATTTCTTTACAAGTGCATGGATTTTTTAAAAGTAGGCCAATTAACAAAATGAGGGAGAGAAAAGAATGGATTGCACTCTCCTTTACCAAATTAGAAAAGACAAAACCAGTTTTTGAAGAAAAGAACCTGACAATCATCTTCAAGTTCAGAGTTACAAGTAATTTTTTTGGATCGTTGTCAGAAGAAATAGGTTTCATGTGGAGTAGAAATTATTAAAATAGCTATTATACAGCACTGCTGAGCTATGTATGATATGCAAAGATGAAGAGTTATCCTTGTTCCTCTAAATTTTGAGGCAAAGGCAGTTTAAGAACAGTTCTGAATTGGGTCTCCAAAGTACACTCTTCTTTTGCCAAAACAGGGGACGGCATACCCCTCCAAGATAAAGACCAGTTTTACCTGGGATAACTAGAATTGTCAAAAATAATAAACTCAGAGTGGAAAAAAATAACAAAACTTAGAGTTTAGAGTAAATCCCCAGCTCATTTCGGAATGTCTCCTAAATATCTCTTATAGATAATTTGTGCATATGCTAAATATATATTTTAATACGAAGCTATGAAATATAGAAATTTTAAACATTTATCTCTGATTTCTGAATATTACCTATTTAAAAATTATATGAATTTCCAATGTACTCTGTTATAGCAAAATATCCTCAAAACTTAAAAAAATGAGTGGATGAGGTAAAGATCAAAAATATAATAAGCTATATTTTATTTTATTTATGAATGATTCAACACATTTTAATTTCCCCGAAATGTTTTAACATGTAAAAGAAAATGTCTAAATTGTTTTGTTTTCACAAAAATACATGTAAGAATATTTTCATACATGAAAAATATGGAAATACTTTATTATAAAAATTTATGATAAAGCAATTCTGATCCTTGGTTATAATGGTTGTCATAATTGAAAAATATGTCATATTGATATATAAATACAAAAGGAAGGCATTATTAACTGTGAGTTTTAAACTATGGTGCTAAATTTCATCCACTAACTAAACAAAATCTTTTGTTGAAATTCATCCATCAAGTTCCTGTCATCTTTGATGTCCATGAGATATTGGTGCACAATAAATTTGCAATTTATATTTTTGAAATTAATTAAAATGCAGAAATTGTATAAGAAAATTTAAGTTTCAAAAACTATGCTCATACATTCTTATTTGCATTTATTTTTATGTTTTAAATATTTGTATTTATTTTTTGGAGGAAGAATGCAAGCAGAGTGGCGAGGCAGGGAAAGAGGGAGACACAGAATCTGAAGCAGCCTTCAAGCTCTGTGCTGAAGCCCCACATCGGGCTCTGTGGGGCATGAACTTACAAACCATGAGATCATGACCTGAGCCTAAGTCAGATGCTCAACTGATTGAGCCACCCAAGTGTCCCACATGCTCATACATTTTTAAAGATGCCCTGTCCTTTGTGGCAAAACAGAGCACAAAAATTGGAAACGTTTTTATCTGTCACTAATATATGTATTTCTCTGTTGACCACCTGTGTTGTGAAACTGTCACATATCCGTCATGATACCTTCGAGTCCTGATGGAGACAGAGGGCCAGGCTCAATTCTTCCATTAACTTCTTTCTTATTTAAATATTGGATGTTCTCATTTTTTCTTCCTTCACTGAAGTGGACTGCCTTGAATGTCTCCTGCTGTGGGGTGGGCACATTCCACTTTATAGACCATCAGGCTAGGTTAGGGTTAGGGTTAGGATTAGAGTTAGGATTAAATGGATTACATTTGGGGGTACAGTTCTGCTTGATTAACAGATTCATCTTCTATTGAATTACTATCTTACCTCTCTTAAATTCTACTCTTTGGTCTTAGTTTGGTTTACTGGAAATGGTAAAATCATGTCTAGATTCAGTATCTCAGGGCCAGACAGGACTTTAGAAGTCATGTATTTCTATTTCCCACTCAGTTTAAGTGTAAAGTTGCCAGATTTACCAGTAATTTCAAATAAACAACACATTTTAACACTATTTGCAAATACTTAGTGTCTTATATCTTATCTGTCAATCCTCCATTGGTGACCACTCTGCAGGAATTCTAACATGTGGGTATCCAGCTTCCCCTTCTCCAAATAGAAAGAAAAAATTCTTGTTAAATAGGGAAGTAATTGATTACAAAGTCTATGTGTATATAAACATCAAAATCGACTAAGATGCTGTTTTAATTTTTTCTTTCCCTTTGTTATGAATCATAAACTAATTTCCTGACATGGTAGGTCTTCAAAAACTTTGTGGAATCAGAGCAAAGATAATATAAAAAATGAATTTTAGGTCTTGAAGATCCACACCTCATGTGGTACCATAAGGAAGATGTACTAAGTAATGTCAAGTCAGTTGATTAAGATTACAAAACAACGGGGGCTAAGTTGGATAGACAGCATGTATTTCTAGACTTCTGATCAGAGAAAGTCTTCTTTACTGACCACAGATTATTCTCCAAGCTTCCTAATGGGTTTAGCCTTCATAGACATATGTAGACTCCTCAAGGAAATAGCTGCACTGGAAAGTGGAAAGCTGCCTAGGACTTTGGAACTTGTATTCCTTTTCAATGAAGATTCCCAAATACACTCATCAATTTGATTCACAGAGAGAAACTCATCTTCAAAAAGACTCTTGGTCAGTCATGGAGAATGCATACTGCCATTCTGGTATACTCTTGACTGTGAGTTGAGGGAAGAAAAAATTAAAAGCTCCTTTAACTTGAAGCCACCATTGAAGTACAGCTATTTATTCTATGTGACAGATTGGGAAGCTAACAAAAATGGGCTGTGCCGGCATGCTAAAATGTTATGACCCCAGTAAAAGTTCCTCAGTTACTGGCACAGTAAATCCATACGCTATGGGAAAACATTCTTGAAATCCACTAGTCAAAAGAAACATGACTAGAGGCTCAATTTTGTAAATGTAGCATGCTTCTGGAATTGCAGTAGCTAACCCACCCCTGAAGGATGCCAGGCTGGAGATGGGGGCAAAGTCAGATTCATGGTCCTATGAATCCTTGTGTGCACAAAGCCCAGGACTTAGAATGGCTCCATGCTTGGTTTAATGCTCTGTTGTCATTGTTTTGAAAGCCTTAACCATTTTGAATAAGGGCTCCCACATGTTCATTTATTTTATAATGGGTCATGGAAATTGTGTAGCTGGTCCTTCATTGAGGTGAGAATGTTGGTCAGGGCTGTGGTTTGTGGTCAGAGAGCAGAGTTTTCCCATGTGCTGTGTTCTCTTCAGTGATAGCTCCGTGCCCATAAGGGGACTGAGTGGGGAATACCCCTTGCACACTATCTTCCAAATCCGATCTAAACTTTGGATCTTCATTATCACTTCCACCTATATCTAATTGGAAACTGTGGTTTCTATCTCTTACATATATTTAAAATATATTCCCTCCTCTCTGCCTCTTCTGCTCATGGCTTTCTTCAATTCTCTTCATGTCTTGCTTGGCCAATTGTGCTAAGTATCTCATTGGAATATCTGACTCTGGTTTAGTCTTATACTGTCCAATTCATCTTCTATAGAAAGGTCAAATTTTGTTTCCTAACACTGCTTGCTTTTATAAATAAAGTTTTATTAGAATACAGCCACACCCATTAATTTACATCTTACCTATGGCTGCTTTTGTCCTATAGCAGCAAAATTGAATCATTTTAACAAAGGCTGGCAAAAGTTAAAAAATACTAGGTGACCATTTACAGAAAAAGTTTGCCAGTCTGCGTTTTATAGTTATCCCCAAATTATCGTCTAACATGCATATTTAAACTTTTTATCTCTCTGTTTAACGCTGAATAGGCACTCCATTGTTTGAAACATAAATTCTAAGCTATTCAACTTGCCATATCCAGTTTTTGATAGGCCCCTTTCTATTTTTCTCTGCTAACAATATCTGGACCATTGACTGGTTCCCATGAGAGTGGAGACAAGTGTGTAGGAGAAAGAAGGAGGAAAAGATTTAATCAGATTTACTTCAGAAGATATTCTAAATGCCACCCTCTATTCAATGCCACATCTGCACACTCTTTTTAAATTTAAATTTCTTTAAATTTTTGTTTTGAGAGACAGTGAGAGAGAGCGAGAGAGAGCAGGCTTGCAAGCAGGGGAGGAGCAGAGAGAGAAGGAGAGAGAGATAATTCCAAGCAGGTTCCCCAAGGTTAGTGTGGAGCCCGATGCAGGGCTCAAACTCACGAACTGTGAGATCAGGACCTGTGCTGAAACCAAGGGTCAGATGCTTAATTGACTGAGACACCCAGGCACCCCTGGACCACACCTTTCTCGAGATTATTAAAATCGATTTATATTCAGGCTAAAGATATAACTTATCCAATTGAATATTATCCAAACAGAAGAAATATTCACTGAGAAAAAAAATATTTTCCCCACAATGCAGTGCCTTTACATTAAGAACAATTAAAATTTATTACTTACTTTGTGCCAGATATTATCCTAAGCATGCACTTACTGAAATTTTTTACTTGGAAGGGTTAAGCTATTACTAGTAGGCAGTGGGGCCAGAACTTAAAACTCAGGTGTTCTCATTCCTGAGAGTTCATATTGAGTTACTACATTCTTGTCCTTCTGAAATAAAGTACTGCTTTTCCTTGATGTGAGATCAAGTTCTCTGGAAAACATAAAGATAAATAGCTTAAAATTTTATTCCTAAAGTGAAACTCTGCATTCTGTTTAGAACAACCCATATGAAGCCAGAAGGACAATGGCTGCCTCTGTGATTGAGGAGGCCTATGTAGCCAGACAAATGGCCTTTTTTTGTTTTATCTGTTGGACATTAAGGGTTACTTCATGACTTTACAACGAGTTTGAGCTCCCATGGTACCAGGGCTTGACAGTTGACTTTGGGTTTTCTTATTTATTTATTCTCATCTAATGATGAAAATAACATATTTTGTTTTGGATTGAAAGAAAAAAAAACCCAACTTGTCAAGACACATTACACCAAAAATGATATCATCTCTGGAATTAAAATAAAAATATTTCATTTTACCATGTGTGACCTGGATCAAACTTTATAGTTGGACACTGATGCTCAGCAAGGCAAAGATTCTTATTTAAGGTCATGGGGCAGAATCAGAACTAGAACCAAGGTCTTAATAGGTTCATGAACCAATGTACTTAATAACCAAGTCCTTCATTTCATGCTTGTATATATACTGTGGCTTATTGCTTGTGGCTTCTGACTTCAATATAATTAGTTACTAAAAACAAAACAAAACTTTGCATATGTGATAGAATGTGTTGTCAGGTATATGAGGTTGCAAAACTCTTTATCTCTTTAAATTTTTCAACAAATATGCATCGGGCACATCATGTATGTGGTAATAGCAAACTCTAGGTGATTCAAGTCACTTATCCTTATTATGCTTGTGTTGGCAATGCCACTTGATCTTTTTTTGATGATGACCTTGGTAATTATTGTAACGAAGTTGCAGCCATACGATACCAGAGACCTCAATTTTGCTCCCTTTCAACTCAAAATGTCTCTGGTCTTCACTCTTCCTTTCTTCTTTCTAGTTTCCATAAAATGTAAGGTCTCCGGTATTTCTAAGACATCCCTGTATACCCCATTTCCTGTCCTTTTTTATTGCTTCTCAAACCTGGTTTTGAAAGGGTTAAGTTTGTCTTTTTTCATTCCCAATCACCTGTTTCTTCCTGTTATCTTGAAAACATGCTCAGGTACTCCTTACCATGGGAAATACTCTTTGCCCTAACACTAACTACAGCTATAGCCTTATTGTTTGTTTGTTTTTAAATTAATTTCTAAATTTCTTGAAAAGTTCTCTGGATTAATTGCCTAACTTTCTAGCATTCATTTATATCCCCCTATTGTATGCCTTGTTTCCCCACCTCTCTGGTGAAATTGCTCTCTCAAAGGTCAACATGTTAACTGGACTTACTGTGGTGACCATTTTGCAATATATACAAATATCAGGTCATTATTTGTGCACCTGAAACTAATATAATGTTATATGTCAATTACGTCTCAGTAAAAAAAAGTCACCACAAACTCATTATTGTCAAATCCAGTAGATGTTTCATAGATTTGACCTTCTTTCATATGGCTGCAGTATTTGCTATTTTTTTCTTGAAAATATTTCCTCTTTTAGCTTCTGTGACCTGCCATTTCCTGATTTCCTCTTACCTTTGTATTACTTCTCAGTTTTCTTGTCTGGTTTCCCCTCTATCACTTGCCCATTAAGCTCAGATAGTCCTCCAAAAGACCCTGCACTCATTTTTTCTTATCTGCGTCTGCACAATCTTCTTGAGTCATCTCTCCTGCCTTTCACAGCTTCAGTGATCACAGTTGCTGACTTTCTGAGTAAAGGGACTCTTTGAGCAGCTGACCAAGGCTAGGAACCCCTCACCCAAATTTCCACGTGAGAAGACAACATTTGTTAAGCTAACATTTGCAGAATACTTGCTATGTGTCTATTAAATCCTTACAACAATCTCATGAGGTTGGGTAAGGAACTTGGCTAGGTTTTAAACCCAAGCAGTTTGACTATAAACATACAGTGGCATGCAAATTCTGCACACATTGTTAGCAGAATCATGGCCTCCTAAATCTCTTTTAAGGGACGCCTGAACTACTGCCGTCAAGATGATGGCCACAAAACTTCTCTCCCTAGCTACAGTCTGAATTCTATATATACTTGTCTTTTTTACGGCAGGTTTTATTGAGGAATAGTTGCCATGCAATAAGCTGCACGTATTTATTTAGTGCACGAGTTGATAAGTTTGGCATGTGTATATATCTGTGAAACTATCACCACATTCAAGACAATAAACATATCCGCCACCTCCAAGAGTTTCCTGAGCGCCCTTTGTACCACTCCATCCTGCCCCTTTCCACCCAGTTCTGCTCAGAGGCAACCAGCTATCTACTTCCTGATACTACAGTTTGTGTCTTCTAGTTTTATATTAATAAAATCCCACAGTGTGTGCTCTTTTACTGCCTGACTTCATTCACACAGTGTACGTACTTTGAGATCCATTCATGTTACATGTAACAGCAGTTTATTCCTATTTATTGCTGAGTAGTATTCCATCAAATGGATAGACCAAAATTTATTTGTTTATTCATCTGTGATGGATGTTTGGATTGCCATTGGGGGCCATCACAAAAAGAAAAAATAAAAAGCTTCTATGAACACTTTTGCACAAGTCTTTGTTCAGAGTGGAACGGTTAGAACATATAATATACATACATTTAATTCTTTTTAAAAATGTCAAAGAGTTTTGCAAAGTGACTGCACCACTTTACATTTCCATCCTTGATATATGAGAATTTCAGTGTTTTCACATACTTGCTAATACTTACTGTGATTAATATTTTTAATTTTAACTGTTCTAATAGGAGTTTGCTGGTATCTTGAGCTTTAGTTTGAATTTTCCAAATGACTAATAGAATAAGCATGTATTCATGGCCTTCATTGTCATCACATATATTCTTTGTTGAAATGACTCTTCAAATATTTTTCCATTTAAAAAATTGAGCTTTTCTCCCCTTATATTTGAGTCTTGAGAGTTCTTTATATATTCTGAATACAAATCCCTTATTATACCTATCATATTTTCTTTCAATTTGACTTTTTTTTTGTTATTATTATTATTTTAACGTTTATTTATTTTTGAGACAGAGAGAGACAGAGCATGAACAGGGGAGGGTCAGAGAGAGAGGGAGACACGGAATCCGAAACAGGCTCCAGGCTCTGAGCTGCCAGCACAGAGCCCGAAGCGGGGCTCAAACCCACGAACCTTGAGATCATGACCTGAGCCGCAGTCGGGCGCTTAACCGAATGAGACACCTAGGCGCCCCAACTTTTCATTAATTTGATAGTAATTTGTGATGAACTGAAGTTTTAAATTTTGGTGAAACATATTTTATCAATTTTTTTCTTTTATAAGTATGTTCTTAATGTCATATCAAAGAAATCTTTGCCTAACACAAGATTACAAAGATTTTCTCCCATTTTCTTCTAGAAATGTTAGAGTTTTCAGCTTACCATTTAGGTCTAGAATCCTTTTTAGTTAACTAGTATATGTAGTGTGAGGTGTGGATCAAAGTTTATATTTTGCATATTATTTTCTAGTTGTTCAAGCACTAATAGATGGAAAGACTATCTTTTCTCCACAGAATTGTCTTTTCACCTTTGCCCAAAATTAGCTGTCTATCTATGTATGGGCTGTTTCTTGATTATTTTGTTCTACTGATCTATTTGTCTATCTGTATACAAACACCACAGTCTTGATTACTTTAGCCTTATAATTTGTCTTGAAGTAAGGTAGGGTTAATCCTCTTTTGATCTGTTTCAAAATTTTTTTAGCTTTTCTAGGTTTCTTGAATTTTAATGAGAATTTTAGAACCAAATGTTAGAATCAGCTTATCAATTTTTTTTAAGTTAACATTTATTTATTTATGAGAGACAGAGAAAGACAAAGTACAAGGAGGGGAGGGGCATAGAGAGAGAGAGACACAGAATCTGAAGCAGGCTCCAGGCTCTGAGCTGTCAGCACAGAGCCTCATGTGGGGCTTGAACCCAGAAACCATGAGATCATGACTTGGGCCAAAGTCGGATGACTAACCAACTGAGCCACCCAGGGGCCTCAGAATCAACTTATCAATTTATACAGAGAAACCCATTAGAATTTTGAATGGAGCAACATTGAATCTATAGATCAATTTGAGGAGAATCAATATAAAATAAATTGAGTCTTCTGAGGCCTGCATAAAGAACATTTCTCCATTTATTTAGATTTTCTTTTTTTAAGTTTATTTATTTATTTTGAGAGACAGAGAGAGAGTGCAATGGGGGAGGGCAGACAGAGAGGGAGAGAGAGAATCCCGAGCAAGCTTCACATTGTCATTGAGATTCACACTGTGAGATTGTGACCTGAGCTAAAATCAAAAGTCAGATACTTAACCAACTGAGCCACCCAGGCACCCCTAGATTTTCTTGAATTTCTCTTAGCAATGTTTTACCCTTTTCAGTTTACATGGAATGAGCATCTTTTGTCAGATTCACTTCGAAGTCATTTTTTATGCTATACTGTAAATATTATTTTTTAAAATGTCGATTTCTGATTGTTCATTGCTAATATAGAAATACAATTTTGATCTTATATAGAGATCTTTAATTCTACAACCTCTCTAAATTCACTTTTTTCCCCCCAGTAACATATTGTCCATCAGATTTTTTTATGAAGATGATCATCTTGTCTTCAACTAAAGACAATCATATTTCTTTCTTACAGTAAGGCTTACTTCTGTGTAGCTAATCTTGCCTTAATGGCTAGAATCTTTCACACAAGAAAAGGATGTGGTGAAAGTGGACATTCTATCACATTCCTGATCTTTAGGGAAAAGCATTTAGTTTTCACATTAAGCATACATTAGCTGTAGAATTTTCATAGATGCACCTTATTAGGTTATCCTTTTATTCCTCATGTTGCTGAAAATTTTTATCAGGAATGGATATCAAATTTTGTCAAATGCATTCTCTGCATCAATTGAGAAGATCATTCCTATTGTTGGAAGGAGTATACTACAAATAGGTCAATTAGGTCAATTAGGTCAATTTGATTGATAGTGTTGTTCAAGTATTCTATGTACTTCGTGATGTCTACTTGTTTTTTTTTTAATTTTTTTAATGTTTATTTTTGACAGAGAGAGAGAGAGAGAGCAAGAGCAGGGGAAGGGCAGAGAGAGAGGGAGACACAGAATCCAAAGCAGGCTCCAGGCTCCGAGCAGTCAGCATAGAGCCTGACGCGGGGCTCGAACTCACAGACCGCGAGATCATGACCTAAGCTGAAGTCGGACGCTCAACCGACTGAGCCACCCAGGCACTTGTTTTATCAATCATTGACAGAGGAGTATTGAACTCTTTAAGTATAACTGTAGACTGGTCTCTTTCTCGTTGCAATTACATCAGTTTTTGCTACCTATATTTCGAAACTCTGTAATCATATGCATAAATAGTTAATATTGCTATGATTTCTTGAATAATTCACTCCTTCAACATGAAAAGAGCACATTTATCATTGATAATATTTCTTATTCTGAAATCAAATTTGTCTGATCTTAATATAACCACTCCAGCTTTCTTTCAATTAGTGTCATCATGGCATATCTTTTTCCATCCATTATTTTTAGACTCTTTGTGTGTATTTAAACATCATTTCTTATAAGCAGTATATAGTTAAGTTTCGTTTTTATATCCAATATGACAGTCTTTGCCTTTTAGGTGGTGTGTTTAGACTTCACATTCAGTATGGCTGTTAATAGATTTAAATACATTATTTTGCTCTTTGCTTTGTATTTGTCTAATTTCTTCTTCGTTCCTTTTTCTTCTTTTATCTATCTTCTTTTGAATTAATTAATTTTTTTGTTTCTATTATATCTTTGTTGACTTATTAGCTATCCTAACTTTTATTAGTGATTGACTAGAGTTGGTTGTATACCTAGTTAACTTATTAGTGAACGTTTAGTGATATTATATCACCTTGTGTATAGTATAAGAACTTTACAGTAGTATATTTCATTTGTCTTTCCTGTCCTTCATGATATTGTTACATACATTTTAGTTTTACGTATGTCATAAAATCCATACTACCTTGTTGGTTTTTGTTCAAATAATCAATTCCCTTCTAGATATGTTTAAATAATAAGGGAAAACATTTATCCTTCTAATTACCATTGTTGAAGATCTTCATTCCTTTGTATACATTACTATTTTTATGCAGTACCATTTTTTTTTCTGCTGAAGTACTTCCTCTAATATTTTTTTGTTATTTTGTAGTGTAGATCTGCTGGTGATGAATGAATTCCTCAACTTCTATTTCTGAAAAAGTCTTTGCCTTCATTTTTGACAGGTGTTTTCTTTACCTAGAGCATTCTCAATAGTTTTATTCTTTAAATGTCAGTATTTCAACAATGCTATTTTCTCATATGTAGTGTTTCCAATGAGGAATTTGTGGTCATTATCTTTGGTCTTACGTATGTAAAGTTTTGTTTTTCTTTGGATGTTTTCAATATTTTCCTTGTAGCATTGATCTTGAGAAATTTGACTATGATGAGACTTGCTATAGTTTTCTTCAATTTATTTACTTATTTTTGCTTACGTTTCATCAAACTTCTTGAACACATGTGGGCTTATAGTTTTCATTAAGTTTGGAAAATTTTCATCCTTTTTTTTTCAAACGTTTTTTCTATCTGTGCCTTTCTGAGGACTCCAATTAAGTGCCTATTAGGGAGTAACATCACCACAATGCAGAGTAGAAGAACCTAGCCTCTGTTCCCTCACAAAAGTAAATAATTATACAGTTCTCTTGAACAAAAATAGCTCTGGGAGAATTCAGGAGTTCACTTAAGACACTTAGGCAACACAGTGGTGCAAAAAAAAAAACAAAAAAAAAACCCTAAGAATAACCACACAAAGAAGGAAGGAAGAACAACTTCATTTTGCTTGCATTATCCCATCCCCCAGGCTGAAACTGTTCAGTGCCAAGAGGGAACTCCCTAGCTCAAAAGAATTTCCCTAGACAGGAAAGAGAGAATGGGGCGGGTGATCAGCTTCCTGAAACTCGTGGGGGTATTGCATGAGAAACCCATTTTAGATTCACCTCACCCAAAGGTCAGCAAAACTGAGACAAATTGAGACAGCTTGGAACATGGAAGAGGGCAAAGGCAACCAGTATCAGCCATATAGTGGAAGTGGCCATGGGATCCCCTGCTTTTCAGGGGATCCCAGGAGCTTGTGCCACTGAAGAAACCAAAACCAACACTGCCACTTTGGACCCTACAGACTTTAGTGCTGATGTTTTTCCCCTATAGGTTTCATGTTCACAGATGCTTGAATACCTCCCCACTCCCTCTTACTATTCCCATCCCCATCTGGAGCCCAGGATGCACACTGGCAGCCAGCCGTGGGCTCTGCTGGTGCACAAGTACAAGATACCAGCCTGGAACCTCACAACTGACTGCCACTGCTGTGTGTACAGTCTGGGCTAACCTCTCCAGGTGTATGCCTGCACTCTATTGTCCTGGTTCCCATCCCGGGCCTCCACTGCCATGTGTGTACCCACGGTAAGATCCTGCAACCATGGTAGTGCACACCAACAGCCAGAGCTCCCACAGCTGTTTGTGGGCACAGATTCAGTCCTGTCTCTTGTCACAGGCATGCACCATTGGGCTCATCTGCAGCTAACCCAACCATCTGTGCACCTGCATGCCCCTAACCTCACTGTTACTGAATCTCAGTTATGCATGTACCCCGGCAGTAGCCTGCAGCCATGGGAGTAGACATTGACAGCCAGGGTCCCCACAGATGTGCCGCAGAAGTTGACCACTGCCCTTGCTTTTGGCCATGGCCCTTAGCACTACATATGTCTGCAATCGGCCTTTGTCAACACAAAGGATCTGCAACCAGCCCTGCAGCTGAGTTTGTACACACCACTACTCAGACCACCACTGCTGCTTTCTCTGGTCCTAGCTGATGGACATGGAGGTGTTCCTGAGGATTCCAGCAACCCTCGCAGCCTTTGAAGACCCACCCTACAGTGCTTGCCAAGAACCATGCAGTTGTTGATCCTGGTGGCCTGAGTTACCAAGACATCACACAGCTTGAATCCAGAGCCACCATACATACCACATGCTCTGCACTTAGCACCTTGCAACATTAGACCCAGGACCACAGCATGCTCTAGCGTACCCCTACCCACAGATGACGGTTTTTCCTTACTGAAGTTATTCTATAAAGACTGGCAGAGGAAACTGCTTCTTCAAATATGCAAATACTTGCACAGGGCTACAAAAAATTGTGAAGAATCAAGGAACCATGACATCACCATTTAATTACAGTAAGCCTTTAGAAACTGATCCCCCAAAACAGAGGTACATGAATTGCTGGACAGAATGTTCAAACTAATTGTCCTAAAAATGCTCAGAGACCTGCGAGTGAAAACAGAGAAACAATTTAACAAAATTAAGAAAACAATAGAAGAACAAAATGAGAAGTTCAAAACAGACAGGAATGAAGAAGGAGCTGAAGAATACAGTGGCTGAACCAAAGAACTCTACAGATGGTTTCAGCAGCAGACTGGACCAACCAGAAGAAAGAATCAGTGAAACTTGAAGATGAATCCTTTGAAATTATCCAGTTAGAGGACCAAAAGAAAAACAATGAAAAGGAATGAAGAAAGCCTACAGGACTTAAATGGTGTTATTAAAAGAAACAATCTGGGGTGCCTGGGTGGCTCAGTTGGTTAAGTATCCAACTCTTGATTTTGGCTCAGGACACGAGCTCATGGTTGTGAGATCAAGCCCTGGGTCAGGTTCTGTGTTGGCAGCAGGGAGCTTGCTTGGGATTCTGTTTCTTCCTCTCTCTCTGCCCCTTCCCCCTCTCAAAATAAGTCAATAAACATTAAAAACAAAAGAAATAATCTATGCATTCTTAGAGTCCCAAGAAGGAGAGAAGGGCAGATAACTTATTTAAAGAAATAATGTCTGAGAACTTCCCCAAACTAGGGAAATATTTGGAATCCAAGTTCATGAAGCTCATAGGTCCACAAAAAAGTTCAACTCAAAGACATTTTTTTGAGACATATTATGATAAACTGTCAAAAATCAGAGACAAAATAATCTTGAAAACAGCAAGAGAAAAGAATCTTGTAACTTATAAAAGGACTGCTGTAAGTCCATCAGCAAATTTCTCAACAGAAACCATAAAGAGTGGGAGAGTGGGATGATATATTAAACATGCTGAAAGAAAAAAGGTCAATCAAGAGTATTTTATTTGGTAAAGTTAATCTTCAGAAATGAAGGTGAGATAAGACTTTACCAGACAAAAGTTGAGAGTTAATCATCACTAGACCTGCTAACAAGAAATGTTAAAAGGAGTTCTTCAAGAATACATTTGCTATTCATATATCTGATAAGGGGTTAATATCCAAACTATGTAAGCAACTCATATGATTCAAAAGCAAAACCACAAATAATCAGATTAAAAAATTAATAAAGAATTTGAATAAATATTTTTCCAAAAAAGACATACAAATAGCCAAAGTACATGAAAAGTTGTTCAGCATCATTAATTATTATGAAAATGCAAATCAAAACCACAATGGGATATCACCTTACAACTATTAGAATGACTATTAACAAAAAGATAAAAGGTAAGTATTGGTGAGGAGGTAGAGAAAAGGGAACCCTGTGCACTGTTAATGGGAATGTAAATTGGTATAGTCATCATGGAAAACAGTATGGAGATTCTTTTAAAAATTAAAAATATCACTATCATATAATCATACAATTCCACTTCTGGTTATATATACAAAGGTAATGAAATCACTATACCAAAGAGGTATCTGCACTCCCATGTTCTTGCAGCATTATTCATAATATCCAAGATATAGAACTACTCAAGTATCCATTGATTCTGAGGCAAGTTCCTTCTGAGTACCCTATCAAAGTCCTATGAATTACAATATTGTCCATTCTGATTGATGTGAGCAAGCACTATTCTCAGCATGTGTGAATAACAGACACTGTTTTTTCTAATCCTCTTGAGTAGTCCTTTCTCTGGTCCTCTGTTATTTACTCACATGCATGTGCTGATCAGTATTCTGATGAATACTCATGAGGACCTTCTGGAGTTTTTCTGTGTAGCTTTCTACTTTTCTGTACTCTGTTCCACAAACTCTAGCTATGTCGGTCTTCCAAGGCTCTTAGTTCCATCTCCTTAACTTGGGATTTTCTTGCTCCATGGTCATGGCCAGCAGTATCATTCAAGTGGTAAGCCAAGGCAATTGTACGGCTTCCTTTCTTTGTCTCTAATCTTTCAGGGATTACTCATCTTTATTGCCTTGTGTCCAACATCTTGAAGATTTTGCTTCATATTCTTAATCTTGGTTTTGGTGACTATGAAGAAATATAGAACAAGGTAGGAGGTAGAGATCATCATGGAATATATTTGGATGGGCTGCTCAGGACCCTCTATGAGTGGTTAATCTGAAGACACACAGAAGGAATTGAAGCAGTGAGCCATGAGGCTACCTTGGAGAAGAACATTTGAGGCAGAGAGATCAGAAAATTTAAGAACACTGATGAGAGTATTACTAACTTGTCAAAGAACACTGTGGAGATCAATGTGGCTTGAGACAGTCAACAGGACTGAGAAGATGAGATAGGAGAGAGAGCCAGGTATTCAAATAATACGAGGCTCATAGGAAGGAAGGACTTCAGATTTCATACTAAGTACTATGAGAAACTATTGTAGGATTTTTAGCAAGGGTGTATGTTTAAAAGGAAGGGATTTAACATTTTAAAGGGTAACACTAGATAGTATGTAGAAAATAGATTATAAAGGCTCAAGAGTATGATCTGATTTAGACAAGGGTACTAACATTTGAGGTGGTAACAACTGATTCAATTCTAAAATACTTTAAAAGAGATGCTGAATATGAAATGGATTAGGGGGTGTGAAATGAAAAGGGTATGAATATGGGGTATGAAAAAAAGAAAGGTGTAACAATATAGTTCCAATATTCTGACCTAAATTGTGGTCTCATCTACTACTACAGATAACAATGAAGAGAAAAGTTTTAGTGGGGAGAATTAAGTTGAGTTTGAGATGTAAGTGGAAAAGTCAAGTAGGCAGTTGGATATTCAACTCTTCTATATTCACTATTCTAGAGATATTCTAGTCATTAGCATACTTATAATGAATGAAGATCACTAGGAAGTGTGAGGCTTAAAGAAGTCTAAAGACTGAATTCTGGTGCATTTTAAAATGTAGTGGCTGGACAGGGTGCCTGGGCGGCTCAGTTGATTGTGCATCTGACTTCGGCTCAGGTCATGATCTCGCGGTTTGTGAGTTTGAGTCCTGCGTCGGGCTCTGTGCTGACAGCTCAGAGCCTGGAGCCTGCTTTGGATTCTGTGTCTTCTCCTCTCTCTGCCCCTCCCATGCTCACGCTCTGTCTCTCTCTGTCTCTCAATAATAAATAAACATTAAAAAAAATTTTTTTAACGTAGTGTCTGGAAAATTGAGGCTGAATCAGCAAGAGACCAAAAGACCAAGAAGTGCCAGTAAATTGGGGGAAAAAAAAGCGGGAAAGTGTGGCATCCTGGAAGCCAAGTGCAGAAAGTATTTCAAGAAATAGGGAGGAATCAACCATATCAACTGTTACCAAGAGGTCAAATAAGTTAAAAACTGAGAATTGACTTTGGATTATTCAATGAACAGGTTTTCACTAATTGTTCATTTTTTTTTATTATTCCACAAAGCCTCAAATACTGGAGGCATTCCATTTATTTAATTAAATTAATATTCATGATGTACCCACTTTTTTTACTCCTGAGTTTGGATGAAAATTTTGCCTTTCTTAATTATCCGTGTTTAAATTAAGATACTCCATGTTTTCCACTTTTCACTCACTAGGTTGTTGAAGCTCAATATGGAATCCAGAGCCACACCATCTGAGGGATGATATGTTGCTGGAAGGACTGCTTAGTGGAACTCTTTCTAACAGCATGAGCAGTAACGTAGTAGAGGATGAGGTCATCTTGTGCCTAGGGAAGAGTTAACTTCTCTTGACCAGGACCTAATGTAAGAAGCCGGTATTCCACTTAAAGTTTGTTTTTCTGTTTATTTTTGAATATTATCATACTCTATATGTACCCCCAAAGATACTTGTAATCCATAAGAATCCAAAGGTATAATTTGATAAAGAATACACTCTACTTTTCACTCTATTAAAAATACTTCACTCCATCTGTGAATAAAAATATAAGAATGAAATTTCAAAATAAAATAATTAACTATAAAACCTAATACCCTGTTTGTGTTTTTTACCTTAGATAATGTTTTATTTAAACACTAAAAAAGGAATTTTAAAATAAATGTCTATTAATAAGCTCATTAATTTTCTCAATATTTTATGTGCATGATTCAACATGTTGGTTTAATTTTAACTTTACAAATGCAGTTCCCTCATTTAATCTACTACATTCTTTATATCTGAGTTGACTCTACTCTGCACAATACATGTTTTGTTTACTTAATTATCTAGATGCCATTTGGGGAGGTTTAAACAATCCATAAGTAATATATTTCTAAATAAAGCAAACACTTTATCAGAAATGGTGGTAGCCTTGGGGAAAACATATTGGGAGAGTTTTTAAGGGTTAGAAACAGAGTAGAAGTGGGTGTTTGCTGTAAATGTGCACTCTCCCCCCCATGAGGAGGGTCTTGCCCGTGACACTCTTCACCAAGGAGAGCGACTCTTTCATGGAGGTGCAAGAAGCTATCACGCCCACTTGATGGCCCTTCCTCCAACTTTGAAAAGGAAACACTCTTGTTATCTGATTGCAAGAAGAAAATGGGGACAAAACCTCTTACTTGCAACCATATAACTTTATAGAAATAAATTGTACTGAAGTGTGATGGGAGCCAGGAGCTACATAGCTTCTCTCAGACAAGAGTGAAAGAAATAAGTCAAGTAGAGAACCTCTACTCTGCTTTGTTAGTACTCTGAGCCATAGCATTTTTTTTTTTAAATCTCACACTCTGTGATTGTTAATTATATTTGTCAAATTCACTGGCCATAGGGTGCTCACATTGAACATTATTTCTGGGTGTCTGGGAGGATGTTTGTCGCTGAGATTATCATTTGAATCAGTGGATTCAATACAGTCGATTGTCCTCCCCAGTGTGGGTGGGCATCATCCAATCTGTTGGGAGACTGAAAAGAACAACACAGAGGAAGAGGAAATTCCTCCCTTTTTGCTCCACTGTTGAATTGACGTTTTACCTTAGACTGGGATTTACATCATTGGCTTCCCTGGTTTTCAGGCCTTTGGACTCAAACTGAATTATACCACTGACATTCCTGTGTCTTCAGTTTGCAGACAGATATATAGAGAAATGAATATAAATATGAATATATATACATACATATATATGTATGTATGCATATATATAGATATAGATATAGATATAAATATATAGATATGTAGATATATTTTCTATTGGTTCTGTTTTCCTGGGGACCCCTGACTAATATACCCTCCATTTTGTTCTTGAGCTTAACAAATAAAATAATGAGGCTAAAACATGGCCTCTGAAAAAACATATCTTGTTATTGGATGTCTTAGGGGATCTTCCTTGAGCACTTCCAGGATGGCTAGTCCTGATCTGTATATCTGAGTTCTTAAATTAAGAGAAAAGAACTTCTTTTAATGAGGATTTTTGTCTAGATAGGGTAGGTTTGTCTAGATAGTGGAAGCCAACAACCTCAGCATTACAGAGACTTAATAGAACAAAGTTCTGTTTCTTGCTCATACTATGTGGAATGGCAGGGGATTTTTCTCTCTCTGCCCATTGTAGTCATTCAGAGGTCAGCTATGGATCTGCATCAATCATGTAGCAGGAAATAGGTAGCTCAGTGAATCATATATGGCTGGCTCTTAATGCTGCCACCCAGAAGTCACATGTCACGTCACTTACACTCACATTTTATTGGCCCAAGCAAATACCATGGTGAAACTATTCAGGCTTGAGTAGAGAACAACAAAACCACATCATTAAACTAGATGGTGGTTCTCAGGGTTCATGGCAGGGTTACCGGGCCGTGGTTAGAAACACAGCTGCCAATATCTGGGGCTATAATAGCTACAAGTTTAATGATCCAAGGCTAGGAACACAGGTCAGGAAAGCATTCCAAAGACAAGGAGAACCCAAAGTGAGACTTAGCTGGGATAAATTCAAACTTCTGAGCTTTAACAAATAGGTTGAAGAGGCAGATAGCAGGATCTCTACAGAGTATCTAGAATGGATATCTAGAAGCTTTCTTTGTTCATCTCCTCTTCCACCTGATACCTATTCGAATGTTAATTCCAATGGACATAGAATTTCTGGTTCTTTATAGCCTCCACATACTTAGGTTCAAATCTTGACTTCAAAGAACTTCAGACTAAGTAGATTCTGACACTTTTCAAAGTACTTCACCATATTGCAAAAACATTTTATTTTACTAGATACTTCATTATATAAGAAAATATATATCATCTATAGACACTCCCATAATAAAGTTGCTGTGGCTATTGTTCTAGAAATGGAATGATGAATATTTATTGAGAACTTTCTGCTAGACATTTGGTATGCATTATATCACGTGATTCTTGCATCAAGCCTGTGAATACATCATGACTGTTTACCGAGTGCTTACCATATTCTAGGCCCTGTGCATTACATATATTTAAACTGATTATCTCATTTAATTCTCACAGCAACCTTGGTTAATCCGATAACTATTCACAGATGAGGAAACAGAGGCACAAAACTGTTAGGTAACTTTATCAAAATCTCAAAGTTAAAATATAGAGGACTGGATTTTCATATTAAGTTTTTTGTTTCCCTCAACAAAGTAGGGATAGAGAGAACATACCTCAACATCATAAAGGCCATATATGAAAGACCCACAACTAATAGCATTCTCAACGTGCAAAAAGTGAGAGCTTTTCTTCTATGGTCAGGAATCACACAGGGATGTCCATTCTCACCAGTGTTATTTAGCATAGTACTGGAAGTCCTAGTCTCAGCAATCAGTGAATAAAAAGATATAAAGGGCATCCAAATTGGCAAGGAAGATGTCAAACTTTCACTATTCGCAGACACGACGACACTGTATGTGGAAAACCCGAAAGGCTCCACCAAAAAATTGCTGGAAATGATACACAAATTCAGCAAAGTTGCTGGACATAAAATCAACATACAGAAATCTGTTGCATTTCTATACACTAATAGTGAAGAAAGAGAAAGAGAAATCAAGGAATTGATCCCATTTATGCTCCAAAAACCA